>NW_027130075.1:0-313762 GCF_040414725.1 Anabrus simplex
CGCTTTCGCTCGTTGGGGGCTGCGCCCCCAAACCCCCAATTCCTCTATATTTCAAGTGCTCACATGGAAAACTACTGTGACGAAAAGGTACTTCGTTACGAAGAACGAATTCGCCACCAGACGGCGCATATATTCGCGTACATATTTGGTCCTCTAATATTTTCTCGTACCGTATATTCACGATTTATAGACGAGGTAGCGTTAAACGTTCCGACGTGGTGAAAATTACGTACGATTCTCACAAGATAAGAAATTATTTTCCTAACGTAACGGAGAGCTATAATCTTGAAACTTGGCAGGTTTATTGTGGTTGAAACGCTCTATATTTCCGTTATTTGATGTTTTGTCGTATCTGTTCGAGTTGACCGTAGATTGGTTTAAAACCTTGGATTAGGAGGACAGGGTTTACGTATTACTTTCGTTTTTCCATGTTTACAGGGTGCTAGAATCATGCATTTGGTCACTTGTGGCCCACAGACGTTCCAATGAGCCTGCCAAATTTCATGATTCTATCGGTCTTATAAGTGTGTAAAACAGTAAATTAATTACGGAAGCTGTAAAAAATTGACGTGAAATCTGAAAAATGGAGTTCTATCCAAGGCATAAGGGATCATGATACGACTAAAATTCCCGGGACCGAAGTTGTAGAACCCTTGATGATGGGATCCGAACGTCTTGTCCATTTGGCGGTACGACTTACAGTTTAGCCACCAAAATTATCGAAACGTTACTTAGCACCATACTGAAATTTGCTTCCAGATTTTGATAACTTCTGGAGATGAAAACGTTAAACAATTCAACTCCTTAGAATTTCTCCGTCGGTTGCAGGCCAAAGATGTAACTGCGGCAAATTTTAATTCTTTGGCGCACTGCAACATATCGTCCAAAATTTAGTTTAAGGCAAGGGAAGTAAAAATAACACAAAATCAACATATGGAACTTTTCCACAATACAGCCTATTTGCTATCATATTGTTAAATTTTAAGTTTCTAGCTCATTCCGAAGTGGGTAAACATTTATGCCAGCCAGTGAGCCAAACAGTTTTATATATATAATATAGAGCCAGGCAATGTGCACGCTAAATAGTGGAGACTTTGGTTAGGAAATTTATTGCGGAAAAACGGTACGTTGTATCGAAGTATGGATTGCGCCATCAGACGACCCCTTTAGTCTTCTACATTACTGTCTTAGGCCTTTTCTAGTATCTTGCGTATTTATACCAAGGAAGGAGGTGAACATATCGATCCATGTCAAATATCGACCGCTTTAAACAAGTTGAAAAAAGATTTTGCCAACTTAGCAGACACCTATACTCTTGAAACTTGGCACGCTGGACGACAATATAACGACCTACAATTTTGGTTGTTTGAAGTTTTGCCGTATCTCCATGGTCTTCACCATAAATTGATTACGGTACATACATTATGCTGAAATTAAGGTAGTGTTTCTAGGTAAGTTATTCCTTCAGTTTCCCATACATTCATAGCAGTAGAATAATCAAAGTCGGTCTACATATGGCCAATGGTCGTGTCAGGGAGCGTGCTGAATTTAGTGTCTATCTGTCTTATGAGTGTGTTAATCAGTAAAAATGTATGGAAATTTAACAAAATTGATAAAAACCGGGGAAATGATGGTCAGTCTAAGGTAGAAGGGGTCGAGATACGACAAAAAGTCATACGACCAAAATTGTAGACATCTTAATTTTAGGACGCGAAAGTGCAATCAGTTCATTGATAGCAATTACCGTTCAGCCACAAAATAGCTTTAAACGAAAGTCTGCATCGTCATTAAATTTGGCTTCATATTTTGATTTTTCAGTGGGTTAATTATTCAAAATTTGAGCTTGTTGCGATTTCTTCGTCGGTTACAGGCTTGGATCTAGAGCATTGCCAAATATTAATTTTGTAGGGCACTGCATCATGGCGTCCGCCATTTTGTTTGGGGGGAGGGGTGCAGAGGATTTTGATTGGGTGGTGGAGGGGAAGATATGAGAAAATGGAATGTTTTGGAATTTTTTCTTGGCTTACAGCCCAATTTCTATCATATTGATTCATTTCAATTCCTGGATCATCTGGATGGGCCTAACACGAAATTTAAGTCTGATAATTTCATTGGGCGGGGAGAGGGCTAAATATGAAAAATTTGAACTAAATTTGAATTTTTCCTTGGGTTGCAACCTAATAGCCATCACATCGCCGAATCTCAAGATCGTAGATCATCTGGATGGCTCTAACAAAAAATTTGAGCTCGATATATTGATTGGGCGGGGGGGATTAAATATGAAAATTTTTACTTTTCGGCATTTTCCTTGGGTTTCAGCCTAATAGCTATCAGATTGCCGAATTCCAATATTCTAGCGCATCTGGAACGGAAGGTTCTAAACCGAAATTTGAGTCCCATATTTTGATTCGGTGGGGGGATAAATATGAAAAATTTGAACTTTTTGGAATTTTCCCTTGGGTTGCAGCCTAATTTATATCAGATTGCCAAATTTCAAGTTCGTAGCTCATCTGGAAGGGTCTAACGCGAAATTTCAGTCCGATAATTTGATTGGACGGAAAAGCGGCTAAATATGAAACATTTCAACTTTTTAGAATTTTTCCCAAGGTTGCAGCTTAATAGCTATCAGATTAACGAATTCCAAGCTTCTAGCTCATCCGGAACTGAAGGGTCATACCCGAAATTTGAGTCCGATATTTCGATTCGGTGGAGGCTAAATATGAAAATTTTGAACTTTTTGGAATTCATAATTGGGTTACAGCCAAATAGCTATCAGGCAGCCGAATTTCAAGTTCCTAGCTCATATGGAAGGGTCTAACACGAAATTTCAGTCCGATATTTTGATTGGGCGGAAGGGGGCTAAATATGAAAAATTTCAACTTTTCGGAATTTTTCCTTGGGCTGCAGCCTAATAACTGTCAGACTGCCGAATTTCAAGTTCCTAGCTAATCTGCAAGGGTGTAACACCGAAATTTGAGTGATTCGGTGGGGGGGCTAAATACAAAAAATTTGAACTTTTCATAATTATCCCTTGGGACACACGCTAATAGCCATCAGATTGCCACATTTCAAGTTCCTAGCTCATCTGGAAGGGCCTACACGAAATTTCACTCCGATATTTTGATTGGGCGGAAGGGGGGCTAAATACGAAAAATTTTCAACTTTTCGGAATTTTTCCTTGGGTTGCAGCCTAATAGCTATTTGATTGCCGAATTTCAAGTTCCTAGCTAATCTGCAAGGGTGTAACACCGAAATTTGAGTGATTCGGCGAAGGGGGGGCTAAATACAAAAAATTTGAACTTTTTGGAATTTTTCCTTGGGACACACCCTAATAGCTATCAGATTGCCACATTTCAAGTTCCTAGCTCATCTGGAAGGGCCTAACATGAAATTTCACTCCGATATTTTGATTGGGCGGAAGGGGGGCTAAATACGAAAAATTTTCAACTTTTCGGAATTTTTCCTTGGGTTGCAGCCTAATAGCTATTTGATTGCCGAATTTCAAGTTCCTAGCTAATCTGCAAGGGTGTAACACCAAAATTTGAGTGATTCGGCGAAGGGGGAGCTAAATAACAGAAAAATAGAACTTTTTGGAATTTCCCCTTGGGACACACCCTAATAGCTATCAGATTGCCACATTTCAAGTTCCTAGCTCATCTGGAAGGGCCTAACACGAAATTTCACTCCGATACTTTGATTGGGCAGAAGGGGGGCTAAATATGAAAATATTTCAACTTTTTGGAATTTTTCCTTGGGTTGCAGCCCAACAGCTATTTGATTTCCGAATTTCAAGTTCCTAGCTCATCTGCAAGGGTGTAACACAAAATTTCAGTGTTTCGGCGAAGGGGGGGGGGGCTAATTACAAAAAATTTGAACTTTTTGGAATTTCCCCATGGGACACACCCTAATAGCTATCAGATTGCCACATTTTAAGTTCCTAGCTCATCTGGCAGGGTCTAACATGAAATTTCAGTCCGATAAATTGATTGGGCGGAAGGGGGGCTAAATATGAAAAATTTCAATTTTTTTGCATTTTTCCTTGGGTTGCAGCCCAAGAGCTATTTGATAGCCGAATTTCAAGTTCCTTGCTCATCTGCAAGGGTGTAACACGAAATTTCAGTGTTTCGGCGAAGGGGGTGCTAAATACAAAAAATATGAACTTCTTGGAATTTCCCCATGGGACACACCCTAATAGCTATCAGACTGTCGAATTTCAAGTTCCCAGCTTAACTGGAAAGGTCTAAAACGAAATTTCAGTCCGATAATTTGATTGGGCGGAAGGGGGGGGGTAAATATGAAAAATTTAAACTTTTTGGAATTTTTCCTTGGGTTGCAGCCTAAAAGCTATCAGTCTGCCGAATTTCAAGTTCCTAGCTCATCTGGAAGGGCCTAACATGAAATTTCACTCCGATATTTTGATTGGGCGGAAGGGGGGCTAAATATAAAAAATTTTCAACTTTTCGGAATTTTTCCTTGGGTTGCAGCCTAATAGCTATTTGATTGCCGAATTTCAAGTTCCTAGCTCATCTGCAAGGGTGTAACACAAAATTTCAGTGTTTCGGCGAAGGGGGGGGCTAAATACCCAAAAATTGAACTTTTTGGATTTTCCCCTTTGGACACACCCTAATAGCTATCAGATTGCCACATTTCAAGTTCCTAGCTCGTCTGGAAGGGCCTAACACGAAATTTCACTCCGATATTTTGATTGGGCAGAAGGGGGGCTAAATATGAAAATATTTCAACTTTTTGGAATTTTTCCTTGGGTTGCAGCCCAACAGCTATTTGAATGCCGAATTTCAAGTTCCTAGCTCATCTGCAAGGGTGTGACACAAAATTTCAGTGTTTCGGCGAAGGGGGGGGGGGCTAATTACAAAACATTTGAACTTTTTGGAATTTCCCCATGGGACACACCCTAATAGCTATCAGATTGCCACATTTCAAGTTCCTAGCTCATCTGGCAGGGTCTAACATGAAATTTCAGTCCGATAATTTGATTGGGCGGAAGGGGGGCTAAATATGAAAAATTGCAACTTTTTAGAATTTTTCCTTGGGTTGCAGCCCAAGAGCTATTTGATAGCCGAATTTCAAGTTCCCTGCTCATCTGCAAGGGTGTAACACGAAATTTCAGTGTTTCGGCGAAGGGGGGGCTAAATACAAAAAATATGAACTTCTTGGAATTTCCCCATGGGACACACCCTAATAGCTATCAGATTGCCGAATTTCAAGTTCCCAGCTTAACTGGAAGGGTCTAAAACGAAATTTCAGTCCGATAATTTGATTGGGCGGAAGGGGGGGTAAATATGAAAAATTTCAACTTTTTGGAATTTTTCCTTGGGTTGCAGTCTAAAAGCTATCAGACTGCCGAATTTCAAGTTCCTAGCTCACCTGGAAGTGGGCAAACATTAATGTCAGTGAGTCAGTCAGTCAGTCAGTCAGTCAGTTAGCCTTGCGGCTTTATATATATATAACTCGCTTTCGCTCGTTGGGGGCTGCGCCCCCAAACCCCCAATTCCTCTATATTTCAAGTGCTCACATGGAAAACTACTGTGACGAAAAGGTACTTCGTTACGAAGAACGAATTCGCCACCAGACGGCGCATATATTCGCGTACATATTTGGTCCTGTAATATTTTCTCGTACCGTATATTCACGATTTATAGACGAGGTAGCGTTAAACGTTCCGACGTGGTGAAAATTACGCACGATTCTCACAAGATAAGAAATTATTTTCCTAACGTAACGGGGAGCTATAATCTTGAAACTTGGAAGGTTTATTGTGGTTGAAACGCTCTATATTTCCGTTATTTGATGTTTTGTCGTATCTGTTCGAGTTGACCGTAGATTGGTTTAGAACCTTGGATTAGGAGGACAGGGTTTACGTATTACTTTCGTTTTTCCATGTTTACAGGGTGCTAGAATCATGCATTTGGTCACTTGTGGCCCACAAACGTTCCAATGAGCCTGCCAAATTTCATGATTCTATCGGTCTTATAAGTGTGTAAAACAGTAAATTAATTACGAAAACTGTAAAAAATTGACGTTAATCTGAAACATGGAGTTCTATCCAAGGCATAAGGGATCATGATACTACTAAAATTCCCGGGACCGAAGTTGTAGAACCCTTCATGATGGGATCCGAACGTCTTGTCCATTTGGCGGTACGACTTACAGTTTAGTCACCAAAATTATCGAAACGTTACTTAGCACCATAATGAAAATAGCTTCCAGATTTCGATAACTTCTGGAGATGAAAACGTTAAACAATTCAACTCCTTCGAATTTCTCCGTCGGTTGCAGGCCAAAGATGTAACTGCGACAAATTTTAATTCTTTGGCGCACTGCAACATATCGTCCAAAATTTAGTTTAAGGCAAGGGAAGTAAAAATAACACAAAATCAACATATGGAACTTTTCCACAATACAGCCTATTTGCTATCATATTGTTAAATTTTAAGTTTCTAGCTCATGCCGAAGTGGGTAAACATTTATGCCAGCCAGTGAGCCAAACAGTTTTATATATATAATATAGAGCCAGGCAATGTGCACGCTAAATAGTGGAGACTTTGGTTAGGAAATTTATTGCGGAAAAACGGTACGTCGTATCAAAGTATGGATTGCGCCATCAGACGACCCCTTTAGTCTTCTACATTACTGTCTTAGGCCTTTTCTAGTATCTTGCGTATTTATACCAAGGAAGGAGGTGAACATATCGATCCATGTCAAATTTCGACCGCTTTAAACAAGTTGAAAAGAGATTTTGCCAACTTAGCAGACACCTACACTCTTGAAACTTGGCACGCTGGACGACAATATAACGACCTACAATTTTGGTTGTTTGAGGTTTTGCCGTATCTCCATGGTCTTCACCATAAATTGATTACGGTACATACATTATGCTGAAATTAAGGTAGCGTTTCTAGGTAAGTTATTCCTTCAGTTTCCCATACATTCATAGCAGTAGAATAATCAAAGTCGGTCTACATATGGCCAATGGTCGTGTCAGGGAGCGTGCTGAATTTAGTGTCTATCTGTCTTATGAGTGTGTTAATCAGCAAAAATGTATGGAAATTTAACAAAATTGATAAAAACCGGGGAAATGAAGGTCAGTCTAAGGTAGAAGGGGTCGAGATACGACACAAAGTCATACGACCAAAATTGTAGACATCTTAATTTTAGGACGCGAAAGTGCAATCAGTTCATTGATAGCAATTACCGTTCAGCCACAAAATAGCTCTAAACGAAAGTCTGCATCGTCATTAAATTTGGCTTCATATTTCGATTTTTCAGTGGGTTAAATATTCAAAATTTGAACTTGTTGCGATTTCTTCGTCGGTTACAGGCTTGGATCTAGAGCATTGCCAAATATTAATTTTTTAGGACACTGCATCTTGGCGTCCGCCATTTTGTTTGGGGGGAGGGGTGCAGAGGATTTTGATTGGGTGGTGGAGGGGTAAATATGAGAAAATGGAATGTTTTGGAATTTTTTCTTGGCATACAGCCCAATCTCTATCATATTGATTAATTTCAATTCCTGGTTCATCTGGATGGGCCTAACACGAAATTTGAATCTGATAATTTGATTGGGCGGGGAGGGGGCTAAATATGAAAAAATTGAACTAAATTTGAATTTTTCCTTGGGTTGCAACCTAATAGCCATCACATCGCCGAATCTCAAGATCGTAAATCATCAGGAAGGCTCTAACAAAAAATTTGAGCTCGATATATTGATTGGTCGGGGGGGATTAAAAATGAAAAATTTTAACTTTTTGGCATTTTCCTTGGGTTTCAGCCTAATAGCTATCAGATTGCCGAATTCCAATATTCTAGCGCATCTGGAACGGAAGGTTCTAAACCGAAATTTGAGTCCCATATTTTGATTCGGTGGGGGGATAAATATGAAAAATTTGAACTTTTTGGAATTTTCCCTTGGGTTGCAGCCTAATTTATATCAGATTGCCAAATTTCAAGTTCGTAGCTCATCTGGAATTGTCTAACGCGAAATTTCAGTCCGATAATTTGATTGGACGGAAAAGCGGCTAAATACGAAACATTTCAACTTTTTAGAATTTTTCCCAAGATTGCAGCTTAATAGCTATCAGATTACCGAATTCCAAGCTTCTAGCTCATCCGGAACTGAAGGGTCTTACCCGAAATTTGAGTCCGATATTTCAATTCGGTGGAGGCTAAATATGAAAATTTTGAACTTTTTGGAATTCTTAATTGGGTTACAGCCAAATAGCTATCAGGCAGCCGAATTTCAAGTTCCTAGCTCATATGGAAGGGTCTAACACGAAATTTCAGTCCGATATTTTGATTGGGCGGAAGGGGGCTAAACATGAAAAATTTCAACTTTTCGGAATTTTTCCTTGGTTTGCAGCCTAATAGCTATTTGATTACCGAATTTCAAGTTCCTAGCTAATCTGCAAGGGTGTAACACCGAAATTTGAGTGATTCGGCGAAGGGGGGCTAAATACAAAAAATTTGAACTTTTTGGAATTTTCCCTTGGGACACACCCTAATAGCTATCAGATTGCCACATTTCAAGTTCCTAGCTCATCTGGAAGGCCCTAACATGAAATTTCACTCCGATATTTTGATTGGGCGGAAGGGGGGCTAAATATGAAAAATTTTCAACTTTTCGGATATTTTCCTTGGGTTGCAGCCTAATAGCTATTTGATTGCCGAATTTCAAGTTCCTAGCTAATCTGCAAGGGTGTAACACCGAAATTTGAGTGATTCGGCGAAGGGGGGCTAAATACCAAAAAATTGAACTTTTTGGAATTTCCCCTTGGGACACACCCTAATAGCTATCAGATTGCCACATTTCAAGTTCCTAGCTCATCTGGAAGGGCCTAACATGAAATTTCACTCCGATATTTTGATTGGGCGGAAGGGGGGCTAAATATGAAAAATTTTCAACTTTTCGGAATTTTTCCTTGGGTTGCAGCCTAATAGCTATTTGATTGCCTAATTTCAAGTTCCTACCTAATCTGCAAGGGTGTAACACCGAAATTTGAGTGATTCGGCGAAGGGGGCTAAATACCAAAAAATTGAACTTTTTGGTATTTCCCCTTGGGACACAACCTAATAGCTATCAGATTGCCACATTTCAAGTTCCTAGCTCATCTGGAAGGGCCTAACATGAAATTTCACTCCGATATTTTGATTGGGCGGAAGGGGGGCTAAATATGAAAAATTTTCAACTTTTCGGAATTTTTCCTTGGGTTGCAGCCTAATAGCTATTTGATTGCCGAATTTCAAGTTCCTAGCAAATCTGCAAGGGTGTAACACCGAAATTTGAGTGATTCGGCGAAGGGGGGGCTAAATACCAAAAAATTGAACTTTTTGGTATTTCCCCTTGGGACACACCCTAATAGCTATCAGATTGCCACATTTCAAGTTCCTAGCTCATCTGGAAGGGCCTAACACGAAATTTCACTCCGATATTTTGATTGGGCAGAAGGGGGGCTAAATATGAAAAATTTCAACTTTTTGGAATTTTTCCTTGGGTTGCAGCCCAACAGCTATTTGATTGCCGAATTTCAAGTTCCTAGCTCATCTGCAAGGGTGTAACACAAAATTTCAGTGTTTCGGCGAAGGGGGGGCTAATTACAAAAAATTGGAACTTTTTGGAATTTCCCCATGGGACACACCCTAATAGCTATCAGATTGCCACATTTCAAGTTCCTAGCTCATCTGGCAGGGTCTAACATGAAATTTCAGTCCGATAATTTGATTGGGCGGAAGGGGGGTAAATATGAAAAAATTCAACTTTTTGGAATTTTTCCTTGGGTTGCAGCCTAAAAGCTATCAGACTGCCGAATTTCAAGTTCCTAGCTCACCTGGAAGTGGGCAAACATTAATGTCAGTGAGTCAGTCAGTCAGTCAGTCAGTTAGCCTTGCGGCTTTATATATATAGGATAAGATAGAGCCCGGCAATGTGCACGCTAAATAGTGCAGGCTTTCGTTTGGAAATTTATTGCGAGCAAACGGTGCATCGTATCGAGGTACGGATTGCGGCGTTAGACAACCCTTTTAGTGGTCTACATTACCCCATTCCTCTACATTACAAGTGGTCACATGGAAAATTACTGTGACGAACGGGTACTTCGTGGATTGCGCCACCAGACTGCCCATATATTCGCGTACATGTTTGGTCCTCTAATATTTTCTCGTACCGTACATTCACGTTTTATAGAAAAGATAGCGTTAAACGTTTCGACGTGGTGAAAATTACGTACGATTCTCACAAGATAAGGAATGATTTTCCTAATGTAACGGGGAGGTGTAGTCTTGAAACTTGGTAGGTTTATCGTGGTTGAAACGCTCTATATTTCCGTTATTTGATGTTTTGTCGTATCTGCAACGTTTTCACCGTAGATTGGTTTAGAACCTTGGATTAGGAGTACAGTGATTCCGTTTTACTTTCGTTTTTCCATTTTTACAGGGTGCTAGAATAATGTATTTTGCTCACGTGTGACCCACGAATGTTCCAGTGAGCCTGCTAAATTTCATGAATCTATCGGTCTTATGAGTGTGTAACACAGTAAAATTGATTGCGCAAAATGTAAAAATTTTACGTTAAATCTGAAAAATGCAGCTCTAAGGCATAAGGAGCAAGATACGACTAAAATTCCCGGGTCAGAAGTTGTAGATCTCTTCATGATCGGATCCGAACGTCTTGTCCATTTGGTGGTAGGAGCGTGCGGAATTTCGTTCATCTACCCATCATATGAGTGTGTGAATCAGTAAAATCATTTATGGAAATTTAACAAAAATGACCAAAACTGGGAAAATGAAGCTCAATCTAAGGTAGAAGGAGTCGAGATACGACAAAAAGTCATAGGACAAAAGTTGTAGATCTCTTCATTTTAGGGTACGAAAGTGCAGTCCGTTTATTGATAACAATTACCGTTTAGCCAGAAGAGAGCTCGAAACGAAAGCCTGCACCGTCATTTAATTTGGCTTATTATTTGGAAATTTTTAGTGGATAAAATATTAAATATTCCAACTTTTTACAGGCTAGGAGCTAGAACTTTGCCAAATATCAATTTTGTACGGCACTGCATCACGGTGTCCGCAATCTTGTTTGGGGGGAGAGGACAAAAATGAAAAATTTAAACTTTTTGGAATTTTCCCGTAGGTTACACGCTAATAACTATCACATTGCGAAATTCTAAGTTGCTAGCTTACCTGAAACGAAAGGGTCTAACACGAAATTTGAGTACGATATTTTGATTCGATTGAGGGGGCTAAATACAAAATTTTGAACATTTTGGAATTTTGCCTTGGGTTACAGTCTAATAGCTATGAGATTGCCGAATTTCATGTTGCTAGCTCGTCTGGAAGTGTCTAACACGAAATTTCAGTCCGATATTTTGATTGCGCGGAAGGGGGGCTAAATATGAAAAATTTCATCTTTCTGGAATTTTCTTGGGTTGCAGCCTAATAGCTATCACATTGCCGAATTTCATGTTCCTAGCTCACTTCGAAGTGGGCAAACATTAATGTAAGTCAGTGAGACAGTTAGCCTTGTGGCTTTATATATATATGATGATAGAGCCAGGCAATGTGCATGGTAAATAGTGCAGGCTTTCATTTGAAAATTAATTGCGGACAAACGACAAGTCGTATCGAGGTACGGATTGCGCCGTCAGACCTCCCTTTTAGTTGCCTACATTAATGTATCAAGCATTTTCTCGTATCTCGCATATTTATACCATAGAAAGAGGTGAACGTTTCGATCCATAGCAAATTTCGTCCGCTTAACACCAGTTGAAAAACAATTTTTCCAACTTCGCAGACAGCTACAGTCTTGAAACTTGGCAGGCAAGTCGTCAATGAAACGACCTAGAATTTTACTTATTTGAGGTTTTGCCGTATCTCTAAGCGATTCACCATAAATTGCTTAGGGACATTAAATTAGGCTGAAATTTGATTAGTGTTTCCGTATATTCCTTACATTTTCCTATACATTCAAGGCAGCTAGAATAATGAATCTCAGTCTGCATATGCCCAATAACCGTGCCAAAGAGCGTACTGAATTTAGTGCATCTATCTGTCTTATGAGTGTGTGAATCAGTAAATTAATTTATGGAAATTGAACAAAATATTCCAAAACTGGAGAAAGGAAGCTCAATCTGAGGTAAAAGGGGTCGAGATACGACAAAAAGTCATAGGACCAAAGTTGTATATTTCTTCATTTTATCTAGCTCATCTGGAATGGAAGGGTCTAACCCGAAATTTGAGTCCGATATTTTGATTCGAGCGGGGGCTAAATACGAAAAATTTGAACTTTTTGGAATTTTACCTTGGGTTACAGCCTAATAACTATCAGATTTCCGAATTTCAAATTCCAAGCTCATCTGGAAGGGTCTAACACGAAATCTTACTACGATAATTTGATGGGGCAGAAGGGGGCTAAATATGAAAAATGTCAACGTTTTTGAATTTTTCCTTGGGTTGCGGCATAATAGCTATCAGATTTCCGAATTTCAAATTCCAAGCTCATCTAGAAAGGTCTATCACGAATTTTACTACGATATTTTGATGGGGCGGAAGGGGGCTAAATATGAAAAATTTCAACGTTTTTGAATTTTTCCTTGGGTTGCAGCCTAATAGCTATCAGACTGCCGAATTCCAAGTTTCCAGCTCATCTGGAATGGAAGGGTCTAACCCAAAATTTGAGTTCGACATTTTGATTCGATGGGGGGATAAATACGAGAAATTGAACTTTTTGGAATTTTGCCTTGGGTTACAGCCTAATAGCTATCAGATTTCCGAATTTCAAGTTCCTAGCTCATCTGGAAGGGTCTAACACGAAATTTTACTACGATAATTTGATGGGGCAGAAGGGGGGCTAAATATGAAAAATGTCAACGTTTTTGAATTTTTCCTTGGGTTGCGGCATAATAGCTATCAGACTGCCCAATTCCAAGTTTCCAGCTCATCTGGAACGGAAGGGTCCAACCCGAAATTTGAGTCCGATATTTTGATTCGATGGGGGGCTAAATACGAAAAATTTGAACTTTTTGGAATTTTGCCTTGGGTTACAGCCTAATAGCTATCAGATTGCCGAATTTCAAGTTCCTAGCTCATCTGGAAGGATCTAACACGAAAATTAACTACGACATTTTGATGGGGCGTAAGGGGGGCTAAATCTGAAAAATGTCAACGTTTTTGAATTTTTCCTTGGGTTCCAGCATAATAGCTATCAGACTGCCGAATTCCAAGTTTCCAGCTTATCTGGAACGGAAGGGTCTAACCCGAAATTTGAGTCCGATATTTTGATTCGATGGGGGCTAAATACGAAAAATTTGAACTTTTTGGAATTTTGCCTTGGGTTACAGCCTAATAGCTATCAGATTGCCAAATTTCAAGTTCCTAGCTCATCTGGAAGGGTCTAACACGAAAATTTACTACGACATTTTGATGGGGCGTAAGGGGGGCTAAATATGAAAAATGTCAACGTTTTTGAATTTTTCCTTGGGTTCCAGCGTAATAGCTATCAGACTGCCGAATTCCAAGTTTCCAGCTTATCTGGAACGGAGGGGTCTAACCCGAAATTTGAGTCCGATATTTGATTCGATGGGGGCTAAATACGAAAAATTTGAACTTTTTGGAATTTTGCCTTGGGTTACAGCCTAATAGCTATCAGATTGCCGAATTTCAAGTTCCTAGCTCATCTGGAAGGGTCTAACACGAAAATTTACTACGACATGTTGATGGGGCGTAAGGGGGGCTAAATATGAAAAATGTCAACGTTTTTGAATTTTTCCTTGGGTTCCAGCCTAATAGCTATCAGACTGCCGAATTCCAAGTTTCCAGCTTATCTGGAACGGAAGGGTCTAACCCGAAATTTGAGTCCGATATTTTGATTCGGTGGGGGGCTAAATCTAAGAAATTTGAACTCTTTGGAATTTTGCCTTGGGTTGCAGCCTAATAGCTATCCGACTGCCGAATTTCAAGTTCCTAGCTCATCTGGAAGGGCCTAACACTAAATTTTAGTCCGATATATTGATTGGGTGGAAGGGGGGCTATACATACAAAATTTGAACTTTATTGAATTTTTCCTTCGGTTGCACCCCAATAGCTATCAGACTGTAGAATTTCAAGTTCCTAGCTCATTTGGAAGTGGGCAAACATTAATGTCAGTGAGTCAGTGAGTGAGTGAGTGAGTCAGTTAGCCTTGTGGCTTTATATATATAGGACTCGCTTTCGCTCGTTGGGGGCTGCGCCCCCAAACCCCCAATTCCTCTATATTTCAAGTGCTCACATGGAAAACTGCTGTGACGAAAAGGTACTTCGTTAGGAAGAACAGATTCGCCACCAGACGGCGCATATATTCGCGTACATATTTGGTCCTGTAATGTTTTCTCGTACCGTATATTCACGATTTATAGACGAGGTAGCGTTAAACGTTCCGACGTGGTGAAAATTACGTACGATTCTCACATGATAAGAAATTATTTTCCTAACGTAATGGGGAGCTATAATGTTGAAACTTGGCAGGTTTATTGTGGTTGAAACGCTCTATATTTCCGTTATTTGATGTTTTGTCGTATCTGTTCGAGTTGACCGTACATTGGTTTAGAACCTTGGATTAGGAGGACAGGGTTTACGTATTACTTTCGTTTTTCCATGTTTACAGGGTGCTAGAATCATGCATTTGGTCACTTGTGGCCTACAAACGTTCCAATGAGCCTGCCAAATTTCATGATTCTTGAAACTTGGCAGGTTTATTGTGGTTGAAACGCTCTATATTTCCGTTATTTGATGTTTTGTCGTATCTGTTCGAGTTGGCCGTAGATTGGTTTAGAACCTTGGATTAGGAGGACAGGGTTTACATATTACTTTCGTTTTTCCATGTTTACAGGGTGCTAGAATCATGCATTTGGTCACTTGTGGCCCACAAACGTTCCAATGAGCCTGCCAAATTTCATGATTCCTATCGGTCTTATAAGTGTGTAAAACAGTAAATTAATTACGGAAAATGTAAAAAATTGACGTTAAATCTGAAAAATGGAGTTCTATCCAAGGCATAAGGGATCATGATACGAGTAAAATTCCCGGGACCGAAGTTGTAGAAACCTTCATGATGGGATCCGAACGTCTTGTTCATTTGGCGGTACGACTTACAGTTTAGCCACCAAAATTCTCGAAACGTTACTTAGCACCATAATGAAATTTGCTTCCAAATTTTGATAACTTCTGGAGATGAAAACGTTAAACAATTGAACTCCTTCGAATTTCTCCTTCGGTTGCAGGCTAAAGATGTAACTGCGGCAAATTTTAATTCTTTGGCGCACTGCAACATATCGTCCAAAATTTTGTTTAAGGCAAGGGAAGTAAAAATAACACAAAATCAACATATGGAACTTTTCCACAATACAGCCTATTTGCTATCGTATTGTCAAATTTTATGTTTCTAGCTCATGCCGAAGTGGGTAAATATTTATGCCAGCCAGTGAGCCAAACAGTTTTATATATATAATATAGAGCCAGGCAATGTGCACGCTAAATAGTGCAGACTTTGGTTAGGAAATTTATTGCGGAAAAACGGTACGTCGTATCAAAGTATGGATTGCGTCATCAGACGACCCCTTTAGTCTTCTACATTACTGTCTTAGGCCTTTTCTAGTATCTTGCGTATTTATACAAAGGAAAGAGGTGAACATATCGATCCATGTCAAATTTCGACCGCTTTAAACAAGTTGAAAAAAGATTTTGCCAACTTAGTAGACACCTACATTGTTGAAACTTGGCACGCTGGACGACAATATAACGACCTACAATTTTGGTTGTTTGAGGTTTTGCCGTATCTCCATGGTCTTCACCATAAATTGATTACGGTACATACATTATGCTGAAATTAAGGTAGTGTTTCTTGGTAAGTTACTGTATTCCTTCAGTTTCCCATACATTCATAGCAGTAGAATAATCAAAGTCGGTCTACATATGGCCAATGGTCGTGTCAGGGAGCGTGCTGAATTTAGTGTCTATCTGTCTTATGAGTGTGTTAATCAGTAAAAAATGTATGGAAATTTAACAAAATTGATAAAAACCCGGGGAAATGAAGGTCAGTCTAAGGTAGAAGGGGCCGAGATACGACAAAAAGTCATACGACCAAAATTTTAGACATCTTAATTTTAGGACGCGAAAGTGCAATCAGTTCATTGATAGCAATTACCGTTCAGCCACAAAATAGCTCTAAACGAAAGTCTGCATTGTCATTAAATTTGGCTTAATATTTCGATTTTTCAGTGGGTTAATTATTCAAAATTTGAACTTGTTGCGATTTCTTCGTCGCTTACAGGCTTGGATCTAGAGCATTGCCAAATATTAATTTTGTAGGGCACTGCATCATTGCGTCCACCATTTTGTTTGGGGGGGGGAGGGGTGCAGAGAATTTTGATTGGGTGGTGGAGGGGTAAATATGAGAAAATGGAATGTTTTGGAATTGTTTCTTGGCTTACAGCCCAATTTCTATCATATTGATTAATTTCAATTCCTGGATCATCTGGATGGGCCTAACACGAAATTTGAGTCTGATAATTTGATTGGGCGGGGAGGGGGCTAAATATGAAAAATTTGAACTAAATTTGAATTTTTCCTTGGGTTGCAACCTAATAGCCATCACATCGCCGAATCTGAAGATCGTAGATCATCTGGAAGGCTCTAACACGAATTTGAGCCCGATATATTGATTGGGCGGGGGGATGAAATATGAAAAATTTTAACTTTTTGGCATTTTCCTTGGGTTTCAGCCTAATAGCTATCAGACTGCCGAATTCCAATATTCTAGCGCATCTGGAACGGAAGGTTCTAAACCGAAATTTGAGTCCCATATTTTGATTCGGTGGGGGGATAAATATGAAAAATTTGAACTTTTTGGAATTTTCCCTTGAGTTGCAGCCTAATTTATATCACATTGCCAAATTTCAAGTTCCTAGCTCATCTGGAAGGGTCTAACGTGAAATTTTAGTCCGATAATTTGATTGGACGGAAAAGCGGCTAAATATGAAACATTTCAACTTTTTAGAATTTTTCCCACGGTTGCAGCTTAATAGCTATCAGATTACAGAATTCCAAGTTTCTAGCTCATCTGGAACTGAAGGGTCTTACCCGAAATTTGAGTCCGATATTTCGATTCGGTGGAGGCTAAATATGAAAATTTTGAACTTTTTGGAATTCTTCCTTGGGTTGCAGCCAAATAGCTATCAGGTAGCCGAATTTCAAGTTCCTAGCTCATGTGGAAGGGTCTAACACGAAATTTCAGTCCGATATTTTGATTGGGCGGAAGGGGGCTAATAAGAAAAATTTCAACTTTTCGGAATTTTTCCTTGGTTTGCAGCCTAATAACTGTCAGACGGCAGAATTTCAAGTTCCTAGCTAATCTGCAAGGGTGCAACACCGAAATTTGAGTGATTCTGCGCGGGGGGGGCTAAATACAAAAAATTTGAACTTTTTGGAATTATCCCTTCGGACACACCCTAATAGATATCAGAGTGCCACATTTCAAGTTCCTAGTCATCTGGAAGGGCCCAACACGAAATTTCACTCCGATATTTTGATTGGGCGGAAGGGGGGCTAAATATGACAAATTTCAACTTTTTGGAATTTTTCCTTGGGTTGCAGCCTAATAGCTATTTGATTGCCGAATTTCAAGTTCCTAGCTAATCTGCAAGGCTGTAACACCGAAATTTGAGTGATTCGGCGAAGGGGGGGTCCAAATACAAAAAAATTGTACTTTTTGGAATTTTCCCTTGGGACATACCTTAACAGCTATCAGATTGCCACATTTCAAGTTCCTTGCTCATGTGGAAGGGCCCAACACGAAATTTCACCCCGATATTTTGATTGGGCGGAAGGGGGGCTAAATATGAAAAATTTCAACTTTTTGGAATTTTTCCTAGGTTTGCAGCCTAATAGCTATTCGACTGCCGAATTTCAAGTTCCTAGCTTATCTGTAAGGGTGTAACACGAAATTTCAGTATTTCGGCGAAGGGGGGGCTAAATACAAAAAAAAAAATGTACTTTTTGGAATTTTCCCTTCGGACACACACTAACAGCTATCAGATTGCCACATTTCATGTTCCTAGCTCATCTGGAAGGGTATAACACGAAATTTTTTTGATTGGGCGGAAGTGGGGGTAAATATAAAAAAATTGTACTTTTTGCAATTTTTCCTTGGGTTGCAGCCTAAATGCTGTCAGACTGCCGAATTTCAAGTTCCTAGCTCACTTGGAAGTGGGCAAACATTAATGTCAGTCAGTCAGTGAGTCAGTCAATTAGCCTTGTGGCTTTATATATATAAGATAGCATAGATCCAGGCAATGTGCAGGCTACACAATGCAGACTTTCGTTTGAAAATTTATTGCGGGCAAACGATAAGTCGTATCGAGATACGGATTGCGCCATCAGACGGCCCATTTAGTCGCCTAGAATACCGTCTCAGGCATTAAGTCGTACCTCGAATATCTACACCATACTAAGGGGTGAACGTTTCGATCCATATCAAATTTTGTCCGCTTAACACCAGTTGAAAAATAATTTCGACAACTTAGCAGACAGCTAGAGTCTTGAAACTTGGCAGACAGGTCGACGATGAAACGGCCTATAATTTTGGTTATTTGAGGTTTTGCCGTATCTCAAAGGGCTTCTCCGTAAATTGGTTAAGATTCATAAATTAGGCTGAAATTTCAATAGTGTTTCCGCATATACCCTCCATTTTCCCATACTTGCATGGAAGCTAGAATAACGAAAGTCGGTCTACATATGGCCAATCACGTTGCCAAGGAGCGTCCTGAATTTCGTTCATCTATCCATCTTATGAGTGTGTGAATCAGTAAAATCATTTATGGAAATTTAACAAAAATGACCGATACCGGGAAAATGAAGCTCAATCTAAGGTAGAAGGAGTCGAGATACGACAAAAAGTCATAGGACCAAAGTTGTAGATCTCTTCATTTTAGGGACCGAAAGTGCAGTCCGTTTATTGATAACAATTACCGTTTAGCCACAAGAGAGCTCGAAACGAAAGCCTGCACCGTCATTAAATTTGGCTTAATATTTCGAATTTTTTAGTGGATGAAATATTAAATATTTTAACTTTTTGCAATTTCTACGTCGGTTACAGGCTAGGAGCTAGAACTTTGCCAAATATTAATTTTGTAGGGCACTGCGTCACGGTATCCGCCATTTTGTTTGGGGGGAGGGGGGCAAAAATTTAAAATTTAAAATTTTTGGAAGTTTTCCGTAGGTTACACGCTAATAGCTATCACCTTGCCAAATTTCAAGTTTCTGGCTCATGTCGAAGTTGGTAAACATTTGTCAGTGAGTGAGCCTTGCGGCTTTATATATATAAGATAAGATAGAGCCAGGCAATGTGCACGCTAAATAGTGCAGGCTTTCGTTTGGAAATTTATTGCGAGCAAACGGTGCGTCGTATCGAGGTACGGATTGCGGCGTTAGACGACCCTTTTAGTGGTCTACATTACTGTCTCAGGCGCTTTCTCCTATCCCGCATTTTTATACCATAGAAAGAGGTGAACGTTTCGATCCATGTCAAATTTCGCCCACTTTTCACAAATTGAAAAATAATTTTTCCAACTTGGCAGACAGCTACAGTGTTGAAACTTTGCAGGCACGTTGACGATGAAACGGCCTATAATTTCGGTTATTTGAGGTTTTACCGTATCTCAACGGGTTTCGCCATAAATTGCTTATGAATCATCAATTAGGCCGAAATTTCAGTAGTGTTTCCACATGTACCCTCCGTTTTCCCATACTTGCAAGGCAGCTAGAATAACGAAAGTCGGTCTACATATGGCCAATGCCGTTGCCAAGGAGCGTGCTGAATTTCGTTCATCTATCTATCATATGAGTGTGTGAATCAGAAAATAATTTATGGAAATTTAACAAAATTTTGCGAAACCGGGAAAATGAAGCTCAATCTAAGGTAGAAGGGGTCGAGATACGACAAAAAGTCATAAGACCAAAGTTGTAGATCTCTTAATTTTAGGAGCCGAAAGTGCAATCCGTTCATTGATAGCAATTACCGTTCGGCCACAAGAGAGCTCGAAACGAAAGCCTGCACCGTCCTATATATTGATTCGGTGGGAGGGGGTTAATTATTAAAAATTTTAGCTTTTCGGATTTTTTCCAGGGGTTACAGCCTAATAACTATCAGGTTGCCGAATTTCAAGTTCCTAGCTCATCTGGAAGGGTCTAACACGAAATTTCTTTGATTGGGCGGAAGGGGGGCTAAATATGAAAAATTTCAACTTTTTGCAATTTTTCCTTGGGTTGCAGCCTAAAAGCTGTCAGACTGCCGAATTTCAAGTTCCTAGCTCACCTGGAAGTGGGCAAACATTAATGTCAGTGAGTGAGTGAGTGAGTCAGTTAGCCTTGCGGCTTTATATATATATAATAAGATAGTCAAGCAATGTGCACGCTGAATAGTGCAGGCTTTCGTTTGGAAATTTATTGCGAGCAAACGGTGCATCGTATCGCGGTACGGTTTGCGGCGTTAGGCGACCCTTTTAGTGGTCTACATTACTGTCTTTGGTGCTTTCTCCTACCCCGCATATTTATGCCATAGAGGAGGTGAACGTTTCGATCCATGTCAAATTTCGCCCACTTTTCACAAATTGAAAAATAATTTTTCCAACTTGGCAGACAGCTACAGTCTTGAAACTTTGCAGGCACGTTGACGATGAAACGACCTATAATTTCGGTTATTTGAGGTTTTACCGTATCTCAACGGGTTTCGCCATAAATTGCTTAAGAATCATCAATTAGGCCGAAATTTCAGTAGTGTTTCCACATGTACCCTCCGTTTTCCCATACTTGCAAGGCAGCTAGAATAACGAAAGTCGGTCTACATATGGCCAATGCCGTTGCCAAGGAGCGTGCTGAATTTCGTTCATCTATCTATCATATGAGTGTGTGAATCAGAAAATAATTTATGGAAATTTAACAAAATTTTGCGAAACCGGGAAAATGAAGCTCAATCTAAGGTAGAAGGGGTCGAGATACGACAAAAAGTCATAAGACCAAAGTTGTAGATCTCTTAATTTTAGGACACGAAAGTGCAATCCGTTCATTGATAGCAATTACCGTTCGGCCACAAGAGAGCTCGAAACGAAAGCCTGCACCGTCCTATATATTGATTCGGTGGGAGGGGGTTAATTGTTAAAAATTTTAGCTTTTCGGATTTTTTTTCCAGGGGTTACAGCCTAATAACTATCAGATTGCTGAATTTCAAGTTCCTAGCTCATCTGGAAGGATATACCCCGAAATTTTAGTCCGATACTTTGATTGGGTGGAGTTGGGCTAAATAGGAAAAGATTCAGCTTTTTGCATTTTTTCCTGGTGTTACAGCCGAATAGCTATCAGATTACCGAATTTCAAGTTCCTAGCTCGTCTGGAACTGAAGGGTCTGACCCGAAATTTGAGTCCGATATTTTGATTCGACGGGGGGCTCAATAAGAAAAATTGAACTTTTTGGAATTTTGCCTTGGTTTACAGCCTAATAGCTATCAGATTGCCGAATTTCAAGTTCCTACCTCATCTGGAAGGGTCTAACACGAATATTTACTACGACATTTTGATGGGCCGTAAGGGGGGCTAAATATGAAAAATGTCAACGTTTTTGAATTTTTCCTTGGGTTCCAGCCTAATAGCTATCAGACTGACGAATTCCAAGTTTCCAGCTCATCTGGAGCGGAAGGGTCTAACCCGATATTTGAGTCCGACATTTTGATTCGACGGGGGGCTAAATAAGAAAAATAGAACTTTTTGGAATTTTGCCTTGGGTTACAGCCTGATAGCTATCAGACTGCCGAATTTCAAGTTCCTAGCTCATCTGGAAGGGTCTAACACGAAATTTAACTACGATATTTTGATGGGGCGTAAGGGGGGCTAAATATGGAAATTATCAACGTTTTTGAATTTTTCCTTGGGTTGCAGCCTAATAGCTATCTGACTGCTGAATTCCAAGTTTCTAGCTCATCTGGAAAGGAAGGGTCTAACCCGAAATTTGAGTCCGAAGTTTTGATTCGGTGGGGGGCTCAGTATAAGAAATTTGAACTTTTTGGAATTTTGCCTTGGGTTGCAGCCAATTAGCTATCCGATTGCCGAATTTCAAGTTCCTAGGAAATCTGAAAGGGTCTAACACTAAATTTTAGTCCGATAACTTGATTGGGCGGAAGGGGGGCTATATATACAAAATTTCAACTTTTTTGAATTTTTCCTTCGGTCGCAGCCTAAAAGCTATCAGACTGCCGAATTTCAAGTTCCTAGCTCACTTGGAAGTGGGCAAACATTAATGTCAGTCAGTGAGTGAGTGAGTGAGTGAGTGAGTGAGTTAGCCTTGTGGCTTTATATATATAGGACTCGCTTTCGCTCGTTGGGGGCTGCGCCCCCAAACCCCCAATTCCTCTATATTTCAAGTGCTCACATGGAAAACTACTGTGACGAAAAGGTACTTCGTTACGAAGAACGGATTCGCCACCAGACGGCCCATATATTCGCGTACATATTTGGTCCTCTAATATTTTGTCGTACCGTATATTCATGATTTATAGACGAGGTAGCGTTAAACGTTCCGACGTGGTGAAAATTACGTACGATTCTCACAAGATAAGAAATTATTTTCCTAACGTAACGGGGAGCTATAATCTTGAAGCTTGGCAGGTTTATTGTGGTTGAAACGCTCTATATTTCCGTTATTTGATGTTTTGTCGTATTTGTTCGAGTTGACCGTAGATTGGTTTAGAACCTTGGATTAGGAGGACAGGGTTTACGTATTACTTTCGTTTTTCCATGTTTACAGGGTGCTAGAATCATGCATTTGGTCACTTGTGGCCCACAAACGTTCCAATGAGCCTGCCAAATTTCATGATTCTATCGGTCTTATAAGTGTGTAAAACAGTAAATTAATTACGGAAACTGTAAAAAATTGACGTGTAATCTGAAAAATGGAGTTCTATCCAAGGCATAAGGGATCATGATACAACTAAAATTCCCGGGACCGAAGTTGTAGAACCCTTCATGATGGGATCCGAACGACTTGTCCATTTGGCGGTACGACTTACAGTTTAGCCACCAAAATTATCGAAACGTTACTTAGCACCATAATGAAAATAGCTTCCAGATTTCGATAAATTCTGGAGATGAAAACGTTAAACAATTCAACTCCTTAGAATTTCTCCGTCGGTTGCAGGCCAAAGATGTAATTGCGGCAAATTTTAATTCTTAGGCGCACTGCAACATATCGTCCAAAATTTAGTTTAAGGCAAGGGAAGTAAAATTAACACAAAATCAACATATGGAACTTTTCCACAATACAGCCTATTTGCTATCATATTGTTAAATTTTAAGTTTCTAGCTCATGCCGAAGTGGGTAAACATTTATGCCAGCCAGTGAGCCAAACAGTTTTATATATATATATAATATAGAGCCAGGCAATGTGCACGCTAAATAGTGGAGACTTTGGTTAGGAAATTTATTGCGGAAAAACGGTACGTCGTATCAAAGTATGGATTGCGCCATCAGACGACCCCTTTAGTCTTCTACATTACTGTCTTAGGCCTTTTCTATTATCTTGCGTATTTATACCAAGGAAGGAGGTAAACATATCGATCCATGTCAAATTTCGACAGCTTTAAACAAGTTGAAAAAAGATTTTGCCAACTTAGCAGACACCTACACTCTTGAAACTTGGCACGCTGGACGACAATATAACGACCTACAATTTTGGTTGTTTGAAGTTTTGCCGTATCTCCATGGTCTTCACCATAAATTGATTACGGTACTGCATTATGCTGAAATTAAGATAGTGTTTCTAGGTAAGTTATTCCTTCAGTTTCCCATACATTCATAGCAGTAGAATAATCAAAGTCGGTCTACATATGGCCAATGGTCGTGTCAGGGAGCGTGGTGAATTTAGTGTCTATCTGTCTTATGAGTGTGTTAATCAGTAAAAAATGTATGAAAATTTAACAAAATTGATAAAAACCGGGGAAATGAAGGTCAGTCTAAGGTAGAAGGGGTCGAGATACGACAAAAAGTCATACGACCAAAATTGTAGACATCTTAATTTTAGGACGCGAAAGTGCAATCAGTTCATTGATAGCAATTACCGTTCAGCCACAAAATAGCTCTAAAGGAAAGTCTGCATCGTCATTAAATTTGGCTTCATATTTCGATTTTTCAGTGGGTTAATTATTCAAAATTTGAACTTGTTGCGATTTCTTCGTCGGTTACAGGCTTGGATCTAGAGCATTGCCAAATATTAATTTTGTAGGGCACTGCATCATGGCGTCCGCCATTTTGTTTGGGGGGAGGGGTGCAGAGGATTTTGATTGGGTTGTGGAGGGGAAAATATGAGAAAATGGAATGTTTTGGAATTTTTTCTTGGCTTACAGGCCAATTTCTATCATATTGATTAATTTCAATTCCTGGATCATCTGGATGGGCCTAACACGAAATTTGAGTCTGATAACTTCATTGGGCGGGGAGAGGGCTAAATATGAAAAATTTGAACTGAATTTGAATTTTTCCTTGGGTTGCAACCTAATAGCCATCACATCGCCGAATCTCAAGATCGTAAATCATCAGGAAGGCTCTAACAAAAAATTTGAGCTCGATATGTTGATTGGTCGGGTGGGATTAAATATGAAAAATTTTAACTTTTTGGCATTTTCCTTGGGTTTCAGCCTAATAGCTATCAGATTGCCGAATTCCAATATTCTAGCGCATCTGGAACGGAAGGTTCTAAACCGAAATTTGAGTCCCATATTTTGATTCGGTGGAGGCTAAATATGAAAATTTTGAACTTTTTGGAATTTTTAATTGGGTTACAGCCAAATAGCTATCAGGCAGCCGAATTTCAAGTTCCTAGCTCATATGGAAGGGTCTAACACGAAATTTCAGTCCGATATTTTGATTGGGCGGAAGGGGGCTAAATATGAAAAATTTCAACTTTTCGGAATTTTTCCTTGGTTTGCAGCCTAATAGCTATTTGATTACCGAATTTCAAGTTCCTAGCTAATCTGCAAGGGTGTAACACCGAAATTTGAGTGATTCGGCGAAGGGGGGCTAAATACAAAAAATTTGAACTTTTTGGAATTTTCCCTTGGGACACACCCTAATAGCTATCAGATTGCCACATTTCAAGTTCCTAGCTCATCTGGAAGGGCCTAACATGAAATTTCACTCCGATATTTTGATTGGGCGGAAGGGGGGCTAAATATGAAAAATTTTCAACTTTTCGGAATTTTTCCTTGGGTTGCAGCCTAATAGCTATTTGATTGCCTAATTTCAAGTTCCTACCTAATCTGCAAGGGTGTAACACCGAAATTTGAGTGATTCGGCGAAGGGGGGCTAAATACCAAAAAATTGGACTTTTTGGTATTTCCCCTTGGGACACACCCTAATAGCTATCAGATTGCCACATTTCAAGTTCCTAGCTCATCTGGAAGGGCCTAACATGAAATTTCACTCCGATATTTTGATTGGGCGGAAGGGGGGCTAAATATGAAAAATTTTCAACTTTTCGGCATTTTTCCTTGGGTTGCAGCCTAATAGCTATTTGATTGCCGAATTTCAAGTTCCTAGCTAATCTGCAAGGATGTAACACCGAAATTTGAGTGATTCGGCGAAGGGGGGGCTAAATACCAAAAAATTGAACTTTTTGGTATTTCCCCTTGGGACACATCCTAACAGCTATCAGATTGCCACATTTCAAGTTCCTAGCTCATCTGGAAGGGCCTAACACGAAATTTCACTCCGATATTTTGATTGGGCAGAAGGGGGGCTAAATATCAAAAATTTCAACTTTTTGGAATTTTTCCTTGGGTTGCAGCCCAAGAGCTATTTGACTGCCGAATTTCAAGTTCCTAGCTCATCTGCAAGGGTGTAACCCGAAATTTCAGTGTTTCGGCGCAGGGGGGGCTAAATACAAAAAATTTGACCTTTTTGGAATTTCCCCATGGGACACACCCTAATAGCTATCAGATTGCCACATTTCAAGTTCCTAGCTCATCTGGCAGGGTCTAACATGAAATTTCAGTCCGATATTTTGATTGGGCGGAAGGGGGGCTAAATATGAAAAATTTCAACTTTTTGCAATTTTTCCTTGGGTTGCAGCCCAAGAGCTATCAGACTGCCGAATTTCAAGTTCCTAGCTCACCTGGAAGTGGGCAAACATTAATGTCAGTGAGTCAGTCAGTCAGTCAGTCAGTCAGTTAGCCTTGCGGCTTTATATATATAGGATAAGATAGAGCCGGGCAATGTGCACGCTAAATAGTGCAGACTTCCATTTGGAAATTCATTGCGTCCAAACGGTAAGTCGTATCGAGGTAAGGTTTTCACCATCGGACGTCCCATTTAGTCGCCGACAGTACTGTGTGGGGCATTCTCTCGCATCCCGCCAATTTATACCATATAAAGGGGTGAACGTTTCGATCCATATCAAATTTCGTCCGCTTAGCAACAGTTGAAAAATAATTTTGCCAACTTGGCAGACAGCTACAGTCTTGAAACTTTGCAGGCAGGTTGACGATGAAACGGCCTATAATTTTGGTTATTTGAGGTTTTGCCGTATCTCAACGGGTTTCGCCATAAATTGCTTAAGAATCATAAATTAGGCCGAAATTTCAATAGTGTTTCCACATGTACCCTCCGTTTTCCCATACTTGCAAGGCAGCTAGAATAACGAAAGTCGGCCTACATATGGCCAATGACGTTGCCAAGGAGCGTCTTGAATTTCGTTCATCTATCCATCTTATGAGTGTGTGAATGAGTAAAATCATTTATGGAAATTTAACAAAAATGACCGAAACCGGGAAAATGAAGCTCAATCTAAGGTAGAAGGAGTCGAGATACGACAAAAAGTCATAGGACCAAAGTTGTAGATCTCTTCATTTTAGGGGACGAAAGTGCAGTCCGTTTATTGATAACAATTACCGTTTAGCCACAAGACAGCTCGAAACGAAAGCCTGCACCGTCATTTAATTTGGCTTAACATTTCGAATTTTTTAGTGGATGAAATATTAAATATTTTAACTTTTTGCAATTTCTACGTCGGTTACAGGCTAGGAGCTAGAACTTTGCCAAATATTAATTTTGTAGGGCACTGCATCACGGTATCCGCCATTTTGTTTGGGGGGAGGGGGGCCAAAATTTAAAATTTAAAATTTTTGGAATTTTTCCGTAGGTTACACGCTAATAGCTATCACCTTGCCAAATTTCAAGTTTCTAGCTCATGTCGAAGTGGGTAAACATTTATGTCAGTGAGTGAGCCTTGCGGCTTTATATATATAAGATAAGATAAGATAGAGCCGGGCAATGTGCACGCTAAATAGTGCAGACTTCCATTTGGAAATTCATTGCGTCCAAACGGTAAGTCGTATCGAGGTAAGGTTTTCACCATCGGACGTCCCATTTAGTCGCCGACAGTACTGTGTGGGGCATTCTCTCGCATCTCGCCAATTTATACCATATAAAGGGGTGAACGTTTCGATCCATATCAAATTTCGTCCGCTTAGCAACAGTTGAAAAATAATTTTGCCAACTTGGCAGACAGCTACAGTCTTGAAACTTTGCAGGCAGGTTGACGATGAAACGGCCTATAATTTTGGTTATTTGAGGTTTTGCCGTATCTCAACGGGTTTCGCCATAAATTGCTTAAGAATCATAAATTAGGCCGAAATTTCAATAGTGTTTCCACATGTACCCTCCGTTTTCCCATACTTGCAAGGCAGCTAGAATAACGAAAGTCGGCCTACATATGGCCAATGACGTTGCCAAGGAGCGTCTTGAATTTCGTTCATCTATCCATCTTATGAGTGTGTGAATGAGTAAAATCATTTATGGAAATTTAACAAAAATGACCGAAACCGGGAAAATGAAGCTCAATCTAAGGTAGAAGGAGTCGAGATACGACAAAAAGTCATAGGACCAAAGTTGTAGATCTCTTCATTTTAGGGGACGAAAGTGCAGTCCGTTTATTGATAACAATTACCGTTTAGCCACAAGACAGCTCGAAACGAAAGCCTGCACCGTCATTTAATTTGGCTTAACATTTCGAATTTTTTAGTGGATGAAATATTAAATATTTTAACTTTTTGCAATTTCTACGTCGGTTACAGGCTAGGAGCTAGAACTTTGCCAAATATTAATTTTGTAGGGCACTGCATCACGGTATCCGCCATTTTGTTTGGGGGGAGGGGGGCCAAAATTTAAAATTTAAAATTTTTGGAATTTTTCCGTAGGTTACACGCTAATAGCTATCACCTTGCCAAATTTCAAGTTTCTAGCTCATGTCGAAGTGGGTAAACATTTATGTCAGTGAGTGAGCCTTGCGGCTTTATATATATAAGATAAGATAAGATAGAGCCGGGCAATGTGCACGCTAAATAGTGCAGACTTCCATTTGGAAATTCATTGCGTCCAAACGGTAAGTCGTATCGAGGTAAGGTTTTCACCATCGGACGTCCCATTTAGTCGCCGACAGTACTGTGTGGGGCATTCTCTCGCATCTCGCCAATTTATACCATATAAAGGGGTGAACGTTTCGATCCATATCAAATTTCGTCCGCTTAGCAACAGTTGAAAAATAATTTTGCCAACTTGGCAGACAGCTACAGTCTTGAAACTTTGCAGGCAGGTTGACGATGAAACGGCCTATAATTTTGGTTATTTGAGGTTTTGCCGTATCTCAACGGGTTTCGCCATAAATTGCTTAAGAATCATAAATTAGGCCGAAATTTCAATAGTGTTTCCACATGTACCCTCCGTTTTCCCATACTTGCAAGGCAGCTAGAATAACGAAAGTCGGCCTACATATGGCCAATGACGTTGCCAAGGAGCGTCTTGAATTTCGTTCATCTATCCATCTTATGAGTGTGTGAATGAGTAAAATCATTTATGGAAATTTAACAAAAATGACCGAAACCGGGAAAATGAAGCTCAATCTAAGGTAGAAGGAGTCGAGATACGACAAAAAGTCATAGGACCAAAGTTGTAGATCTCTTCATTTTAGGGGACGAAAGTGCAGTCCGTTTATTGATAACAATTACCGTTTAGCCACAAGACAGCTCGAAACGAAAGCCTGCACCGTCATTTAATTTGGCTTAACATTTCGAATTTTTTAGTGGATGAAATATTAAATATTTTAACTTTTTGCAATTTCTACGTCGGTTACAGGCTAGGAGCTAGAACTTTGCCAAATATTAATTTTGTAGGGCACTGCATCACGGTATCCGCCATTTTGTTTGGGGGGAGGGGGGCCAAAATTTAAAATTTAAAATTTTTGGAATTTTTCCGTAGGTTACACGCTAATAGCTATCACCTTGCCAAATTTCAAGTTTCTAGCTCATGTCGAAGTGGGTAAACATTTATGTCAGTGAGTGAGCCTTGCGGCTTTATATATATAAGATAAGATAGAGCCGGGCAATGTGCACGCTAAATAGTGCAGACTTCCATTTGGAAATTCATTGCGTCCAAACGGTAAGTCGTATCGAGGTAAGGTTTTCACCATCGGACGTCCCATTTAGTCGCCGACAGTACTGTGTGGGGCATTCTCTCGCATCCCGCCAATTTATACCATATAAAGGGGTGAACGTTTCGATCCATATCAAATTTCGTCCGCTTAGCAACAGTTGAAAAATAATTTTGCCAACTTGGCAGACAGCTACAGTCTTGAAACTTTGCAGGCAGGTTGACGATGAAACGGCCTATAATTTTGGTTATTTGAGGTTTTGCCGTATCTCAACGGGTTTCGCCATAAATTGCTTAAGAATCATAAATTAGGCCGAAATTTCAATAGTGTTTCCACATGTACCCTCCGTTTTCCCATACTTGCAAGGCAGCTAGAATAACGAAAGTCGGCCTACATATGGCCAATGACGTTGCCAAGGAGCGTCTTGAATTTCGTTCATCTATCCATCTTATGAGTGTGTGAATGAGTAAAATCATTTATGGAAATTTAACAAAAATGACCGAAACCGGGAAAATGAAGCTCAATCTAAGGTAGAAGGAGTCGAGATACGACAAAAAGTCATAGGACCAAAGTTGTAGATCTCTTCATTTTAGGGGACGAAAGTGCAGTCCGTTTATTGATAACAATTACCGTTTAGCCACAAGACAGCTCGAAACGAAAGCCTGCACCGTCATTTAATTTGGCTTAACATTTCGAATTTTTTAGTGGATGAAATATTAAATATTTTAACTTTTTGCAATTTCTACGTCGGTTACAGGCTAGGAGCTAGAACTTTGCCAAATATTAATTTTGTAGGGCACTGCATCACGGTATCCGCCATTTTGTTTGGGGGGAGGGGGGCCAAAATTTAAAATTTAAAATTTTTGGAATTTTTCCGTAGGTTACACGCTAATAGCTATCACCTTGCCAAATTTCAAGTTTCTAGCTCATGTCGAAGTGGGTAAACATTTATGTCAGTGAGTGAGCCTTGCGGCTTTATATATATAAGATAAGATAAGATAGAGCCGGGCAATGTGCACGCTAAATAGTGCAGACTTCCATTTGGAAATTCATTGCGTCCAAACGGTAAGTCGTATCGAGGTAAGGTTTTCACCATCGGACGTCCCATTTAGTCGCCGACAGTACTGTGTGGGGCATTCTCTCGCATCTCGCCAATTTATACCATATAAAGGGGTGAACGTTTCGATCCATATCAAATTTCGTCCGCTTAGCAACAGTTGAAAAATAATTTTGCCAACTTGGCAGACAGCTACAGTCTTGAAACTTTGCAGGCAGGTTGACGATGAAACGGCCTATAATTTTGGTTATTTGAGGTTTTGCCGTATCTCAACGGGTTTCGCCATAAATTGCTTAAGAATCATAAATTAGGCCGAAATTTCAATAGTGTTTCCACATGTACCCTCCGTTTTCCCATACTTGCAAGGCAGCTAGAATAACGAAAGTCGGCCTACATATGGCCAATGACGTTGCCAAGGAGCGTCTTGAATTTCGTTCATCTATCCATCTTATGAGTGTGTGAATGAGTAAAATCATTTATGGAAATTTAACAAAAATGACCGAAACCGGGAAAATGAAGCTCAATCTAAGGTAGAAGGAGTCGAGATACGACAAAAAGTCATAGGACCAAAGTTGTAGATCTCTTCATTTTAGGGGACGAAAGTGCAGTCCGTTTATTGATAACAATTACCGTTTAGCCACAAGAGAGCTCGAAACGAAAGCCTGCACCGTCATTTAATTTGGCTTAAAATTTCGAATTTTTTAGTGGATGAAATATTAAATATTTTAACTTTTTGCAATTTCTACGTCGGTTACAGGCTAGGAGCTAGAACTTTGCCAAATATTAATTTTGTAGGGCACTGCATCACGGTATCCGCCATTTTGTTTGGGGGAGCGGTTCAAAAATTTAAAATTTAAAATTTTTGGAATTTTTCAGTGGGTTACACGTTAATAGCTATCACCTTGCCAAATTTCAAGTTTCTAGCGCATCAGTAAATGAAGGATCTAACCCGAAAATGTTTTATTCCGTAGGGGGCTACGTACACAAAAATTTGAACTTTTTGGAATTTTTCCTTGGGTTACAGCCTAATATCTATCAGGTTGCCGAATTTCAAGTTCCTAGCTCATCTGGAAGGGGCTAACACGAAATTTCTTTGATTGGGCGGAAGGGGGGCTAAATATAAAAAAATTGTACTTTTTGCAATTTTTCCTTGGGTTGCAGCCTAAAAGCAGTCAGACTGCCAAATTTCAAGTTCCTAGCTCACTTGGAAGTGGACAAACATTAATGTCAGTCAGTCAGTGAGTCAGTTAGCCTTGTGGCTTTATATATATAAGATAAGATAGAGCCGGGCAATGTGCACGCTAAATAGTGCAGACTTCCATTTGGAAATTCATTGCGTCCAAACGGTAAGTCGTATCGAGGTAAGGTTTTCACCATCGGACGTCCCATTTAGTCGCCGACAGTACTGTGTGGGGCATTCTCTCGCATCCCGCCAATTTATACCATATAAAGGGGTGAACGTTTCGATCCATATCAAATTTCGTCCGCTTAGCAACAGTTGAAAAATAATTTTGCCAACTTGGCAGACAGCTACAGTCTTGAAACTTTGCAGGCAGGTTGACGATGAAACGGCCTATAATTTTGGTTATTTGAGGTTTTGCCGTATCTCAACGGGTTTCGCCATAAATTGCTTAAGAATCATAAATTAGGCCGAAATTTCAATAGTGTTTCCACATGTACCCTCCGTTTTCCCATACTTGCAAGGCAGCTAGAATAACGAAAGTCGGCCTACATATGGCCAATGACGTTGCCAAGGAGCGTCTTGAATTTCGTTCATCTATCCATCTTATGAGTGTGTGAATGAGTAAAATCATTTATGGAAATTTAACAAAAATGACCGAAACCGGGAAAATGAAGCTCAATCTAAGGTAGAAGGAGTCGAGATACGACAAAAAGTCATAGGACCAAAGTTGTAGATCTCTTCATTTTAGGGGACGAAAGTGCAGTCCGTTTATTGATAACAATTACCGTTTAGCCACAAGACAGCTCGAAACGAAAGCCTGCACCGTCATTTAATTTGGCTTAACATTTCGAATTTTTTAGTGGATGAAATATTAAATATTTTAACTTTTTGCAATTTCTACGTCGGTTACAGGCTAGGAGCTAGAACTTTGCCAAATATTAATTTTGTAGGGCACTGCATCACGGTATCCGCCATTTTGTTTGGGGGGAGGGGGGCCAAAATTTAAAATTTAAAATTTTTGGAATTTTTCCGTAGGTTACACGCTAATAGCTATCACCTTGCCAAATTTCAAGTTTCTAGCTCATGTCGAAGTGGGTAAACATTTATGTCAGTGAGTGAGCCTTGCGGCTTTATATATATAAGATAAGATAGAGCCGGGCAATGTGCACGCTAAATAGTGCAGACTTCCATTTGGAAATTCATTGCGTCCAAACGGTAAGTCGTATCGAGGTAAGGTTTTCACCATCGGACGTCCCATTTAGTCGCCGACAGTACTGTGTGGGGCATTCTCTCGCATCTCGCCAATTTATACCATATAAAGGGGTGAACGTTTCGATCCATATCAAATTTCGTCCGCTTAGCAACAGTTGAAAAATAATTTTGCCAACTTGGCAGACAGCTACAGTCTTGAAACTTTGCAGGCAGGTTGACGATGAAACGGCCTATAATTTTGGTTATTTGAGGTTTTGCCGTATCTCAACGGGTTTCGCCATAAATTGCTTAAGAATCATAAATTAGGCCGAAATTTCAATAGTGTTTCCACATGTACCCTCCGTTTTCCCATACTTGCAAGGCAGCTAGAATAACGAAAGTCGGCCTACATATGGCCAATGACGTTGCCAAGGAGCGTCTTGAATTTCGTTCATCTATCCATCTTATGAGTGTGTGAATGAGTAAAATCATTTATGGAAATTTAACAAAAATGACCGAAACCGGGAAAATGAAGCTCAATCTAAGGTAGAAGGAGTCGAGATACGACAAAAAGTCATAGGACCAAAGTTGTAGATCTCTTCATTTTAGGGGACGAAAGTGCAGTCCGTTTATTGATAACAAGTACCGTTTAGCCACAAGAGAGCTCGAAACGAAAGCCTGCACCGTCATTTAATTTGGCTTAAAATTTCGAATTTTTTAGTGGATGAAATATTAAATATTTTAACTTTTTGCAATTTCTACGTCGGTTACAGGCTAGGAGCTAGAACTTTGCCAAATATTAATTTTGTAGGGCACTGCATCACGGTATCCGCCATTTTGTTTGGGGGAGCGGTTCAAAAATTTAAAATTTAAAATTTTTGGAATTTTTCAGTGGGTTACACGTTAATAGCTATCACCTTGCCAAATTTCAAGTTTCTAGCGCATCAGTAAATGAAGGATCTAACCCGAAAATGTTTTATTCCGTAGGGGGCTACGTACACAAAAATTTGAACTTTTTGGAATTTTTCCTTGGGTTACAGCCTAATATCTATCAGGTTGCCGAATTTCAAGTTCCTAGCTCATCTGGAAGGGGCTAACACGAAATTTCTTTGATTGGGCGGAAGGGGGGCTAAATATAAAAAAATTGTACTTTTTGCAATTTTTCCTTGGGTTGCAGCCTAAAAGCAGTCAGACTGCCAAATTTCAAGTTCCTAGCTCACTTGGAAGTGGACAAACATTAATGTCAGTCAGTCAGTGAGTCAGTTAGCCTTGTGGCTTTATATATATAAGATAAGATAGAGCCGGGCAATGTGCACGCTAAATAGTGCAGACTTCCATTTGGAAATTCATTGCGTCCAAACGGTAAGTCGTATCGAGGTAAGGTTTTCACCATCGGACGTCCCATTTAGTCGCCGACAGTACTGTGTGGGGCATTCTCTCGCATCCCGCCAATTTATACCATATAAAGGGGTGAACGTTTCGATCCATATCAAATTTCGTCCGCTTAGCAACAGTTGAAAAATAATTTTGCCAACTTGGCAGACAGCTACAGTCTTGAAACTTTGCAGGCAGGTTGACGATGAAACGGCCTATAATTTTGGTTATTTGAGGTTTTGCCGTATCTCAACGGGTTTCGCCATAAATTGCTTAAGAATCATAAATTAGGCCGAAATTTCAATAGTGTTTCCACATGTACCCTCCGTTTTCCCATACTTGCAAGGCAGCTAGAATAACGAAAGTCGGCCTACATATGGCCAATGACGTTGCCAAGGAGCGTCTTGAATTTCGTTCATCTATCCATCTTATGAGTGTGTGAATGAGTAAAATCATTTATGGAAATTTAACAAAAATGACCGAAACCGGGAAAATGAAGCTCAATCTAAGGTAGAAGGAGTCGAGATACGACAAAAAGTCATAGGACCAAAGTTGTAGATCTCTTCATTTTAGGGGACGAAAGTGCAGTCCGTTTATTGATAACAATTACCGTTTAGCCACAAGACAGCTCGAAACGAAAGCCTGCACCGTCATTTAATTTGGCTTAACATTTCGAATTTTTTAGTGGATGAAATATTAAATATTTTAACTTTTTGCAATTTCTACGTCGGTTACAGGCTAGGAGCTAGAACTTTGCCAAATATTAATTTTGTAGGGCACTGCATCACGGTATCCGCCATTTTGTTTGGGGGGAGGGGGGCCAAAATTTAAAATTTAAAATTTTTGGAATTTTTCCGTAGGTTACACGCTAATAGCTATCACCTTGCCAAATTTCAAGTTTCTAGCTCATGTCGAAGTGGGTAAACATTTATGTCAGTGAGTGAGCCTTGCGGCTTTATATATATAAGATAAGATAGAGCCGGGCAATGTGCACGCTAAATAGTGCAGACTTCCATTTGGAAATTCATTGCGTCCAAACGGTAAGTCGTATCGAGGTAAGGTTTTCACCATCGGACGTCCCATTTAGTCGCCGACAGTACTGTGTGGGGCATTCTCTCGCATCTCGCCAATTTATACCATATAAAGGGGTGAACGTTTCGATCCATATCAAATTTCGTCCGCTTAGCAACAGTTGAAAAATAATTTTGCCAACTTGGCAGACAGCTACAGTCTTGAAACTTTGCAGGCAGGTTGACGATGAAACGGCCTATAATTTTGGTTATTTGAGGTTTTGCCGTATCTCAACGGGTTTCGCCATAAATTGCTTAAGAATCATAAATTAGGCCGAAATTTCAATAGTGTTTCCACATGTACCCTCCGTTTTCCCATACTTGCAAGGCAGCTAGAATAACGAAAGTCGGCCTACATATGGCCAATGACGTTGCCAAGGAGCGTCTTGAATTTCGTTCATCTATCCATCTTATGAGTGTGTGAATGAGTAAAATCATTTATGGAAATTTAACAAAAATGACCGAAACCGGGAAAATGAAGCTCAATCTAAGGTAGAAGGAGTCGAGATACGACAAAAAGTCATAGGACCAAAGTTGTAGATCTCTTCATTTTAGGGGACGAAAGTGCAGTCCGTTTATTGATAACAAGTACCGTTTAGCCACAAGAGAGCTCGAAACGAAAGCCTGCACCGTCATTTAATTTGGCTTAAAATTTCGAATTTTTTAGTGGATGAAATATTAAATATTTTAACTTTTTGCAATTTCTACGTCGGTTACAGGCTAGGAGCTAGAACTTTGCCAAATATTAATTTTGTAGGGCACTGCATCACGGTATCCGCCATTTTGTTTGGGGGAGCGGTTCAAAAATTTAAAATTTAAAATTTTTGGAATTTTTCAGTGGGTTACACGTTAATAGCTATCACCTTGCCAAATTTCAAGTTTCTAGCGCATCAGTAAATGAAGGATCTAACCCGAAAATGTTTTATTCCGTGGGGGGCTACGTACACAAAAATTTGAACTTTTTGGAATTTTTCCTTGGGTTACAGCCTAATATCTATCAGGTTGCCGAATTTCAAGTTCCTAGCTCATCTGGAAGGGGCTAACACGAAATTTCTTTGATTGGGCGGAAGGGGGGCTAAATATAAAAAAAATGTACTTTTTGCAATTTTTCCTTGGGTTGCAGCCTAAAAGCAGTCAGACTGCCAAATTTCAAGTTCCTAGCTCACTTGGAAGTGGACAAACATTAATGTCAGTCAGTCAGTGAGTCAGTTAGCCTTGTGGCTTTATATATATAAGATAAGATAGAGCCGGGCAATGTGCACGCTAAATAGTGCAGACTTCCATTTGGAAATTCATTGCGTCCAAACGGTAAGTCGTATCGAGGTAAGGTTTTCACCATCGGACGTCCCATTTAGTCGCCGACAGTACTGTGTGGGGCATTCTCTCGCATCCCGCCAATTTATACCATATAAAGGGGTGAACGTTTCGATCCATATCAAATTTCGTCCGCTTAGCAACAGTTGAAAAATAATTTTGCCAACTTGGCAGACAGCTACAGTCTTGAAACTTTGCAGGCAGGTTGACGATGAAACGGCCTATAATTTTGGTTATTTGAGGTTTTGCCGTATCTCAACGGGTTTCGCCATAAATTGCTTAAGAATCATAAATTAGGCCGAAATTTCAATAGTGTTTCCACATGTACCCTCCGTTTTCCCATACTTGCAAGGCAGCTAGAATAACGAAAGTCGGCCTACATATGGCCAATGACGTTGCCAAGGAGCGTCTTGAATTTCGTTCATCTATCCATCTTATGAGTGTGTGAATGAGTAAAATCATTTATGGAAATTTAACAAAAATGACCGAAACCGGGAAAATGAAGCTCAATCTAAGGTAGAAGGAGTCGAGATACGACAAAAAGTCATAGGACCAAAGTTGTAGATCTCTTCATTTTAGGGGACGAAAGTGCAGTCCGTTTATTGATAACAATTACCGTTTAGCCACAAGACAGCTCGAAACGAAAGCCTGCACCGTCATTTAATTTGGCTTAACATTTCGAATTTTTTAGTGGATGAAATATTAAATATTTTAACTTTTTGCAATTTCTACGTCGGTTACAGGCTAGGAGCTAGAACTTTGCCAAATATTAATTTTGTAGGGCACTGCATCACGGTATCCGCCATTTTGTTTGGGGGGAGGGGGGCCAAAATTTAAAATTTAAAATTTTTGGAATTTTTCCGTAGGTTACACGCTAATAGCTATCACCTTGCCAAATTTCAAGTTTCTAGCTCATGTCGAAGTGGGTAAACATTTATGTCAGTGAGTGAGCCTTGCGGCTTTATATATATAAGATAAGATAGAGCCGGGCAATGTGCACGCTAAATAGTGCAGACTTCCATTTGGAAATTCATTGCGTCCAAACGGTAAGTCGTATCGAGGTAAGGTTTTCACCATCGGACGTCCCATTTAGTCGCCGACAGTACTGTGTGGGGCATTCTCTCGCATCTCGCCAATTTATACCATATAAAGGGGTGAACGTTTCGATCCATATCAAATTTCGTCCGCTTAGCAACAGTTGAAAAATAATTTTGCCAACTTGGCAGACAGCTACAGTCTTGAAACTTTGCAGGCAGGTTGACGATGAAACGGCCTATAATTTTGGTTATTTGAGGTTTTGCCGTATCTCAACGGGTTTCGCCATAAATTGCTTAAGAATCATAAATTAGGCCGAAATTTCAATAGTGTTTCCACATGTACCCTCCGTTTTCCCATACTTGCAAGGCAGCTAGAATAACGAAAGTCGGCCTACATATGGCCAATGACGTTGCCAAGGAGCGTCTTGAATTTCGTTCATCTATCCATCTTATGAGTGTGTGAATGAGTAAAATCATTTATGGAAATTTAACAAAAATGACCGAAACCGGGAAAATGAAGCTCAATCTAAGGTAGAAGGAGTCGAGATACGACAAAAAGTCATAGGACCAAAGTTGTAGATCTCTTCATTTTAGGGGACGAAAGTGCAGTCCGTTTATTGATAACAATTACCGTTTAGCCACAAGACAGCTCGAAACGAAAGCCTGCACCGTCATTTAATTTGGCTTAACATTTCGAATTTTTTAGTGGATGAAATATTAAATATTTTAACTTTTTGCAATTTCTACGTCGGTTACAGGCTAGGAGCTAGAACTTTGCCAAATATTAATTTTGTAGGGCACTGCATCACGGTATCCGCCATTTTGTTTGGGGGGAGGGGGGCCAAAATTTAAAATTTAAAATTTTTGGAATTTTTCCGTAGGTTACACGCTAATAGCTATCACCTTGCCAAATTTCAAGTTTCTAGCTCATGTCGAAGTGGGTAAACATTTATGTCAGTGAGTGAGCCTTGCGGCTTTATATATATAAGATAAGATAGAGCCGGGCAATGTGCACGCTAAATAGTGCAGACTTCCATTTGGAAATTCATTGCGTCCAAACGGTAAGTCGTATCGAGGTAAGGTTTTCACCATCGGACGTCCCATTTAGTCGCCGACAGTACTGTGTGGGGCATTCTCTCGCATCTCGCCAATTTATACCATATAAAGGGGTGAACGTTTCGATCCATATCAAATTTCGTCCGCTTAGCAACAGTTGAAAAATAATTTTGCCAACTTGGCAGACAGCTACAGTCTTGAAACTTTGCAGGCAGGTTGACGATGAAACGGCCTATAATTTTGGTTATTTGAGGTTTTGCCGTATCTCAACGGGTTTCGCCATAAATTGCTTAAGAATCATAAATTAGGCCGAAATTTCAATAGTGTTTCCACATGTACCCTCCGTTTTCCCATACTTGCAAGGCAGCTAGAATAACGAAAGTCGGCCTACATATGGCCAATGACGTTGCCAAGGAGCGTCTTGAATTTCGTTCATCTATCCATCTTATGAGTGTGTGAATGAGTAAAATCATTTATGGAAATTTAACAAAAATGACCGAAACCGGGAAAATGAAGCTCAATCTAAGGTAGAAGGAGTCGAGATACGACAAAAAGTCATAGGACCAAAGTTGTAGATCTCTTCATTTTAGGGGACGAAAGTGCAGTCCGTTTATTGATAACAATTACCGTTTAGCCACAAGACAGCTCGAAACGAAAGCCTGCACCGTCATTTAATTTGGCTTAACATTTCGAATTTTTTAGTGGATGAAATATTAAATATTTTAACTTTTTGCAATTTCTACGTCGGTTACAGGCTAGGAGCTAGAACTTTGCCAAATATTAATTTTGTAGGGCACTGCATCACGGTATCCGCCATTTTGTTTGGGGGGAGGGGGGCCAAAATTTAAAATTTAAAATTTTTGGAATTTTTCCGTAGGTTACACGCTAATAGCTATCACCTTGCCAAATTTCAAGTTTCTAGCTCATGTCGAAGTGGGTAAACATTTATGTCAGTGAGTGAGCCTTGCGGCTTTATATATATAAGATAAGATAGAGCCGGGCAATGTGCACGCTAAATAGTGCAGACTTCCATTTGGAAATTCATTGCGTCCAAACGGTAAGTCGTATCGAGGTAAGGTTTTCACCATCGGACGTCCCATTTAGTCGCCGACAGTACTGTGTGGGGCATTCTCTCGCATCTCGCCAATTTATACCATATAAAGGGGTGAACGTTTCGATCCATATCAAATTTCGTCCGCTTAGCAACAGTTGAAAAATAATTTTGCCAACTTGGCAGACAGCTACAGTCTTGAAACTTTGCAGGCAGGTTGACGATGAAACGGCCTATAATTTTGGTTATTTGAGGTTTTGCCGTATCTCAACGGGTTTCGCCATAAATTGCTTAAGAATCATAAATTAGGCCGAAATTTCAATAGTGTTTCCACATGTACCCTCCGTTTTCCCATACTTGCAAGGCAGCTAGAATAACGAAAGTCGGCCTACATATGGCCAATGACGTTGCCAAGGAGCGTCTTGAATTTCGTTCATCTATCCATCTTATGAGTGTGTGAATGAGTAAAATCATTTATGGAAATTTAACAAAAATGACCGAAACCGGGAAAATGAAGCTCAATCTAAGGTAGAAGGAGTCGAGATACGACAAAAAGTCATAGGACCAAAGTTGTAGATCTCTTCATTTTAGGGGACGAAAGTGCAGTCCGTTTATTGATAACAATTACCGTTTAGCCACAAGACAGCTCGAAACGAAAGCCTGCACCGTCATTTAATTTGGCTTAACATTTCGAATTTTTTAGTGGATGAAATATTAAATATTTTAACTTTTTGCAATTTCTACGTCGGTTACAGGCTAGGAGCTAGAACTTTGCCAAATATTAATTTTGTAGGGCACTGCATCACGGTATCCGCCATTTTGTTTGGGGGGAGGGGGGCCAAAATTTAAAATTTAAAATTTTTGGAATTTTTCCGTAGGTTACACGCTAATAGCTATCACCTTGCCAAATTTCAAGTTTCTAGCTCATGTCGAAGTGGGTAAACATTTATGTCAGTGAGTGAGCCTTGCGGCTTTATATATATAAGATAAGATAGAGCCGGGCAATGTGCACGCTAAATAGTGCAGACTTCCATTTGGAAATTCATTGCGTCCAAACGGTAAGTCGTATCGAGGTAAGGTTTTCACCATCGGACGTCCCATTTAGTCGCCGACAGTACTGTGTGGGGCATTCTCTCGCATCTCGCCAATTTATACCATATAAAGGGGTGAACGTTTCGATCCATATCAAATTTCGTCCGCTTAGCAACAGTTGAAAAATAATTTTGCCAACTTGGCAGACAGCTACAGTCTTGAAACTTTGCAGGCAGGTTGACGATGAAACGGCCTATAATTTTGGTTATTTGAGGTTTTGCCGTATCTCAACGGGTTTCGCCATAAATTGCTTAAGAATCATAAATTAGGCCGAAATTTCAATAGTGTTTCCACATGTACCCTCCGTTTTCCCATACTTGCAAGGCAGCTAGAATAACGAAAGTCGGCCTACATATGGCCAATGACGTTGCCAAGGAGCGTCTTGAATTTCGTTCATCTATCCATCTTATGAGTGTGTGAATGAGTAAAATCATTTATGGAAATTTAACAAAAATGACCGAAACCGGGAAAATGAAGCTCAATCTAAGGTAGAAGGAGTCGAGATACGACAAAAAGTCATAGGACCAAAGTTGTAGATCTCTTCATTTTAGGGGACGAAAGTGCAGTCCGTTTATTGATAACAATTACCGTTTAGCCACAAGACAGCTCGAAACGAAAGCCTGCACCGTCATTTAATTTGGCTTAACATTTCGAATTTTTTAGTGGATGAAATATTAAATATTTTAACTTTTTGCAATTTCTACGTCGGTTACAGGCTAGGAGCTAGAACTTTGCCAAATATTAATTTTGTAGGGCACTGCATCACGGTATCCGCCATTTTGTTTGGGGGGAGGGGGGCCAAAATTTAAAATTTAAAATTTTTGGAATTTTTCCGTAGGTTACACGCTAATAGCTATCACCTTGCCAAATTTCAAGTTTCTAGCTCATGTCGAAGTGGGTAAACATTTATGTCAGTGAGTGAGCCTTGCGGCTTTATATATATAAGATAAGATAGAGCCGGGCAATGTGCACGCTAAATAGTGCAGACTTCCATTTGGAAATTCATTGCGTCCAAACGGTAAGTCGTATCGAGGTAAGGTTTTCACCATCGGACGTCCCATTTAGTCGCCGACAGTACTGTGTGGGGCATTCTCTCGCATCTCGCCAATTTATACCATATAAAGGGGTGAACGTTTCGATCCATATCAAATTTCGTCCGCTTAGCAACAGTTGAAAAATAATTTTGCCAACTTGGCAGACAGCTACAGTCTTGAAACTTTGCAGGCAGGTTGACGATGAAACGGCCTATAATTTTGGTTATTTGAGGTTTTGCCGTATCTCAACGGGTTTCGCCATAAATTGCTTAAGAATCATAAATTAGGCCGAAATTTCAATAGTGTTTCCACATGTACCCTCCGTTTTCCCATACTTGCAAGGCAGCTAGAATAACGAAAGTCGGCCTACATATGGCCAATGACGTTGCCAAGGAGCGTCTTGAATTTCGTTCATCTATCCATCTTATGAGTGTGTGAATGAGTAAAATCATTTATGGAAATTTAACAAAAATGACCGAAACCGGGAAAATGAAGCTCAATCTAAGGTAGAAGGAGTCGAGATACGACAAAAAGTCATAGGACCAAAGTTGTAGATCTCTTCATTTTAGGGGACGAAAGTGCAGTCCGTTTATTGATAACAATTACCGTTTAGCCACAAGACAGCTCGAAACGAAAGCCTGCACCGTCATTTAATTTGGCTTAACATTTCGAATTTTTTAGTGGATGAAATATTAAATATTTTAACTTTTTGCAATTTCTACGTCGGTTACAGGCTAGGAGCTAGAACTTTGCCAAATATTAATTTTGTAGGGCACTGCATCACGGTATCCGCCATTTTGTTTGGGGGGAGGGGGGCCAAAATTTAAAATTTAAAATTTTTGGAATTTTTCCGTAGGTTACACGCTAATAGCTATCACCTTGCCAAATTTCAAGTTTCTAGCTCATGTCGAAGTGGGTAAACATTTATGTCAGTGAGTGAGCCTTGCGGCTTTATATATATAAGATAAGATAGAGCCGGGCAATGTGCACGCTAAATAGTGCAGACTTCCATTTGGAAATTCATTGCGTCCAAACGGTAAGTCGTATCGAGGTAAGGTTTTCACCATCGGACGTCCCATTTAGTCGCCGACAGTACTGTGTGGGGCATTCTCTCGCATCTCGCCAATTTATACCATATAAAGGGGTGAACGTTTCGATCCATATCAAATTTCGTCCGCTTAGCAACAGTTGAAAAATAATTTTGCCAACTTGGCAGACAGCTACAGTCTTGAAACTTTGCAGGCAGGTTGACGATGAAACGGCCTATAATTTTGGTTATTTGAGGTTTTGCCGTATCTCAACGGGTTTCGCCATAAATTGCTTAAGAATCATAAATTAGGCCGAAATTTCAATAGTGTTTCCACATGTACCCTCCGTTTTCCCATACTTGCAAGGCAGCTAGAATAACGAAAGTCGGCCTACATATGGCCAATGACGTTGCCAAGGAGCGTCTTGAATTTCGTTCATCTATCCATCTTATGAGTGTGTGAATGAGTAAAATCATTTATGGAAATTTAACAAAAATGACCGAAACCGGGAAAATGAAGCTCAATCTAAGGTAGAAGGAGTCGAGATACGACAAAAAGTCATAGGACCAAAGTTGTAGATCTCTTCATTTTAGGGGACGAAAGTGCAGTCCGTTTATTGATAACAATTACCGTTTAGCCACAAGACAGCTCGAAACGAAAGCCTGCACCGTCATTTAATTTGGCTTAACATTTCGAATTTTTTAGTGGATGAAATATTAAATATTTTAACTTTTTGCAATTTCTACGTCGGTTACAGGCTAGGAGCTAGAACTTTGCCAAATATTAATTTTGTAGGGCACTGCATCACGGTATCCGCCATTTTGTTTGGGGGGAGGGGGGCCAAAATTTAAAATTTAAAATTTTTGGAATTTTTCCGTAGGTTACACGCTAATAGCTATCACCTTGCCAAATTTCAAGTTTCTAGCTCATGTCGAAGTGGGTAAACATTTATGTCAGTGAGTGAGCCTTGCGGCTTTATATATATAAGATAAGATAGAGCCGGGCAATGTGCACGCTAAATAGTGCAGACTTCCATTTGGAAATTCATTGCGTCCAAACGGTAAGTCGTATCGAGGTAAGGTTTTCACCATCGGACGTCCCATTTAGTCGCCGACAGTACTGTGTGGGGCATTCTCTCGCATCTCGCCAATTTATACCATATAAAGGGGTGAACGTTTCGATCCATATCAAATTTCGTCCGCTTAGCAACAGTTGAAAAATAATTTTGCCAACTTGGCAGACAGCTACAGTCTTGAAACTTTGCAGGCAGGTTGACGATGAAACGGCCTATAATTTTGGTTATTTGAGGTTTTGCCGTATCTCAACGGGTTTCGCCATAAATTGCTTAAGAATCATAAATTAGGCCGAAATTTCAATAGTGTTTCCACATGTACCCTCCGTTTTCCCATACTTGCAAGGCAGCTAGAATAACGAAAGTCGGCCTACATATGGCCAATGACGTTGCCAAGGAGCGTCTTGAATTTCGTTCATCTATCCATCTTATGAGTGTGTGAATGAGTAAAATCATTTATGGAAATTTAACAAAAATGACCGAAACCGGGAAAATGAAGCTCAATCTAAGGTAGAAGGAGTCGAGATACGACAAAAAGTCATAGGACCAAAGTTGTAGATCTCTTCATTTTAGGGGACGAAAGTGCAGTCCGTTTATTGATAACAATTACCGTTTAGCCACAAGACAGCTCGAAACGAAAGCCTGCACCGTCATTTAATTTGGCTTAACATTTCGAATTTTTTAGTGGATGAAATATTAAATATTTTAACTTTTTGCAATTTCTACGTCGGTTACAGGCTAGGAGCTAGAACTTTGCCAAATATTAATTTTGTAGGGCACTGCATCACGGTATCCGCCATTTTGTTTGGGGGGAGGGGGGCCAAAATTTAAAATTTAAAATTTTTGGAATTTTTCCGTAGGTTACACGCTAATAGCTATCACCTTGCCAAATTTCAAGTTTCTAGCTCATGTCGAAGTGGGTAAACATTTATGTCAGTGAGTGAGCCTTGCGGCTTTATATATATAAGATAAGATAGAGCCGGGCAATGTGCACGCTAAATAGTGCAGACTTCCATTTGGAAATTCATTGCGTCCAAACGGTAAGTCGTATCGAGGTAAGGTTTTCACCATCGGACGTCCCATTTAGTCGCCGACAGTACTGTGTGGGGCATTCTCTCGCATCTCGCCAATTTATACCATATAAAGGGGTGAACGTTTCGATCCATATCAAATTTCGTCCGCTTAGCAACAGTTGAAAAATAATTTTGCCAACTTGGCAGACAGCTACAGTCTTGAAACTTTGCAGGCAGGTTGACGATGAAACGGCCTATAATTTTGGTTATTTGAGGTTTTGCCGTATCTCAACGGGTTTCGCCATAAATTGCTTAAGAATCATAAATTAGGCCGAAATTTCAATAGTGTTTCCACATGTACCCTCCGTTTTCCCATACTTGCAAGGCAGCTAGAATAACGAAAGTCGGCCTACATATGGCCAATGACGTTGCCAAGGAGCGTCTTGAATTTCGTTCATCTATCCATCTTATGAGTGTGTGAATGAGTAAAATCATTTATGGAAATTTAACAAAAATGACCGAAACCGGGAAAATGAAGCTCAATCTAAGGTAGAAGGAGTCGAGATACGACAAAAAGTCATAGGACCAAAGTTGTAGATCTCTTCATTTTAGGGGACGAAAGTGCAGTCCGTTTATTGATAACAATTACCGTTTAGCCACAAGACAGCTCGAAACGAAAGCCTGCACCGTCATTTAATTTGGCTTAACATTTCGAATTTTTTAGTGGATGAAATATTAAATATTTTAACTTTTTGCAATTTCTACGTCGGTTACAGGCTAGGAGCTAGAACTTTGCCAAATATTAATTTTGTAGGGCACTGCATCACGGTATCCGCCATTTTGTTTGGGGGGAGGGGGGCCAAAATTTAAAATTTAAAATTTTTGGAATTTTTCCGTAGGTTACACGCTAATAGCTATCACCTTGCCAAATTTCAAGTTTCTAGCTCATGTCGAAGTGGGTAAACATTTATGTCAGTGAGTGAGCCTTGCGGCTTTATATATATAAGATAAGATAGAGCCGGGCAATGTGCACGCTAAATAGTGCAGACTTCCATTTGGAAATTCATTGCGTCCAAACGGTAAGTCGTATCGAGGTAAGGTTTTCACCATCGGACGTCCCATTTAGTCGCCGACAGTACTGTGTGGGGCATTCTCTCGCATCTCGCCAATTTATACCATATAAAGGGGTGAACGTTTCGATCCATATCAAATTTCGTCCGCTTAGCAACAGTTGAAAAATAATTTTGCCAACTTGGCAGACAGCTACAGTCTTGAAACTTTGCAGGCAGGTTGACGATGAAACGGCCTATAATTTTGGTTATTTGAGGTTTTGCCGTATCTCAACGGGTTTCGCCATAAATTGCTTAAGAATCATAAATTAGGCCGAAATTTCAATAGTGTTTCCACATGTACCCTCCGTTTTCCCATACTTGCAAGGCAGCTAGAATAACGAAAGTCGGCCTACATATGGCCAATGACGTTGCCAAGGAGCGTCTTGAATTTCGTTCATCTATCCATCTTATGAGTGTGTGAATGAGTAAAATCATTTATGGAAATTTAACAAAAATGACCGAAACCGGGAAAATGAAGCTCAATCTAAGGTAGAAGGAGTCGAGATACGACAAAAAGTCATAGGACCAAAGTTATAGATCTCTTCATTTTAGGGGACGAAAGTGCAGTCCGTTTATTGATAACAATTACCGTTTAGCCACAAGACAGCTCGAAACGAAAGCCTGCACCGTCATTTAATTTGGCTTAACATTTCGAATTTTTTAGTGGATGAAATATTAAATATTTTAACTTTTTGCAATTTCTACGTCGGTTACAGGCTAGGAGCTAGAACTTTGCCAAATATTAATTTTGTAGGGCACTGCATCACGGTATCCGCCATTTTGTTTGGGGGGAGGGGGGCCAAAATTTAAAATTTAAAATTTTTGGAATTTTTCCGTAGGTTACACGCTAATAGCTATCACCTTGCCAAATTTCAAGTTTCTAGCTCATGTCGAAGTGGGTAAACATTTATGTCAGTGAGTGAGCCTTGCGGCTTTATATATATAAGACTCGCTTTCGCTCGTTGGGGGCTGCGCCCCCAAACCCCCAATTCCTCTATATTTCAAGTGCTCACATGGAAAACTACTGTGACGAAAAGGTACTTCGTTACGAAGAACGGATTCGCCACCAGACGGCGCATATATTCGCGTACATATTTGGTCCTCTAATATTTCCTCGTACCGTATATTCACGATTTATAGACGAGGTAGCGTTAAACGTTCCGACGTGGTGAAAATTACGTACGATTCTCGCAAGATAAGAAATTATTTTCCTAACGTAACGGGGAGCTATAATCTTGAAACTTGGCAGGTTTATTGTGGTTGAAACGCTCTATATTTCCGTTATTTGATGTTTTGTCGTATCTGTTCGAGTTGACCGTAGATTGGTTTAGAACCTTGGATTAGGAGTACAGGGTTTACGTATTACTTTCGTTTTTCCATGTTTACAGGGTGCTAGAATCATGCATTTGGTCACTTGTGGCCCACAAACGTTCCAATGAGCCTGCCAAATTTCATGATTCTATCGGTCCTATAAGTGTGTAAAACAGTAAATTAATTACGGAAAATGTAAAAAATTGACGTTAAATCTGAAAAATGGAGTTCTATCCAAGGCATAAGGGTTCATGATACGACTAAAATTCCCGGGACCGAAGTTGTAGAACCCTTCATGAAGGGATCCGAACGTCTTGTCCATTTGGCGGTACGACTTACAGTTTAGCCACCAAAATTCTCGAAACGTTACTTAGCACCATAATGAAATTTACTTCCAGATTTTGATAACTTCTGGAGATGAAGACGTTAAACAATTCAACTCCTTCGAATTTCTCCGTCGGTTGCAGGCCAATGATGTAACTGCGGCAAATTTTAATTCTTTGGCGCACTGCAACATATCGTCCAAAATTTAGTTTAAGGCAAGGAAAGTAAAAATAACACAAAATCAACATATGGATCTTTTCCACAATACAGCCTATTTGCTATCATATTGTCAAATTTTAAGTTTCTAGCTCATGCCGAAGTGGGTAAACATTTATGCCAGCCAGTGAGCCAAACAGTTTTATATATATAATATAGAGCCAGACAATGTGCACGCTAAATAGTGCAGACTTTGGTTAGGAAATTTATTGCGGACAAACGGTACGTCGTATCAAAGTATGGATTGCGCCATCAGACGACCCCTTTAGTCTTCTACATTACTGTCTTAGGCCTTTTCTAGTATCTTGCGTATTTATACCAAGGAAGGAGGTGAACATATCGATCCATGTCAAATTTCGACCGCTTTAAACAAGTTGAAAAAAGATTTTGCCAACTTAGCAGACACCTACATTGTTGAAACTTGGCACGCTGGACGACAATATAACGACCTACAATTTTGGTTGTTTGAGGTTTTGCCGTATCTCCATGGTCTTCACCATAAATTGATTACGGTACATACATTATGCTGAAATTAAGGTAGTGTTTCTTGGTAAGTTATTCCTTCAGTTTCCCATACATTCATAGCAGTAGAATAATCAAAGTCGGTCTACATATGGCCAATAGTCGTGTCAGGGAGCGTGCTGAATTTAGTGTCTATCAGTCTTATGAGTGTGTTAATCAGTAAAAGATGTATGGAAATTTAACAAAATTGATAAAAACCGGGGAAATGAAGGTCAGTCTAAGGTAGAAGGGGCCGAGATACGAAAAAAAGTCATACGACCAAAATTGTAGACATCTTAATTTTAGGACGCGAAAGTGCAATCAGTTCATTGATAGCAATTACCGTTCAGCCACAAAATAGCTCTAAACGAAAGACTGCATCGTCATTAAATTTGGCTTCATATTTCGATTTTTCAGTGGGTTAATTATTCAAAATTTGAACTTGTTGGGATTTCTTCGTCGGTTACACGCTTGGATCTAGAGCATTGCCAAATATTAATTTTGTAGGGCACTGCATCATTGCGTCCACAATTTTGTTTGGGGGGGAGGGGTGCAGAGGATTTTGATTGGGTGGTGGAGGGGTAAATATGAGAAAATGGAATGTTTTGGAATTTTTTCTTGGCTTACAGCCCAATTTCTATCAAATTGATTAATTTCAATTCCTGGATCATCTGGATGGGCCTAACACGAAATTTGAGTCTGATAATTTGATTGGGCGGGGAGGGGGCTAAATATGAAAAATTTGAACTAAATTTGAATTTTTCCTTGGGTTGCAACCTAATAGCCATCACATCGCCGAATCTCAAGATCGTAGATCATCTGGAAGCCTCTAACACGAAATTTGAGCCCGATATATTGATTGGGCGGGGGGATGAAATATGAAAAATTTTAACTTTTTGGCATTTTCCTTGGGTTTCAGCCTAATAGCTATCAGACTGCCGAATTCCAATATTCTAGCGCATCTGGAACGGAAGGTTCTAAACCGAAATTTGAGTCCCATATTTTGATTCGGTGGGGGGATAAATATGAAAAATTTGAACTTTTTGGAATTTTCCCTTGAGTTGCAGCCTAATTTATATCACATTGCCAAATTTCAAGTTCCTAGCTCATCTGGAAGGGTCTAACGCGAAATTTTAGTCCGATAATTTGATTGGACGGAAAAGCGGCTAAATATGAAACATTTCAACTTTATAGAATTTTTCCCACGGTTGCAGCTTAATAGCTATCAGATTACAGAATTCCAAGTTTCTAGCTCATCTGGAACTGAAGGGTCTTACCCGAAATTTGAGTCCGATATTTCGATTCGGTGGAGGCTAAATATGAAAATTTTGAACTTTTTGGAATTCTTCCTTGGGTTACAGCCAAATAGCTATCAGGCAGCCGAATTTCAAGTTCCTAGCTCATATGGAAGGGTCTAACACGAAATTTCAGTCCGATATTTTGATTGGGCGGAAGGGGGCTAAATATGAAAAATTTCAACTTTTCGGAATTTTTCCTTGGTTTGCAGCCTAATAACTGTCAGACTGCCGAATTTCAAGTTCCTAGCTAATCTGCAAGGGTGTAACACCGAAAGTTGAGTGATTCTGCGCGGGGGGGGCTAAATACAAAATATTTGAACTTTTTGGAATTATCCCTTGGGACACACCCTAATAGCTATCAGAGTGCCACATTTCAAGTTCCTAGCTCTTCTGGAAGTGCCCAACACGAAATTTCACTCCCATATTTTGATTGGGCGGGAGGGGGGCTAAATATGAAAAATTTCAACTTTCTGGAATTTTTCCTTGGGTTGCAGCCTAATAGCTATTTGATTGCCGAATTTCAAGTTCCTAGCTAATCTGCAAGGCTGTAACACCGAAATTTGAGTGATTCGGCGAAGGGGGGCTAAATACAAAAAAATTGAACTTTTTGGAATTTTCCCTTGGGAAACACCCTAATAGCTATCAGATTGTCACATTTCAAGTTCCTAGCTCATCTGGAACGGCCTAACACGAAATTTCACTCCGATATCTTGATTGGGCGGAAGGGGGGCTAAATATGAAAAATTTCAACTCTTTGGAATTTTTCCTTCGGTTGCAGCCTAATAGCTATTCGACTGCCGAATTTCAAGTTCCTAGCTCATCTGCAAGGGTGTAACACGAAATTTCAGTATTTCGGCGAAGGGGGGCTAAATACAAAAAAATTGTACTTTTTGGAATTTTCCCTTGGGACACACTCTAACAGCTATCAGATTGCCACATTTCAAGTTCCTAGCTCATGTGGAAGGGCCCAAAACGAAATTTCACTCCGATATTTTGATTGGGCGGAAGGGGGGCTAAATATGAAAAATTTCAACTTTTGGGAATTTTTCCTTGGGTTGCAGCCTAATAGCTATTTGATTGCCGAATTTCAAGTTCCTAGCTAATCTGCAAGGGTGTAACACCGAAATTTGAGTGATTCGGCGAAAGGGGGGCTAAATACAAAATATTTGAACTTTTTGGAATTATCCCTTGGGACACACCCTAATAGCTATCAGATTGCCACATTTCAAGTTCCTAGCTCATCTGGAAGGGCCTAACACGAAATTTCACTCCGATATTTTGACTGGGCGGAAGGGGGAGTATATATGAAAAATTTCAACTTTTTGGAATTTTTTCCTGGGTTGCAGCCTAATAGCTATTTGATTGCCGAATTTCAAGTTCCTAGCTAATCTGCAAGGCTGTAACACAGAAATTTGAGTGATTCGGCGAAGGGGGGCTAAATACAAAAAATTTGAACTTTTTGGAATTTTCCCTTGGGACACACCCTAATAGCTATCAGATTGCACATTTCAAGTTCCTAGCTCATCTGGAAGGGCCTAACACGAAATTTCACTCCGATACTTTGATTTGGTGGAAGGGGGGCTAAATATGAAAAATTTCAACTTTTTGGAAATTTTTCTTGGGTTACAGCCTAATATCTATCAGGTTGCCGAATTTCAAGTTCCTAGCTCATCTGGAAGGGTCTTACACGAAATTTCTTTGATTGGGCGAAAGGGGGGCTAAATATGAAAAAATTGAACGTTTTGCAATTTTTCCATGGGTTGCAGCCTAAGAGCTGTCAGACCGCCGAATTTCAAGTTCCTAGCTCATCTGGAAGGGTCTAACACTAAATTTTAGTCCGATAATTTGATTGGGCGTAAGGGGGGCTATATATACAAAAATTGAACTTTTTTGAATTTTTCCTTCGGTTGCACCACAATAGCTATCAGACTGCCGAATTTCAAGTTCCTAGCTCACTTGGAAGTGGGCAAACATTAATGTCAGTGAGTGAGTGAGTGAGTGAGTGAGTGAGTTAGCCTTGTGGCTTTATATATATAGGATAATAAGATAAGATAAGATAGAGCCAGGCAATGTGCACGCTAAATAGTGCAGGCTTTCGTTTGGAAATTTATTGCGAGCAAACGGTGCGTCATATCGAGGTACGGATTGCGGCGTTAGGCGACTCTTTTAGTGGTCTACATTACTGTCTTAGGCGCTTTCTCCTATCCCGCATATTTATGCCATAGAAAGAGGTGAACGTTTCGATCCATGTCAAATTTCGCCCACTTGTCACAAATTGAAAAATAAATTTGCCAACTTGGCAGACAGCTACAGTGTTGAAACTTTGCAGGCACGTTGACGATGAAACGGCCTATAATTTCGGTTATTTGAGGTTTTACCGTATCTCAACGGGTTTCGCCATAAATTGCTTAAGAATCATCAATTAGGCCGAAATTTCAGTAGTGTTTCCACATGTACCCTCCGTTTTCCCATACTTGCAAGGCAGCTAGAATAACGAAAGTCGGTCTACATATGGCCAATGCCGTTGCCAAGGAGCGTGCTGAATTTCGTTCATCTATCTATCATATGAGTGTGTGAATCAGAAAATAATTTATGGAAATTTAACAAAATTTTGCGAAACCGGGAAAATGAAGCTCAATCTAAGGTAGAAGGGGTCGAGATACGACAAAAAGTCATAAGACCAAAGTTGTAGATCTCTTAATTTTAGGAGTCGAAAGTGCAATCCGTTCATTGATAGCAATTACCGTTCGGCCACAAGAGAGCTCGAAACGAAAGCCTGCACCGTCATTTAATTTGGCTTAATATTTCGAATTTTTTAGTGGATGAAATATTAAATATTTTAACTTTTTGCAATTTCTACGTCGGTTACAGGCTAGGAGCTAGAACTTTGCCAAATATTAATTTTGTAGGGCACTGCATCACGGTATCCGCCATTTTGTTTGGGGGGAGGGGGGCAAAAATTTAAAATTTAAAATTTTTGGAATTTTTCCGTGGGTTACACGCTAATAGCTATCACCTTGCCAAATTTCAAGTTTCTAGCGCATCTGGAACTGAAGGATCTAACCCGAAATATTTTTATTCCGTGGGGGGCTACGTACACAAAAATTTGAACTTTTTGGAATTTTTCCTTGGGTTACAGCCCAATATCTATCAGGTTGCCGAATTTCAAGTTCCCAGCTCATCTGGAAGGGCCTAACACGAAATTTCACTCCGATAGCTTTATTGGGCGGAAGGGGGGCTAAATATGATAAATTTAATCTTTTTGGAATTTTTCCTTGGGTTGCAGCCTAGTACCTATTTCACAGCCGAATTTCAAGTTCCTAGCTCATCTGCAAAGGTGTAACACGAAATTTCAGTGTTTCGGCGAAGGGGGGGCTGAATACAAAAAAATTGAACTTTTTGGAATTTTCCCTTGGGACACACCCTAATAGCTATCAGATTGCCACATTTCAAGTACCTAGCTCATCTGGCAGGGTCTAACACGAAATTTGAGTCCGATATTTTGATTGGGCGGAAGGGGGGCTAAATATGAAAAATTTGAACTTTTTGCAATTTTTCCTTGGGTTGCAGCCTAAAAGCTATCAGACTGCCGAATTTCAAGTTCCTATCTCACCTGGAAGTGGGCAAACATTAATGTCAGTGAGTGAGTGAGTGAGTGAGTGAGTGAGTTAGCCTTGCGGCTTTATATATATATAATAAGATAAGATAAGATAGAGCCAGGCAATGTGCACGCTAAATAGTGCAGGCTTTCGTTTGGAAATTTATTGCGAGCAAACGGTGCGTCATATCGAGGTACGGATTGCGGCGTTAGGCGACTCTTTTAGTGGTCTACATTACTGTCTTAGGCGCTTTCTCCTATCCCGCATATTTATGCCATAGAAAGAGGTGAACGTTTCGATCCATGTCAAATTTCGCCCACTTGTCACAAATTGAAAAATAAATTTGCCAACTTGGCAGACAGCTACAGTGTTGAAACTTTGCAGGCACGTTGACGATGAAACGGCCTATAATTTCGGTTATTTGAGGTTTTACCGTATCTCAACGGGTTTCGCCATAAATTGCTTAAGAATCATCAATTAGGCCGAAATTTCAGTAGTGTTTCCACATGTACCCTCCGTTTTCCCATACTTGCAAGGCAGCTAGAATAACGAAAGTCGGTCTACATATGGCCAATGCCGTTGCCAAGGAGCGTGCTGAATTTCGTTCATCTATCTATCATATGAGTGTGTGAATCAGAAAATAATTTATGGAAATTTAACAAAATTTTGCGAAACCGGGAAAATGAAGCTCAATCTAAGGTAGAAGGGGTCGAGATACGACAAAAAGTCATAAGACCAAAGTTGTAGATCTCTTAATTTTAGGAGTCGAAAGTGCAATCCGTTCATTGATAGCAATTACCGTTCGGCCACAAGAGAGCTCGAAACGAAAGCCTGCACCGTCATTTAATTTGGCTTAATATTTCGAATTTTTTAGTGGATGAAATATTAAATATTTTAACTTTTTGCAATTTCTACGTCGGTTACAGGCTAGGAGCTAGAACTTTGCCAAATATTAATTTTGTAGGGCACTGCATCACGGTATCCGCCATTTTGTTTGGGGGGAGGGGGGCAAAAATTTAAAATTTAAAATTTTTGGAATTTTTCCGTGGGTTACACGCTAATAGCTATCACCTTGCCAAATTTCAAGTTTCTAGCGCATCTGGAACTGAAGGATCTAACCCGAAATATTTTTATTCCGTGGGGGGCTACGTACACAAAAATTTGAACTTTTTGGAATTTTTCCTTGGGTTACAGCCCAATATCTATCAGGTTGCCGAATTTCAAGTTCCCAGCTCATCTGGAAGGGCCTAACACGAAATTTCACTCCGATAGCTTTATTGGGCGGAAGGGGGGCTAAATATGATAAATTTAATCTTTTTGGAATTTTTCCTTGGGTTGCAGCCTAGTACCTATTTCACAGCCGAATTTCAAGTTCCTAGCTCATCTGCAAAGGTGTAACACGAAATTTCAGTGTTTCGGCGAAGGGGGGGCTGAATACAAAAAAATTGAACTTTTTGGAATTTTCCCTTGGGACACACCCTAATAGCTATCAGATTGCCACATTTCAAGTACCTAGCTCATCTGGCAGGGTCTAACACGAAATTTGAGTCCGATATTTTGATTGGGCGGAAGGGGGGCTAAATATGAAAAATTTGAACTTTTTGCAATTTTTCCTTGGGTTGCAGCCTAAAAGCTATCAGACTGCCGAATTTCAAGTTCCTATCTCACCTGGAAGTGGGCAAACATTAATGTCAGTGAGTGAGTGAGTGAGTGAGTGAGTGAGTTAGCCTTGCGGCTTTATATATATATAATAAGATAAGATAAGATAGAGCCAGGCAATGTGCACGCTAAATAGTGCAGGCTTTCGTTTGGAAATTTATTGCGAGCAAACGGTGCGTCATATCGAGGTACGGATTGCGGCGTTAGGCGACTCTTTTAGTGGTCTACATTACTGTCTTAGGCGCTTTCTCCTATCCCGCATATTTATGCCATAGAAAGAGGTGAACGTTTCGATCCATGTCAAATTTCGCCCACTTGTCACAAATTGAAAAATAAATTTGCCAACTTGGCAGACAGCTACAGTGTTGAAACTTTGCAGGCACGTTGACGATGAAACGGCCTATAATTTCGGTTATTTGAGGTTTTACCGTATCTCAACGGGTTTCGCCATAAATTGCTTAAGAATCATCAATTAGGCCGAAATTTCAGTAGTGTTTACACATGTACCCTCCGTTTTCCCATACTTGCAAGGCAGCTAGAATAACGAAAGTCGGTCTACATATGGCCAATGCCGTTGCCAAGGAGCGTGCTGAATTTCGTTCATCTATCTATCATATGAGTGTGTGAATCAGAAAATAATTTATGGAAATTTAACAAAATTTTGCGAAACCGGGAAAATGAAGCTCAATCTAAGGTAGAAGGGGTCGAGATACGACAAAAAGTCATAAGACCAAAGTTGTAGATCTCTTAATTTTAGGAGTCGAAAGTGCAATCCGTTCATTGATAGCAATTACCGTTCGGCCACAAGAGAGCTCGAAACGAAAGCCTGCACCGTCATTTAATTTGGCTTAATATTTCGAATTTTTTAGTGGATGAAATATTAAATATTTTAACTTTTTGCAATTTCTACGTCGGTTACAGGCTAGGAGCTAGAACTTTGCCAAATATTAATTTTGTAGGGCACTGCATCACGGTATCCGCCATTTTGTTTGGGGGGAGGGGGGCAAAAATTTAAAATTTAAAATTTTTGGAATTTTTCCGTGGGTTACACGCTAATAGCTATCACCTTGCCAAATTTCAAGTTTCTAGCGCATCTGGAACTGAAGGATCTAACCCGAAATATTTTTATTCCGTGGGGGGCTACGTACACAAAAATTTGAACTTTTTGGAATTTTTCCTTGGGTTACAGCCCAATATCTATCAGGTTGCCGAATTTCAAGTTCCCAGCTCATCTGGAAGGGCCTAACACGAAATTTCACTCCGATAGCTTTATTGGGCGGAAGGGGGGCTAAATATGATAAATTTAATCTTTTTGGAATTTTTCCTTGGGTTGCAGCCTAGTACCTATTTCACAGCCGAATTTCAAGTTCCTAGCTCATCTGCAAAGGTGTAACACGAAATTTCAGTGTTTCGGCGAAGGGGGGGCTGAATACAAAAAAATTGAACTTTTTGGAATTTTCCCTTGGGACACACCCTAATAGCTATCAGATTGCCACATTTCAAGTACCTAGCTCATCTGGCAGGGTCTAACACGAAATTTGAGTCCGATATTTTGATTGGGCGGAAGGGGGGCTAAATATGAAAAATTTGAACTTTTTGCAATTTTTCCTTGGGTTGCAGCCTAAAAGCTATCAGACTGCCGAATTTCAAGTTCCTATCTCACCTGGAAGTGGGCAAACATTAATGTCAGTGAGTGAGTGAGTGAGTGAGTGAGTGAGTTAGCCTTGCGGCTTTATATATATATAATAAGATAAGATAAGATAGAGCCAGGCAATGTGCACGCTAAATAGTGCAGGCTTTCGTTTGGAAATTTATTGCGAGCAAACGGTGCGTCATATCGAGGTACGGATTGCGGCGTTAGGCGACTCTTTTAGTGGTCTACATTACTGTCTTAGGCGCTTTCTCCTATCCCGCATATTTATGCCATAGAAAGAGGTGAACGTTTCGATCCATGTCAAATTTCGCCCACTTGTCACAAATTGAAAAATAAATTTGCCAACTTGGCAGACAGCTACAGTGTTGAAACTTTGCAGGCACGTTGACGATGAAACGGCCTATAATTTCGGTTATTTGAGGTTTTACCGTATCTCAACGGGTTTCGCCATAAATTGCTTAAGAATCATCAATTAGGCCGAAATTTCAGTAGTGTTTCCACATGTACCCTCCGTTTTCCCATACTTGCAAGGCAGCTAGAATAACGAAAGTCGGTCTACATATGGCCAATGCCGTTGCCAAGGAGCGTGCTGAATTTCGTTCATCTATCTATCATATGAGTGTGTGAATCAGAAAATAATTTATGGAAATTTAACAAAATTTTGCGAAACCGGGAAAATGAAGCTCAATCTAAGGTAGAAGGGGTCGAGATACGACAAAAAGTCATAAGACCAAAGTTGTAGATCTCTTAATTTTAGGAGTCGAAAGTGCAATCCGTTCATTGATAGCAATTACCGTTCGGCCACAAGAGAGCTCGAAACGAAAGCCTGCACCGTCATTTAATTTGGCTTAATATTTCGAATTTTTTAGTGGATGAAATATTAAATATTTTAACTTTTTGCAATTTCTACGTCGGTTACAGGCTAGGAGCTAGAACTTTGCCAAATATTAATTTTGTAGGGCACTGCATCACGGTATCCGCCATTTTGTTTGGGGGGAGGGGGGCAAAAATTTAAAATTTAAAATTTTTGGAATTTTTCCGTGGGTTACACGCTAATAGCTATCACCTTGCCAAATTTCAAGTTTCTAGCGCATCTGGAACTGAAGGATCTAACCCGAAATATTTTTATTCCGTGGGGGGCTACGTACACAAAAATTTGAACTTTTTGGAATTTTTCCTTGGGTTACAGCCCAATATCTATCAGGTTGCCGAATTTCAAGTTCCCAGCTCATCTGGAAGGGCCTAACACGAAATTTCACTCCGATAGCTTTATTGGGCGGAAGGGGGGCTAAATATGATAAATTTAATCTTTTTGGAATTTTTCCTTGGGTTGCAGCCTAGTACCTATTTCACAGCCGAATTTCAAGTTCCTAGCTCATCTGCAAAGGTGTAACACGAAATTTCAGTGTTTCGGCGAAGGGGGGGCTGAATACAAAAAAATTGAACTTTTTGGAATTTTCCCTTGGGACACACCCTAATAGCTATCAGATTGCCACATTTCAAGTACCTAGCTCATCTGGCAGGGTCTAACACGAAATTTGAGTCCGATATTTTGATTGGGCGGAAGGGGGGCTAAATATGAAAAATTTGAACTTTTTGCAATTTTTCCTTGGGTTGCAGCCTAAAAGCTATCAGACTGCCGAATTTCAAGTTCCTATCTCACCTGGAAGTGGGCAAACATTAATGTCAGTGAGTGAGTGAGTGAGTGAGTGAGTGAGTTAGCCTTGCGGCTTTATATATATATAATAAGATAAGATAAGATAGAGCCAGGCAATGTGCACGCTAAATAGTGCAGGCTTTCGTTTGGAAATTTATTGCGAGCAAACGGTGCGTCATATCGAGGTACGGATTGCGGCGTTAGGCGACTCTTTTAGTGGTCTACATTACTGTCTTAGGCGCTTTCTCCTATCCCGCATATTTATGCCATAGAAAGAGGTGAACGTTTCGATCCATGTCAAATTTCGCCCACTTGTCACAAATTGAAAAATAAATTTGCCAACTTGGCAGACAGCTACAGTGTTGAAACTTTGCAGGCACGTTGACGATGAAACGGCCTATAATTTCGGTTATTTGAGGTTTTACCGTATCTCAACGGGTTTCGCCATAAATTGCTTAAGAATCATCAATTAGGCCGAAATTTCAGTAGTGTTTCCACATGTACCCTCCGTTTTCCCATACTTGCAAGGCAGCTAGAATAACGAAAGTCGGTCTACATATGGCCAATGCCGTTGCCAAGGAGCGTGCTGAATTTCGTTCATCTATCTATCATATGAGTGTGTGAATCAGAAAATAATTTATGGAAATTTAACAAAATTTTGCGAAACCGGGAAAATGAAGCTCAATCTAAGGTAGAAGGGGTCGAGATACGACAAAAAGTCATAAGACCAAAGTTGTAGATCTCTTCATTTTAGGAAACGAAAGTGCAATCCGTTCATTGATAGCAATTACCGTTCGGCCACAAGAGAGCTCGAAACGAAAGCCTGCACCGTCATTTAATTTGGCTTAATATTTCGAATTTTTTAGTGGATGAAATATTAAATATTTTAACTTTTTGCAATTTCTACGTCGGTTACAGGCTAGGAGCTAGAACTTTGCCAAATATTAATTTTGTAGGGCACTGCATCACGGTATCCGCCATTTTGTTTGGGGGGAGGGGGGCAAAAATTTAAAATTTAAAATTTTTGGAATTTTTCCGTGGGTTACACGCTAATAGCTATCACCTTGCCAAATTTCAAGTTTCTAGCGCATCTGGAACTGAAGGATCTAACCCGAAATATTTTTATTCCGTGGGGGGCTACGTACACAAAAATTTGAACTTTTTGGAATTTTTCCTTGGGTTACAGCCCAATATCTATCAGGTTGCCGAATTTCAAGTTCCCAGCTCATCTGGAAGGGCCTAACACGAAATTTCACTCCGATAGCTTTATTGGGCGGAAGGGGGGCTAAATATGATAAATTTAATCTTTTTGGAATTTTTCCTTGGGTTGCAGCCTAGTACCTATTTCACAGCCGAATTTCAAGTTCCTAGCTCATCTGCAAAGGTGTAACACGAAATTTCAGTGTTTCGGCGAAGGGGGGGCTGAATACAAAAAAATTGAACTTTTTGGAATTTTCCCTTGGGACACACCCTAATAGCTATCAGATTGCCACATTTCAAGTACCTAGCTCATCTGGCAGGGTCTAACACGAAATTTGAGTCCGATATTTTGATTGGGCGGAAGGGGGGCTAAATATGAAAAATTTGAACTTTTTGCAATTTTTCCTTGGGTTGCAGCCTAAAAGCTATCAGACTGCCGAATTTCAAGTTCCTATCTCACCTGGAAGTGGGCAAACATTAATGTCAGTGAGTGAGTGAGTGAGTGAGTGAGTGAGTTAGCCTTGCGGCTTTATATATATATAATAAGATAAGATAAGATAGAGCCAGGCAATGTGCACGCTAAATAGTGCAGGCTTTCGTTTGGAAATTTATTGCGAGCAAACGGTGCGTCATATCGAGGTACGGATTGCGGCGTTAGGCGACTCTTTTAGTGGTCTACATTACTGTCTTAGGCGCTTTCTCCTATCCCGCATATTTATGCCATAGAAAGAGGTGAACGTTTCGATCCATGTCAAATTTCGCCCACTTGTCACAAATTGAAAAATAAATTTGCCAACTTGGCAGACAGCTACAGTGTTGAAACTTTGCAGGCACGTTGACGATGAAACGGCCTATAATTTCGGTTATTTGAGGTTTTACCGTATCTCAACGGGTTTCGCCATAAATTGCTTAAGAATCATCAATTAGGCCGAAATTTCAGTAGTGTTTCCACATGTACCCTCCGTTTTCCCATACTTGCAAGGCAGCTAGAATAACGAAAGTCGGTCTACATATGGCCAATGCCGTTGCCAAGGAGCGTGCTGAATTTCGTTCATCTATCTATCATATGAGTGTGTGAATCAGAAAATAATTTATGGAAATTTAACAAAATTTTGCGAAACCGGGAAAATGAAGCTCAATCTAAGGTAGAAGGGGTCGAGATACGACAAAAAGTCATAAGACCAAAGTTGTAGATCTCTTCATTTTAGGAAACGAAAGTGCAATCCGTTCATTGATAGCAATTACCGTTCGGCCACAAGAGAGCTCGAAACGAAAGCCTGCACCGTCATTTAATTTGGCTTAATATTTCGAATTTTTTAGTGGATGAAATATTAAATATTTTAACTTTTTGCAATTTCTACGTCGGTTACAGGCTAGGAGCTAGAACTTTGCCAAATATTAATTTTGTAGGGCACTGCATCACGGTATCCGCCATTTTGTTTGGGGGGAGGGGGGCAAAAATTTAAAATTTAAAATTTTTGGAATTTTTCCGTGGGTTACACGCTAATAGCTATCACCTTGCCAAATTTCAAGTTTCTAGCGCATCTGGAACTGAAGGATCTAACCCGAAATATTTTTATTCCGTGGGGGGCTACGTACACAAAAATTTGAACTTTTTGGAATTTTTCCTTGGGTTACAGCCCAATATCTATCAGGTTGCCGAATTTCAAGTTCCCAGCTCATCTGGAAGGGCCTAACACGAAATTTCACTCCGATAGCTTTATTGGGCGGAAGGGGGGCTAAATATGATAAATTTAATCTTTTTGGAATTTTTCCTTGGGTTGCAGCCTAGTACCTATTTCACAGCCGAATTTCAAGTTCCTAGCTCATCTGCAAAGGTGTAACACGAAATTTCAGTGTTTCGGCGAAGGGGGGGCTGAATACAAAAAAATTGAACTTTTTGGAATTTTCCCTTGGGACACACCCTAATAGCTATCAGATTGCCACATTTCAAGTACCTAGCTCATCTGGCAGGGTCTAACACGAAATTTGAGTCCGATATTTTGATTGGGCGGAAGGGGGGCTAAATATGAAAAATTTGAACTTTTTGCAATTTTTCCTTGGGTTGCAGCCTAAAAGCTATCAGACTGCCGAATTTCAAGTTCCTATCTCACCTGGAAGTGGGCAAACATTAATGTCAGTGAGTGAGTGAGTGAGTGAGTGAGTGAGTTAGCCTTGCGGCTTTATATATATATAACTCGCTTTCGCTCGTTGGGGGCTGCGCCCCCAAACCCCCAATTCCTCTATATTTGAAGTGCTCACATGGAAAACTACTGTGACGAAAAGGTACTTCGTTACGATGAACGAATTCGCCACCAGACGGCGCATATATTCGCGTACATATTTGGTCCTGTAATATTTTCTCGTACCGTATATTCACGATTTATAGACGAGGTAGCGTTAAACGTTCCGACGTGGTGAAAATTACGTACGATTCTCACAAGATAAGAAATTATTTTCCTAACGTAATGGGGAGCTATAATCATGAAACTTGAAAGGTTTATTGTGGTTGAAACGCTCTATATTTCCGTTATTTGATGTTTTGTCGTATCTGTTCGAGTTGACCGTAGATTGGTTTAGAACCATGGATTAGGAGGACAGGGTTTACGTATTACTTTCGTTTTTCCATGTTTACAGGGTGCTAGAATCATGCATTTGGTCACTTGTGGCCCACAAACGTTCCAATGAGCCTGCCAAATTTCATTATTCTATCGGTCTTATAAGTGTGTAAAACAGTAAATTAATTACGAAAACTGTAAAAAATTGACGTTAATCTGAAAAATGGAGTTCTATCCAAGGCATAAGGGATCATGATACCACTAAAATTCCCGGGACCGAAGTTGTAGAACCCTTCATGATGGGATCCGAACGTCTTGTCCATTTGGCGGTACGACTTACAGTTTAGCCACCAAAATTATCGAAACGTTACTTAGCACCATAATGAAAATAGCTTCCAGATTTCGATAACTTCTGAAGATGAAAACGTTAAACAATTCAACTCCTTAGAATTTCTGCGTCGGTTGCAGGCCAAAGATGTAACTGCGACAAATTTTAATTCTTTGGCGCACTGCAACATATCGTCCAAAATTTAGTTTAAGGCAAGGGAAGTAAAAATAACACAAAATCAACATATGGAACTTTTCCACAATACAGCCTATTTGCTATCATATTGTTAAATTTTAAGTTTCTAGCTCATGCCGAAGTGGGTAAACATTTATGCCAGCCAGTGAGCCAAACAGTTTTATATATATAATATAGAGCCAGGCAATGTGCACGCTAAATAGTGCAGACTTTGGTTAGGAAATTTATTGCGGAAAAACGGTACGTCGTATCAAAGTATGGATTGTGCCATCAGACGACCCCTTTAGTCTTCTACATTACTGTCTTAGGCCTTTTCTAGTATCTTGCGTATTTATACCAAGGAAGGAGGTGAACATATCGATCCATGTCAAATTTCGACCGCTTTAAACAAGTTGAAAAGAGATTTTGCCAACTTAGCAGACACCTACACTCTTGAAACTTGGCACGCTGGACGACAATATAACGACCTACAATTTTGGTTGTTTGAGGTTTTGACGTATCTCCATGGTCTTCACCATAAATTGATTACGGTACATACATTATGCTGAAATTAAGGTAGCGTTTCTAGGTAAGTTATTCCTTCAGTTTCCCATACATTCATAGCAGTAGAATAATCAAAGTCGGTCTACATATGGCCAATGGTCGTGTCAGGGAGCGTGCTGAATTTAGTGTCTATCTGTCTTATGAGTGTGTTAATCAGTAAAAAATGTATGGAAATTTAACAAAATTGATAAAAACCGGGGAAATGAAGGTCAGTCTAAGGTAGAAGGGGTCGAGATACGACAAAAAGTCATACGACCAAAATTGTAGACATCTTAATTTTAGGACGCGAAAGTGCAATCAGTTCATTGATAGCAATTACCGTTCAGCCACAAAATAGCTCTAAACGAAAGTCTGCATCGTCATTAAATTTGGCTTCATATTTCGATTTTTCAGTGGGTTAATATTTCAAAATTTGAACTTGTTGCGATTTCTTCGTCGGTTACAGGTTTGGATCTAGAGCATTGCCAAATATTAATTTTGTAGGGCACTGCATCATGGCGTCCGCCATTTTGTTTGAGGGGAGGGGTGCAGAGGATTTTGATTGGGTGGTGGAGGGGTAAATATGAGAAAATGGAATGTTTTGGAATTTTTTCTTGGCTTACAGCCCAATTTCTATCATATTGATTAATTTCAATTCCTGGATCATCTGGATGGGCCTAACACGAAATTTGAGTCTGATAATTTGATTGGGCGGGGAGAGGGCTAAATATGAAAAATTTGAACTAAATTTGAATTTTTCCTTGGGTTGCAACCTAATAGCCATCACATCGCCGAATCTCAAGATCGTAGATCATCTGGAAGGCTGTAACAAAAAAATTGAGCTCGATATATTGATTGGGCGGGGGGATTAAATATGAAAAATTTTAACGTTTTGGCATTTTCCTTGGGTTTCAGCCTAATAGCTATCAGATTGCCGAATTCCAATATTCTAGCGCATCTGGAACGGAAGGTTCTAAACCGAAATTTGAGTCCCATATTTTGATTCTGTGGGGGGATAAATATGAAAAATTTGAACTTTTTGGAATTTTCCCTTGGGTTGCAGCCTAATTTATATCAGATTGCCAAATTTCAAGTTCGTAGCTCATCTGGAAGGGTCTAACGCGAAATTTCAGTCCGATAATTTGATTGGACGAAAAAGCGGCTAAATATGAAACATTTCAACTTTTTAGAATTTTTCCCAAGGTTGAAGCTTAATAGCTATCAGATTACCGAATTCCAAGTTTCTAGCTCATCCGGAACTGAAGGGTGTTACCCAAAATTTGAGTCCGATATTTCGATTCGGTGGAGGCTAAATATGAAAATTTTGAACTTTTTGGAATTCTTAATTGGGTTACAGCCAAATAGCTATCAGGCAGCCGAATTTCAAGTTCCTAGCTCATATGGAAGGGTCTAACACGAAGTTTCAGTCCGATATTTTGATTGGGCGGAAGGGGGCTAAATATGAAAAAATTCAACTTTTCGGAATTTTTCCTTGGTTTGCAGCCTAATAACTGTCAGATTGCCGAATTTCAAGTTCCTAGCTAATCTGCAAGGGTGTAACACCGAAATTTGAGTGATTCGGTGGGGGGGCTAAATACAAAAAATTTGAACTTTTTATAATTATCCCTTGGGACACACGCTAATAGCCATCACATTGCCACATTTCAAGTTCCTAGCTCATCTGGAAGGGCCCAACACGAAATTTCACTCCGATATTTGATTGGGCGGAACGGGGGCTAAATATGAAAAATTTCAACTTTTTGGAATTTTTTCTTGGGTTGCAGCCTAATAGCTATTTGATTGCCGAATTTCAAATTCCTAGCTAATCTGCAAGGGTGTAACACCGAAATTTGAGTGATTCGGCGAAGGGGGGGCTAAATACAAAAAATTTGAACTTTTTGGAATTTTTCCTTGGGATACACCCTAATAGCTATCAGATTGCCACATTTCAAGTTCCTAGCTCATCTGGAAGGGCCTAACACGAAATTTCACTCCGATATTTTGATTGGGCGGAAGGGGGGCTAAATATGAAAAATTTCAACTTTTCGGAATTTTTCCTTGGGTTGCACCCTAATAGCTATTTGATTGCCGAATTTCAAGTTCCTAGCTAATCTGCAAGGGTGTAACACCGAAATTTGAGTGATTCGGCGAAGGGGGGGCTAAATAAAAAAATGAACTTTTTGGAATTTTCCCTTGGGACACACCCTAATAGCTATCAGATTGCCACATTTCAAGTTCCTAGCTCATCTGGAAGGGCCTAACACGAAATTTCACTCCGATATTTTGATTGGGCGGAAGGGGGGCTAAATATGAAAAATTTTCAACTTTTCGGAATTTTTCCTTGGGTTCAGCCTAATAGCTATTTGATTGCCGAATTTCAAGTTCCTAGCTAATTTGCAAGGGTGTAACACCGAAATTTGAGTGATTCGGCGAAGGGGGGGCTAAATACAAAAAATTGAACTTTTTGGAATTTCCCCTTGGGACACACCGTAATAGCTATCAGATTGCCACATTTCAAGTTCCTAGCTCATCTGGAAGGGCCCAACACAAAATTTCACTCCGATATTTTGATTGGGCGGAAGGGGGGCTAAATATGAAAAATTTCAACTTTTTGGAATTTTTCCTTGGGTTGCAGCCCAACAGCTATATGATTGCCGAATTTCAAGTTCCTAGCTCATCTGCAAGAGTGTAACACGAAATTTCAGTGTTTCGGCGCAGGGGGGGCTAAATACAAAAAATTTGAACTTTTTGGAATTTCCCCATGGGACGCACCCTAATAGCTATCAGATTGCCACATTTCAAGTTCCTAGCTTATCTGGAAGGGCCTAACACGAAATTTCACTCCGATATTTTGATTGGGCGGAAGGGGGGCTAAATATGAAAAATTTCAACTTTTCGGAATTTTTCCTTGGGTTGCACCCTAATAGCTATTTGATTGCCGAATTTCTAGTTCCTAGCTAATCTGCAAGGGTGTAACACCGAAATTTGAGTGATTCGGCGAAGGGGGGGCTAAATACAAAAAATTGAACTTTTAGGAATTTCCCCTTGGGACACACCCTAATAGCTATCAGATTGCCACATTTCAAGTTCCTAGCTCATCTGGAAGGGCCTAACACGAAATTTCACTCCGATATTTTGATTGGGCGGAAGGGGGGCTAAATATGAAAAATTTCAACTTTTCGGAATTTTTCCTTGGGTTGCACCCTAATAGCTATTTGATTGCCGAATTTCAAGTTCCTAGCTAATCTGCAAGGGTGTAACACCGAAATTTGAGTGATTCGGTGTGAAGGGGGCTAAATATTTAAAAAAATCGACTTTTGGAATTTTTCATGGATTTAAGGCCTAATATCTATCATATTGTCGAATTTCAAGTTCCTAGCTCACCTGCAAGGGTCTAACCCGAAATTTGAGTCCGATACTTTTATTGGGTGGAGGGGGGGGCTAAAAATGAAAAGTTTCAGCATTCTGGATTTTTTCCGAGGATTGCAGCCTAATACCTATCAGATTACCGAATTTCAAGTTCCTAGCTCATCTGGAAGGGCCTAACACGAAATGTCACTCCGATATTTTGATTGGGCGGAAGGGGGGCTAAATATGAAAAATATCAACTTTTTGCAATTTGTCCTTGGGTTGCAGCTTAATAGCTATTTGACTGCCGAACTTCAAGTTCCTAGCTCATCTGCAAGGGTGTAACACGAAATTTCAGTGTTTCGGCGAAGGGGGGGGCTAAATACAAAAAATTTGAACTTTTTGTAATTTTCCCTTGCGACACACCCTAATAGCTATCAGATTGCCACATTTCAAGTTCCTAGCTCATCTGGCAGGGTCTAACACGAAATTTCAGCCCGATAATTTGATTGGGCGGAAGGGGGCTAAATATGAAAAATTTCAACTTTTTTGAATTTTTCCTTGGGTTGCAGCCCAATAGCTATTTGACTGCAGAATTTCAAGTTCCTAGCTCTTCTGCAAGGGTGTAACACGAAATTTCAGTGTTTCGGCGAAGGGGGGGCTAAATACAAACAATTTGAACTTTTTGGGATTTTCCCTTGGGACACACCCTAATAGCTATCAGATTGCCACATTTCAAGTTCCTAGCTCATCTGGCAGGGACTAACACGAAATTTCAGCCCGAAATTTTGATTGGGCGGAAGGGGGGCTAAATATAAAAAAATTGAACTTTTTGCAATTTTTCCTTGGGTTGCAGCCTAAAAGCTATCAGACTGCCGAATTTCAAGTTCCTAGCTCACCTGGAAGTGGGCAAACATTAATGTCAGTGAGTCAGTGAGTCAGTCAGTCAGTCAGTTAGCCTTGCGGCTTTATATATATATAATAAGATAGAGTCGGGCAATGTGCACGCTGAATAGTGCAGGCTTTCGTTTGGAAATTTATTGCGAGCAAACGGTGCATCGTATCGCGGTACGGTTTGCGGCGTTAGGCGGCGCTTTTAGTGGTCTATATTACTGTCTTTGGCGCTTTCTCCTACCCCGCATATTTATGCCATAGAGGAGGTGAACGATTCGATCCATGTCAAATTTCGCCCACTTTTCACAAATTGAAAAATAATTTTTCCAACTTGGCAGACAGCTACAGTGTTGAAACTTTGCAGGCAAGTTGACGATGAAACGGCCTATAATTTCGGTTATTTGAGGTTTTACCGTATCTCAACGGGGTTCGCCATAAATTGCTTAAGAATCATCAATTAGGCCGAAATTTCAGTAGTGTTTACACATGTACCCTCCGTTTTCCCATACTTGCAAGGCAGCTAGAATAACGAAAGTCGGTCTACATATGGCCAATGCCGTTGCCAAGGAGCGTGCTGAATTTCGTTCATCTATCTATCATACGAGTGTGTGAATCAGAAAATAATTTATGGAAATTTAACAAAATTTTGCGAAACCGGGAAAATGAAGCTCAATCTAAGGTAGAAGGGGTCGAGATACGACAAAAAGTCATAAGACCAAAGTTGTAGATCTCTTAATTTTAGGAGTCGAAAGTGCAATCCGTTCATTGATAGCAATTACCGTTCGGCCACAAGAGAGCTCGAAACGAAAGCCTGCACCGTCCTATATATTGATTCGGTGGGAGGGGGTTAATTATTAAAAATTTTAGCTTTTCGGATTTTTTCCAGGGGTTACAGCCTAATAACTATCAGGTTGCCGAATTTCAAGTTCCTAGCTCATCTGGAAGGGTCTAACACGAAATTTCTTTGATTGGGCGGAAGGGGGGCTAAATATAAAAAAATTGTACTTTTTGCAATTTTTCCTTGGGTTGCAGCCTAAAAGCTGTCAGACTGCCGAATTTCAAGTTCCTACCTCATCTGGAAGGGTCTAACACGAATATTTACTACGACATTTTGATGGGCCGTAAGGGGGGCTAAATATGAAAAATGTCAACTTTTTTGAATTTTTCCTTGGGTTGCAGCCAAATAGCTATCAGATTGCCGAATTTCAAGTTCCTACCTCACTTGGTAGTGGGCAAACATTAATGTCAGTCAGTGAGTCAGTGAGTGAGTCAGTCAATTAGCCTTGTGGCTTTATATATATAGGATAAGATAGAGTCGGGCAATGTGCACGCTGAATAGTGCAGGCTTTCGTTTGGAAATTTATTGCGAGCAAACGGTGCATCGTATCGCGGTACGGTTTGCGGCGTTAGGCGACCCTTTTAGTGGTCTATATTACTGTCTTTGGCGCTTTCTCCTACCCCGCATATTTATGCCATAGAGGAGGTGAACGTTTCGATCCATGTCAAATTTCGCCCACTTTTCACAAATTGAAAAATAATTTTTCCAACTTGGCAGACAGCTACAGTGTTGAAACTTTGCAGGCAAGTTGACGATGAAACGGCCTATAATTTCGGTTATTTGAGGTTTTACCGTATCTCAACGGGGTTCGCCATAAATTGCTTAAGAATCATCAATTAGGCCGAAATTTCAGTAGTGTTTACACATGTACCCTCCGTTTTCCCATACTTGCAAGGCAGCTAGAATAACGAAAGTCGGTCTACATATGGCCAATGCCGTTGCCAAGGAGCGTGCTGAATTTCGTTCATCTATCTATCATACGAGTGTGTGAATCAGAAAATAATTTATGGAAATTTAACAAAATTTTGCGAAACCGGGAAAATGAAGCTCAATCTAAGGTAGAAGGGGTCGAGATACGACAAAAAGTCATAAGACCAAAGTTGTAGATCTCTTAATTTTAGGAGTCGAAAGTGCAATCCGTTCATTGATAGCAATTACCGTTCGGCCACAAGAGAGCTCGAAACGAAAGCCTGCACCGTCCTATATATTGATTCGGTGGGAGGGGGTTAATTATTAAAAATTTTAGCTTTTCGGATTTTTTCCAGGGGTTACAGCCTAATAACTATCAGGTTGCCGAATTTCAAGTTCCTAGCTCATCTGGAAGGGTCTAACACGAAATTTCTTTGATTGGGCGGAAGGGGGGCTAAATATAAAAAAATTGTACTTTTTGCAATTTTTCCTTGGGTTGCAGCCTAAAAGCTGTCAGACTGCCGAATTTCAAGTTCCTACCTCATCTGGAAGGGTCTAACACGAATATTTACTACGACATTTTGATGGGCCGTAAGGGGGGCTAAATATGAAAAATGTCAACTTTTTTGAATTTTTCCTTGGGTTGCAGCCAAATAGCTATCAGATTGCCGAATTTCAAGTTCCTACCTCACTTGGTAGTGGGCAAACATTAATGTCAGTCAGTGAGTCAGTGAGTGAGTCAGTCAATTAGCCTTGTGGCTTTATATATATAGGATAAGATAGAGTCGGGCAATGTGCACGCTGAATAGTGCAGGCTTTCGTTTGGAAATTTATTGCGAGCAAACGGTGCATCGTATCGCGGTACGGTTTGCGGCGTTAGGCGACCCTTTTAGTGGTCTATATTACTGTCTTTGGCGCTTTCTCCTACCCCGCATATTTATGCCATAGAGGAGGTGAACGTTTCGATCCATGTCAAATTTCGCCCACTTTTCACAAATTGAAAAATAATTTTTCCAACTTGGCAGACAGCTACAGTGTTGAAACTTTGCAGGCAAGTTGACGATGAAACGGCCTATAATTTCGGTTATTTGAGGTTTTACCGTATCTCAACGGGGTTCGCCATAAATTGCTTAAGAATCATCAATTAGGCCGAAATTTCAGTAGTGTTTACACATGTACCCTCCGTTTTCCCATACTTGCAAGGCAGCTAGAATAACGAAAGTCGGTCTACATATGGCCAATGCCGTTGCCAAGGAGCGTGCTGAATTTCGTTCATCTATCTATCATACGAGTGTGTGAATCAGAAAATAATTTATGGAAATTTAACAAAATTTTGCGAAACCGGGAAAATGAAGCTCAATCTAAGGTAGAAGGGGTCGAGATACGACAAAAAGTCATAAGACCAAAGTTGTAGATCTCTTAATTTTAGGAGTCGAAAGTGCAATCCGTTCATTGATAGCAATTACCGTTCGGCCACAAGAGAGCTCGAAACGAAAGCCTGCACCGTCCTATATATTGATTCGGTGGGAGGGGGTTAATTATTAAAAATTTTAGCTTTTCGGATTTTTTCCAGGGGTTACAGCCTAATAACTATCAGGTTGCCGAATTTCAAGTTCCTAGCTCATCTGGAAGGGTCTAACACGAAATTTCTTTGATTGGGCGGAAGGGGGGCTAAATATAAAAAAATTGTACTTTTTGCAATTTTTCCTTGGGTTGCAGCCTAAAAGCTGTCAGACTGCCGAATTTCAAGTTCCTACCTCATCTGGAAGGGTCTAACACGAATATTTACTACGACATTTTGATGGGCCGTAAGGGGGGCTAAATATGAAAAATGTCAACTTTTTTGAATTTTTCCTTGGGTTGCAGCCAAATAGCTATCAGATTGCCGAATTTCAAGTTCCTACCTCACTTGGTAGTGGGCAAACATTAATGTCAGTCAGTGAGTCAGTGAGTGAGTCAGTCAATTAGCCTTGTGGCTTTATATATATAGGATAAGATAGAGTCGGGCAATGTGCACGCTGAATAGTGCAGGCTTTCGTTTGGAAATTTATTGCGAGCAAACGGTGCATCGTATCGCGGTACGGTTTGCGGCGTTAGGCGACCCTTTTAGTGGTCTATATTACTGTCTTTGGCGCTTTCTCCTACCCCGCATATTTATGCCATAGAGGAGGTGAACGTTTCGATCCATGTCAAATTTCGCCCACTTTTCACAAATTGAAAAATAATTTTTCCAACTTGGCAGACAGCTACAGTGTTGAAACTTTGCAGGCAAGTTGACGATGAAACGGCCTATAATTTCGGTTATTTGAGGTTTTACCGTATCTCAACGGGGTTCGCCATAAATTGCTTAAGAATCATCAATTAGGCCGAAATTTCAGTAGTGTTTACACATGTACCCTCCGTTTTCCCATACTTGCAAGGCAGCTAGAATAACGAAAGTCGGTCTACATATGGCCAATGCCGTTGCCAAGGAGCGTGCTGAATTTCGTTCATCTATCTATCATACGAGTGTGTGAATCAGAAAATAATTTATGGAAATTTAACAAAATTTTGCGAAACCGGGAAAATGAAGCTCAATCTAAGGTAGAAGGGGTCGAGATACGACAAAAAGTCATAAGACCAAAGTTGTAGATCTCTTAATTTTAGGAGTCGAAAGTGCAATCCGTTCATTGATAGCAATTACCGTTCGGCCACAAGAGAGCTCGAAACGAAAGCCTGCACCGTCCTATATATTGATTCGGTGGGAGGGGGTTAATTATTAAAAATTTTAGCTTTTCGGATTTTTTCCAGGGGTTACAGCCTAATAACTATCAGGTTGCCGAATTTCAAGTTCCTAGCTCATCTGGAAGGGTCTAACACGAAATTTCTTTGATTGGGCGGAAGGGGGGCTAAATATAAAAAAATTGTACTTTTTGCAATTTTTCCTTGGGTTGCAGCCTAAAAGCTGTCAGACTGCCGAATTTCAAGTTCCTACCTCATCTGGAAGGGTCTAACACGAATATTTACTACGACATTTTGATGGGCCGTAAGGGGGGCTAAATATGAAAAATGTCAACTTTTTTGAATTTTTCCTTGGGTTGCAGCCAAATAGCTATCAGATTGCCGAATTTCAAGTTCCTACCTCACTTGGTAGTGGGCAAACATTAATGTCAGTCAGTGAGTCAGTGAGTGAGTCAGTCAATTAGCCTTGTGGCTTTATATATATAGGATAAGATAGAGTCGGGCAATGTGCACGCTGAATAGTGCAGGCTTTCGTTTGGAAATTTATTGCGAGCAAACGGTGCATCGTATCGCGGTACGGTTTGCGGCGTTAGGCGACCCTTTTAGTGGTCTATATTACTGTCTTTGGCGCTTTCTCCTACCCCGCATATTTATGCCATAGAGGAGGTGAACGTTTCGATCCATGTCAAATTTCGCCCACTTTTCACAAATTGAAAAATAATTTTTCCAACTTGGCAGACAGCTACAGTGTTGAAACTTTGCAGGCAAGTTGACGATGAAACGGCCTATAATTTCGGTTATTTGAGGTTTTACCGTATCTCAACGGGGTTCGCCATAAATTGCTTAAGAATCATCAATTAGGCCGAAATTTCAGTAGTGTTTACACATGTACCCTCCGTTTTCCCATACTTGCAAGGCAGCTAGAATAACGAAAGTCGGTCTACATATGGCCAATGCCGTTGCCAAGGAGCGTGCTGAATTTCGTTCATCTATCTATCATACGAGTGTGTGAATCAGAAAATAATTTATGGAAATTTAACAAAATTTTGCGAAACCGGGAAAATGAAGCTCAATCTAAGGTAGAAGGGGTCGAGATACGACAAAAAGTCATAAGACCAAAGTTGTAGATCTCTTAATTTTAGGAGTCGAAAGTGCAATCCGTTCATTGATAGCAATTACCGTTCGGCCACAAGAGAGCTCGAAACGAAAGCCTGCACCGTCCTATATATTGATTCGGTGGGAGGGGGTTAATTATTAAAAATTTTAGCTTTTCGGATTTTTTCCAGGGGTTACAGCCTAATAACTATCAGGTTGCCGAATTTCAAGTTCCTAGCTCATCTGGAAGGGTCTAACACGAAATTTCTTTGATTGGGCGGAAGGGGGGCTAAATATAAAAAAATTGTACTTTTTGCAATTTTTCCTTGGGTTGCAGCCTAAAAGCTGTCAGACTGCCGAATTTCAAGTTCCTACCTCATCTGGAAGGGTCTAACACGAATATTTACTACGACATTTTGATGGGCCGTAAGGGGGGCTAAATATGAAAAATGTCAACTTTTTTGAATTTTTCCTTGGGTTGCAGCCAAATAGCTATCAGATTGCCGAATTTCAAGTTCCTACCTCACTTGGTAGTGGGCAAACATTAATGTCAGTCAGTGAGTCAGTGAGTGAGTCAGTCAATTAGCCTTGTGGCTTTATATATATAGGATAAGATAGAGTCGGGCAATGTGCACGCTGAATAGTGCAGGCTTTCGTTTGGAAATTTATTGCGAGCAAACGGTGCATCGTATCGCGGTACGGTTTGCGGCGTTAGGCGACCCTTTTAGTGGTCTATATTACTGTCTTTGGCGCTTTCTCCTACCCCGCATATTTATGCCATAGAGGAGGTGAACGTTTCGATCCATGTCAAATTTCGCCCACTTTTCACAAATTGAAAAATAATTTTTCCAACTTGGCAGACAGCTACAGTGTTGAAACTTTGCAGGCAAGTTGACGATGAAACGGCCTATAATTTCGGTTATTTGAGGTTTTACCGTATCTCAACGGGGTTCGCCATAAATTGCTTAAGAATCATCAATTAGGCCGAAATTTCAGTAGTGTTTACACATGTACCCTCCGTTTTCCCATACTTGCAAGGCAGCTAGAATAACGAAAGTCGGTCTACATATGGCCAATGCCGTTGCCAAGGAGCGTGCTGAATTTCGTTCATCTATCTATCATACGAGTGTGTGAATCAGAAAATAATTTATGGAAATTTAACAAAATTTTGCGAAACCGGGAAAATGAAGCTCAATCTAAGGTAGAAGGGGTCGAGATACGACAAAAAGTCATAAGACCAAAGTTGTAGATCTCTTAATTTTAGGAGTCGAAAGTGCAATCCGTTCATTGATAGCAATTACCGTTCGGCCACAAGAGAGCTCGAAACGAAAGCCTGCACCGTCCTATATATTGATTCGGTGGGAGGGGGTTAATTATTAAAAATTTTAGCTTTTCGGATTTTTTCCAGGGGTTACAGCCTAATAACTATCATGTTGCCGAATTTCAAGTTCCTAGCTCATCTGGAAGGGTCTAACACGAAATTTCTTTGATTGGGCGGAAGGGGGGCTAAATATAAAAAAATTGTACTTTTTGCAATTTTTCCTTGGGTTGCAGCCTAAAAGCTGTCAGACTGCCGAATTTCAAGTTCCTACCTCATCTGGAAGGGTCTAACACGAATATTTACTACGACATTTTGATGGGCCGTAAGGGGGGCTAAATATGAAAAATGTCAACTTTTTTGAATTTTTCCTTGGGTTGCAGCCAAATAGCTATCAGATTGCCGAATTTCAAGTTCCTACCTCACTTGGTAGTGGGCAAACATTAATGTCAGTCAGTGAGTCAGTGAGTGAGTCAGTCAATTAGCCTTGTGGCTTTATATATATAGGATAAGATAGAGTCGGGCAATGTGCACGCTGAATAGTGCAGGCTTTCGTTTGGAAATTTATTGCGAGCAAACGGTGCATCGTATCGCGGTACGGTTTGCGGCGTTAGGCGACCCTTTTAGTGGTCTATATTACTGTCTTTGGCGCTTTCTCCTACCCCGCATATTTATGCCATAGAGGAGGTGAACGTTTCGATCCATGTCAAATTTCGCCCACTTTTCACAAATTGAAAAATAATTTTTCCAACTTGGCAGACAGCTACAGTGTTGAAACTTTGCAGGCAAGTTGACGATGAAACGGCCTATAATTTCGGTTATTTGAGGTTTTACCGTATCTCAACGGGGTTCGCCATAAATTGCTTAAGAATCATCAATTAGGCCGAAATTTCAGTAGTGTTTACACATGTACCCTCCGTTTTCCCATACTTGCAAGGCAGCTAGAATAACGAAAGTCGGTCTACATATGGCCAATGCCGTTGCCAAGGAGCGTGCTGAATTTCGTTCATCTATCTATCATACGAGTGTGTGAATCAGAAAATAATTTATGGAAATTTAACAAAATTTTGCGAAACCGGGAAAATGAAGCTCAATCTAAGGTAGAAGGGGTCGAGATACGACAAAAAGTCATAAGACCAAAGTTGTAGATCTCTTAATTTTAGGAGTCGAAAGTGCAATCCGTTCATTGATAGCAATTACCGTTCGGCCACAAGAGAGCTCGAAACGAAAGCCTGCACCGTCCTATATATTGATTCGGTGGGAGGGGGTTAATTATTAAAAATTTTAGCTTTTCGGATTTTTTCCAGGGGTTACAGCCTAATAACTATCAGGTTGCCGAATTTCAAGTTCCTAGCTCATCTGGAAGGGTCTAACACGAAATTTCTTTGATTGGGCGGAAGGGGGGCTAAATATAAAAAAATTGTACTTTTTGCAATTTTTCCTTGGGTTGCAGCCTAAAAGCTGTCAGACTGCCGAATTTCAAGTTCCTACCTCATCTGGAAGGGTCTAACACGAATATTTACTACGACATTTTGATGGGCCGTAAGGGGGGCTAAATATGAAAAATGTCAACTTTTTTGAATTTTTCCTTGGGTTGCAGCCAAATAGCTATCAGATTGCCGAATTTCAAGTTCCTACCTCACTTGGTAGTGGGCAAACATTAATGTCAGTCAGTGAGTCAGTGAGTGAGTCAGTCAATTAGCCTTGTGGCTTTATATATATAAGATAAGATAGAGTCGGGCAATGTGCACGCTGAATAGTGCAGGCTTTCGTTTGGAAATTTATTGCGAGCAAACGGTGCATCGTATCGCGGTACGGTTTGCGGCGTTAGGCGGCGCTTTTAGTGGTCTATATTACTGTCTTTGGCGCTTTCTCCTACCCCGCATATTTATGCCATAGAGGAGGTGAACGATTCGATCCATGTCAAATTTCGCCCACTTTTCACAAATTGAAAAATAATTTTTCCAACTTGGCAGACAGCTACAGTGTTGAAACTTTGCAGGCAAGTTGACGATGAAACGGCCTATAATTTCGGTTATTTGAGGTTTTACCGTATCTCAACGGGGTTCGCCATAAATTGCTTAAGAATCATCAATTAGGCCGAAATTTCAGTAGTGTTTACACATGTACCCTCCGTTTTCCCATACTTGCAAGGCAGCTAGAATAACGAAAGTCGGTCTACATATGGCCAATGCCGTTGCCAAGGAGCGTGCTGAATTTCGTTCATCTATCTATCATACGAGTGTGTGAATCAGAAAATAATTTATGGAAATTTAACAAAATTTTGCGAAACCGGGAAAATGAAGCTCAATCTAAGGTAGAAGGGGTCGAGATACGACAAAAAGTCATAAGACCAAAGTTGTAGATCTCTTAATTTTAGGAGTCGAAAGTGCAATCCGTTCATTGATAGCAATTACCGTTCGGCCACAAGAGAGCTCGAAACGAAAGCCTGCACCGTCCTATATATTGATTCGGTGGGAGGGGGTTAATTATTAAAAATTTTAGCTTTTCGGATTTTTTCCAGGGGTTACAGCCTAATAACTATCAGGTTGCCGAATTTCAAGTTCCTAGCTCATCTGGAAGGGTCTAACACGAAATTTCTTTGATTGGGCGGAAGGGGGGCTAAATATAAAAAAATTGTACTTTTTGCAATTTTTCCTTGGGTTGCAGCCTAAAAGCTGTCAGACTGCCGAATTTCAAGTTCCTACCTCATCTGGAAGGGTCTAACACGAATATTTACTACGACATTTTGATGGGCCGTAAGGGGGGCTAAATATGAAAAATGTCAACTTTTTTGAATTTTTCCTTGGGTTGCAGCCAAATAGCTATCAGATTGCCGAATTTCAAGTTCCTACCTCACTTGGTAGTGGGCAAACATTAATGTCAGTCAGTGAGTCAGTGAGTGAGTCAGTCAATTAGCCTTGTGGCTTTATATATATAGGATAAGATAGAGCCGGGCAATGTGCACGCTAAATAGTGCAGACTTCCATTTGGAAATTCATTGCGTCCAAACGGTAAGTCGTATCGAGGTAAGGTTTTCACCATCGGACGTCCCATTTAGTCGCCGACAGTACTGTGTGGGGCATTCTCTCGCATCTCGCCAATTTATACCATATAAAGGGGTGAACGTTTCGATCCATATCAAATTTCGTCCGCTTAGCAACAGTTGAAAAATAATTTTGCCAACTTGGCAGACAGCTACAGTCTTGAAACTTTGCAGGCAGGTTGACGATGAAACGGCCTATAATTTTGGTTATTTGAGGTTTTGCCGTATCTCAACGGGTTTCGCCATAAATTGCTTAAGAATCATAAATTAGGCCGAAATTTCAATAGTGTTTCCACATGTACCCTCCGTTTTCCCATACTTGCAAGGCAGCTAGAATAACGAAAGTCGGCCTACATATGGCCAATGACGTTGCCAAGGAGCGTCTTGAATTTCGTTCATCTATCCATCTTATGAGTGTGTGAATGAGTAAAATCATTTATGGAAATTTAACAAAAATGACCGAAACCGGGAAAATGAAGCTCAATCTAAGGTAGAAGGAGTCGAGATACGACAAAAAGTCATAGGACCAAAGTTGTAGATCTCTTCATTTTAGGGGACGAAAGTGCAGTCCGTTTATTGATAACAATTACCGTTTAGCCACAAGACAGCTCGAAACGAAAGCCTGCACCGTCATTTAATTTGGCTTAACATTTCGAATTTTTTAGTGGATGAAATATTAAATATTTTAACTTTTTGCAATTTCTACGTCGGTTACAGGCTAGGAGCTAGAACTTTGCCAAATATTAATTTTGTAGGGCACTGCATCACGGTATCCGCCATTTTGTTTGGGGGGAGGGGGGCCAAAATTTAAAATTTAAAATTTTTGGAATTTTTCCGTAGGTTACACGCTAATAGCTATCACCTTGCCAAATTTCAAGTTTCTAGCTCATGTCGAAGTGGGTAAACATTTATGTCAGTGAGTGAGCCTTGCGGCTTTATATATATAAGATAAGATAGAGCCGGGCAATGTGCACGCTAAATAGTGCAGACTTCCATTTGGAAATTCATTGCGTCCAAACGGTAAGTCGTATCGAGGTAAGGTTTTCACCATCGGACGTCCCATTTAGTCGCCGACAGTACTGTGTGGGGCATTCTCTCGCATCTCGCCAATTTATACCATATAAAGGGGTGAACGTTTCGATCCATATCAAATTTCGTCCGCTTAGCAACAGTTGAAAAATAATTTTGCCAACTTGGCAGACAGCTACAGTCTTGAAACTTTGCAGGCAGGTTGACGATGAAACGGCCTATAATTTTGGTTATTTGAGGTTTTGCCGTATCTCAACGGGTTTCGCCATAAATTGCTTAAGAATCATAAATTAGGCCGAAATTTCAATAGTGTTTCCACATGTACCCTCCGTTTTCCCATACTTGCAAGGCAGCTAGAATAACGAAAGTCGGCCTACATATGGCCAATGACGTTGCCAAGGAGCGTCTTGAATTTCGTTCATCTATCCATCTTATGAGTGTGTGAATGAGTAAAATCATTTATGGAAATTTAACAAAAATGACCGAAACCGGGAAAATGAAGCTCAATCTAAGGTAGAAGGAGTCGAGATACGACAAAAAGTCATAGGACCAAAGTTGTAGATCTCTTCATTTTAGGGGACGAAAGTGCAGTCCGTTTATTGATAACAATTACCGTTTAGCCACAAGACAGCTCGAAACGAAAGCCTGCACCGTCATTTAATTTGGCTTAACATTTCGAATTTTTTAGTGGATGAAATATTAAATATTTTAACTTTTTGCAATTTCTACGTCGGTTACAGGCTAGGAGCTAGAACTTTGCCAAATATTAATTTTGTAGGGCACTGCATCACGGTATCCGCCATTTTGTTTGGGGGGAGGGGGGCCAAAATTTAAAATTTAAAATTTTTGGAATTTTTCCGTAGGTTACACGCTAATAGCTATCACCTTGCCAAATTTCAAGTTTCTAGCTCATGTCGAAGTGGGTAAACATTTATGTCAGTGAGTGAGCCTTGCGGCTTTATATATATAAGATAAGATAGAGCCGGGCAATGTGCACGCTAAATAGTGCAGACTTCCATTTGGAAATTCATTGCGTCCAAACGGTAAGTCGTATCGAGGTAAGGTTTTCACCATCGGACGTCCCATTTAGTCGCCGACAGTACTGTGTGGGGCATTCTCTCGCATCTCGCCAATTTATACCATATAAAGGGGTGAACGTTTCGATCCATATCAAATTTCGTCCGCTTAGCAACAGTTGAAAAATAATTTTGCCAACTTGGCAGACAGCTACAGTCTTGAAACTTTGCAGGCAGGTTGACGATGAAACGGCCTATAATTTTGGTTATTTGAGGTTTTGCCGTATCTCAACGGGTTTCGCCATAAATTGCTTAAGAATCATAAATTAGGCCGAAATTTCAATAGTGTTTCCACATGTACCCTCCGTTTTCCCATACTTGCAAGGCAGCTAGAATAACGAAAGTCGGCCTACATATGGCCAATGACGTTGCCAAGGAGCGTCTTGAATTTCGTTCATCTATCCATCTTATGAGTGTGTGAATGAGTAAAATCATTTATGGAAATTTAACAAAAATGACCGAAACCGGGAAAATGAAGCTCAATCTAAGGTAGAAGGAGTCGAGATACGACAAAAAGTCATAGGACCAAAGTTGTAGATCTCTTCATTTTAGGGGACGAAAGTGCAGTCCGTTTATTGATAACAATTACCGTTTAGCCACAAGACAGCTCGAAACGAAAGCCTGCACCGTCATTTAATTTGGCTTAACATTTCGAATTTTTTAGTGGATGAAATATTAAATATTTTAACTTTTTGCAATTTCTACGTCGGTTACAGGCTAGGAGCTAGAACTTTGCCAAATATTAATTTTGTAGGGCACTGCATCACGGTATCCGCCATTTTGTTTGGGGGGAGGGGGGCCAAAATTTAAAATTTAAAATTTTTGGAATTTTTCCGTAGGTTACACGCTAATAGCTATCACCTTGCCAAATTTCAAGTTTCTAGCTCATGTCGAAGTGGGTAAACATTTATGTCAGTGAGTGAGCCTTGCGGCTTTATATATATAAGATAAGATAGAGCCGGGCAATGTGCACGCTAAATAGTGCAGACTTCCATTTGGAAATTCATTGCGTCCAAACGGTAAGTCGTATCGAGGTAAGGTTTTCACCATCGGACGTCCCATTTAGTCGCCGACAGTACTGTGTGGGGCATTCTCTCGCATCTCGCCAATTTATACCATATAAAGGGGTGAACGTTTCGATCCATATCAAATTTCGTCCGCTTAGCAACAGTTGAAAAATAATTTTGCCAACTTGGCAGACAGCTACAGTCTTGAAACTTTGCAGGCAGGTTGACGATGAAACGGCCTATAATTTTGGTTATTTGAGGTTTTGCCGTATCTCAACGGGTTTCGCCATAAATTGCTTAAGAATCATAAATTAGGCCGAAATTTCAATAGTGTTTCCACATGTACCCTCCGTTTTCCCATACTTGCAAGGCAGCTAGAATAACGAAAGTCGGCCTACATATGGCCAATGACGTTGCCAAGGAGCGTCTTGAATTTCGTTCATCTATCCATCTTATGAGTGTGTGAATGAGTAAAATCATTTATGGAAATTTAACAAAAATGACCGAAACCGGGAAAATGAAGCTCAATCTAAGGTAGAAGGAGTCGAGATACGACAAAAAGTCATAGGACCAAAGTTGTAGATCTCTTCATTTTAGGGGACGAAAGTGCAGTCCGTTTATTGATAACAATTACCGTTTAGCCACAAGACAGCTCGAAACGAAAGCCTGCACCGTCATTTAATTTGGCTTAACATTTCGAATTTTTTAGTGGATGAAATATTAAATATTTTAACTTTTTGCAATTTCTACGTCGGTTACAGGCTAGGAGCTAGAACTTTGCCAAATATTAATTTTGTAGGGCACTGCATCACGGTATCCGCCATTTTGTTTGGGGGGAGGGGGGCCAAAATTTAAAATTTAAAATTTTTGGAATTTTTCCGTAGGTTACACGCTAATAGCTATCACCTTGCCAAATTTCAAGTTTCTAGCTCATGTCGAAGTGGGTAAACATTTATGTCAGTGAGTGAGCCTTGCGGCTTTATATATATAAGATAAGATAGAGCCGGGCAATGTGCACGCTAAATAGTGCAGACTTCCATTTGGAAATTCATTGCGTCCAAACGGTAAGTCGTATCGAGGTAAGGTTTTCACCATCGGACGTCCCATTTAGTCGCCGACAGTACTGTGTGGGGCATTCTCTCGCATCTCGCCAATTTATACCATATAAAGGGGTGAACGTTTCGATCCATATCAAATTTCGTCCGCTTAGCAACAGTTGAAAAATAATTTTGCCAACTTGGCAGACAGCTACAGTCTTGAAACTTTGCAGGCAGGTTGACGATGAAACGGCCTATAATTTTGGTTATTTGAGGTTTTGCCGTATCTCAACGGGTTTCGCCATAAATTGCTTAAGAATCATAAATTAGGCCGAAATTTCAATAGTGTTTCCACATGTACCCTCCGTTTTCCCATACTTGCAAGGCAGCTAGAATAACGAAAGTCGGCCTACATATGGCCAATGACGTTGCCAAGGAGCGTCTTGAATTTCGTTCATCTATCCATCTTATGAGTGTGTGAATGAGTAAAATCATTTATGGAAATTTAACAAAAATGACCGAAACCGGGAAAATGAAGCTCAATCTAAGGTAGAAGGAGTCGAGATACGACAAAAAGTCATAGGACCAAAGTTGTAGATCTCTTCATTTTAGGGGACGAAAGTGCAGTCCGTTTATTGATAACAATTACCGTTTAGCCACAAGACAGCTCGAAACGAAAGCCTGCACCGTCATTTAATTTGGCTTAACATTTCGAATTTTTTAGTGGATGAAATATTAAATATTTTAACTTTTTGCAATTTCTACGTCGGTTACAGGCTAGGAGCTAGAACTTTGCCAAATATTAATTTTGTAGGGCACTGCATCACGGTATCCGCCATTTTGTTTGGGGGGAGGGGGGCCAAAATTTAAAATTTAAAATTTTTGGAATTTTTCCGTAGGTTACACGCTAATAGCTATCACCTTGCCAAATTTCAAGTTTCTAGCTCATGTCGAAGTGGGTAAACATTTATGTCAGTGAGTGAGCCTTGCGGCTTTATATATATAAGATAAGATAGAGCCGGGCAATGTGCACGCTAAATAGTGCAGACTTCCATTTGGAAATTCATTGCGTCCAAACGGTAAGTCGTATCGAGGTAAGGTTTTCACCATCGGACGTCCCATTTAGTCGCCGACAGTACTGTGTGGGGCATTCTCTCGCATCTCGCCAATTTATACCATATAAAGGGGTGAACGTTTCGATCCATATCAAATTTCGTCCGCTTAGCAACAGTTGAAAAATAATTTTGCCAACTTGGCAGACAGCTACAGTCTTGAAACTTTGCAGGCAGGTTGACGATGAAACGGCCTATAATTTTGGTTATTTGAGGTTTTGCCGTATCTCAACGGGTTTCGCCATAAATTGCTTAAGAATCATAAATTAGGCCGAAATTTCAATAGTGTTTCCACATGTACCCTCCGTTTTCCCATACTTGCAAGGCAGCTAGAATAACGAAAGTCGGCCTACATATGGCCAATGACGTTGCCAAGGAGCGTCTTGAATTTCGTTCATCTATCCATCTTATGAGTGTGTGAATGAGTAAAATCATTTATGGAAATTTAACAAAAATGACCGAAACCGGGAAAATGAAGCTCAATCTAAGGTAGAAGGAGTCGAGATACGACAAAAAGTCATAGGACCAAAGTTGTAGATCTCTTCATTTTAGGGGACGAAAGTGCAGTCCGTTTATTGATAACAATTACCGTTTAGCCACAAGACAGCTCGAAACGAAAGCCTGCACCGTCATTTAATTTGGCTTAACATTTCGAATTTTTTAGTGGATGAAATATTAAATATTTTAACTTTTTGCAATTTCTACGTCGGTTACAGGCTAGGAGCTAGAACTTTGCCAAATATTAATTTTGTAGGGCACTGCATCACGGTATCCGCCATTTTGTTTGGGGGGAGGGGGGCCAAAATTTAAAATTTAAAATTTTTGGAATTTTTCCGTAGGTTACACGCTAATAGCTATCACCTTGCCAAATTTCAAGTTTCTAGCTCATGTCGAAGTGGGTAAACATTTATGTCAGTGAGTGAGCCTTGCGGCTTTATATATATAAGATAAGATAGAGCCGGGCAATGTGCACGCTAAATAGTGCAGACTTCCATTTGGAAATTCATTGCGTCCAAACGGTAAGTCGTATCGAGGTAAGGTTTTCACCATCGGACGTCCCATTTAGTCGCCGACAGTACTGTGTGGGGCATTCTCTCGCATCTCGCCAATTTATACCATATAAAGGGGTGAACGTTTCGATCCATATCAAATTTCGTCCGCTTAGCAACAGTTGAAAAATAATTTTGCCAACTTGGCAGACAGCTACAGTCTTGAAACTTTGCAGGCAGGTTGACGATGAAACGGCCTATAATTTTGGTTATTTGAGGTTTTGCCGTATCTCAACGGGTTTCGCCATAAATTGCTTAAGAATCATAAATTAGGCCGAAATTTCAATAGTGTTTCCACATGTACCCTCCGTTTTCCCATACTTGCAAGGCAGCTAGAATAACGAAAGTCGGCCTACATATGGCCAATGACGTTGCCAAGGAGCGTCTTGAATTTCGTTCATCTATCCATCTTATGAGTGTGTGAATGAGTAAAATCATTTATGGAAATTTAACAAAAATGACCGAAACCGGGAAAATGAAGCTCAATCTAAGGTAGAAGGAGTCGAGATACGACAAAAAGTCATAGGACCAAAGTTGTAGATCTCTTCATTTTAGGGGACGAAAGTGCAGTCCGTTTATTGATAACAATTACCGTTTAGCCACAAGACAGCTCGAAACGAAAGCCTGCACCGTCATTTAATTTGGCTTAACATTTCGAATTTTTTAGTGGATGAAATATTAAATATTTTAACTTTTTGCAATTTCTACGTCGGTTACAGGCTAGGAGCTAGAACTTTGCCAAATATTAATTTTGTAGGGCACTGCATCACGGTATCCGCCATTTTGTTTGGGGGGAGGGGGGCCAAAATTTAAAATTTAAAATTTTTGGAATTTTTCCGTAGGTTACACGCTAATAGCTATCACCTTGCCAAATTTCAAGTTTCTAGCTCATGTCGAAGTGGGTAAACATTTATGTCAGTGAGTGAGCCTTGCGGCTTTATATATATAAGATAAGATAGAGCCGGGCAATGTGCACGCTAAATAGTGCAGACTTCCATTTGGAAATTCATTGCGTCCAAACGGTAAGTCGTATCGAGGTAAGGTTTTCACCATCGGACGTCCCATTTAGTCGCCGACAGTACTGTGTGGGGCATTCTCTCGCATCTCGCCAATTTATACCATATAAAGGGGTGAACGTTTCGATCCATATCAAATTTCGTCCGCTTAGCAACAGTTGAAAAATAATTTTGCCAACTTGGCAGACAGCTACAGTCTTGAAACTTTGCAGGCAGGTTGACGATGAAACGGCCTATAATTTTGGTTATTTGAGGTTTTGCCGTATCTCAACGGGTTTCGCCATAAATTGCTTAAGAATCATAAATTAGGCCGAAATTTCAATAGTGTTTCCACATGTACCCTCCGTTTTCCCATACTTGCAAGGCAGCTAGAATAACGAAAGTCGGCCTACATATGGCCAATGACGTTGCCAAGGAGCGTCTTGAATTTCGTTCATCTATCCATCTTATGAGTGTGTGAATGAGTAAAATCATTTATGGAAATTTAACAAAAATGACCGAAACCGGGAAAATGAAGCTCAATCTAAGGTAGAAGGAGTCGAGATACGACAAAAAGTCATAGGACCAAAGTTGTAGATCTCTTCATTTTAGGGGACGAAAGTGCAGTCCGTTTATTGATAACAAGTACCGTTTAGCCACAAGAGAGCTCGAAACGAAAGCCTGCACCGTCATTTAATTTGGCTTAAAATTTCGAATTTTTTAGTGGATGAAATATTAAATATTTTAACTTTTTGCAATTTCTACGTCGGTTACAGGCTAGGAGCTAGAACTTTGCCAAATATTAATTTTGTAGGGCACTGCATCACGGTATCCGCCATTTTGTTTGGGGGAGCGGTTCAAAAATTTAAAATTTAAAATTTTTGGAATTTTTCAGTGGGTTACACGTTAATAGCTATCACCTTGCCAAATTTCAAGTTTCTAGCGCATCAGTAAATGAAGGATCTAACCCGAAAATGTTTTATTCCGTGGGGGGCTACGTACACAAAAATTTGAACTTTTTGGAATTTTTCCTTGGGTTACAGCCTAATATCTATCAGGTTGCCGAATTTCAAGTTCCTAGCTCATCTGGAAGGGGCTAACACGAAATTTCTTTGATTGGGCGGAAGGGGGGCTAAATATAAAAAAAATGTACTTTTTGCAATTTTTCCTTGGGTTGCAGCCTAAAAGCAGTCAGACTGCCAAATTTCAAGTTCCTAGCTCACTTGGAAGTGGACAAACATTAATGTCAGTCAGTCAGTGAGTCAGTTAGCCTTGTGGCTTTATATATATAAGATAAGATAGAGCCGGGCAATGTGCACGCTAAATAGTGCAGACTTCCATTTGGAAATTCATTGCGTCCAAACGGTAAGTCGTATCGAGGTAAGGTTTTCACCATCGGACGTCCCATTTAGTCGCCGACAGTACTGTGTGGGGCATTCTCTCGCATCCCGCCAATTTATACCATATAAAGGGGTGAACGTTTCGATCCATATCAAATTTCGTCCGCTTAGCAACAGTTGAAAAATAATTTTGCCAACTTGGCAGACAGCTACAGTCTTGAAACTTTGCAGGCAGGTTGACGATGAAACGGCCTATAATTTTGGTTATTTGAGGTTTTGCCGTATCTCAACGGGTTTCGCCATAAATTGCTTAAGAATCATAAATTAGGCCGAAATTTCAATAGTGTTTCCACATGTACCCTCCGTTTTCCCATACTTGCAAGGCAGCTAGAATAACGAAAGTCGGCCTACATATGGCCAATGACGTTGCCAAGGAGCGTCTTGAATTTCGTTCATCTATCCATCTTATGAGTGTGTGAATGAGTAAAATCATTTATGGAAATTTAACAAAAATGACCGAAACCGGGAAAATGAAGCTCAATCTAAGGTAGAAGGAGTCGAGATACGACAAAAAGTCATAGGACCAAAGTTGTAGATCTCTTCATTTTAGGGGACGAAAGTGCAGTCCGTTTATTGATAACAATTACCGTTTAGCCACAAGACAGCTCGAAACGAAAGCCTGCACCGTCATTTAATTTGGCTTAACATTTCGAATTTTTTAGTGGATGAAATATTAAATATTTTAACTTTTTGCAATTTCTACGTCGGTTACAGGCTAGGAGCTAGAACTTTGCCAAATATTAATTTTGTAGGGCGGAAGGGGGGCTAAATATAAAAAAAATGTACTTTTTGCAATTTTTCCTTGGGTTGCAGCCTAAAAGCAGTCAGACTGCCAAATTTCAAGTTCCTAGCTCACTTGGAAGTGGACAAACATTAATGTCAGTCAGTCAGTGAGTCAGTTAGCCTTGTGGCTTTATATATATAAGATAAGATAGAGCCGGGCAATGTGCACGCTAAATAGTGCAGACTTCCATTTGGAAATTCATTGCGTCCAAACGGTAAGTCGTATCGAGGTAAGGTTTTCACCATCGGACGTCCCATTTAGTCGCCGACAGTACTGTGTGGGGCATTCTCTCGCATCTCGCCAATTTATACCATATAAAGGGGTGAACGTTTCGATCCATATCAAATTTCGTCCGCTTAGCAACAGTTGAAAAATAATTTTGCCAACTTGGCAGACAGCTACAGTCTTGAAACTTTGCAGGCAGGTTGACGATGAAACGGCCTATAATTTTGGTTATTTGAGGTTTTGCCGTATCTCAACGGGTTTCGCCATAAATTGCTTAAGAATCATAAATTAGGCCGAAATTTCAATAGTGTTTCCACATGTACCCTCCGTTTTCCCATACTTGCAAGGCAGCTAGAATAACGAAAGTCGGCCTACATATGGCCAATGACGTTGCCAAGGAGCGTCTTGAATTTCGTTCATCTATCCATCTTATGAGTGTGTGAATGAGTAAAATCATTTATGGAAATTTAACAAAAATGACCGAAACCGGGAAAATGAAGCTCAATCTAAGGTAGAAGGAGTCGAGATACGACAAAAAGTCATAGGACCAAAGTTGTAGATCTCTTCATTTTAGGGGACGAAAGTGCAGTCCGTTTATTGATAACAATTACCGTTTAGCCACAAGACAGCTCGAAACGAAAGCCTGCACCGTCATTTAATTTGGCTTAACATTTCGAATTTTTTAGTGGATGAAATATTAAATATTTTAACTTTTTGCAATTTCTACGTCGGTTACAGGCTAGGAGCTAGAACTTTGCCAAATATTAATTTTGTAGGGCACTGCATCACGGTATCCGCCATTTTGTTTGGGGGGAGGGGGGCCAAAATTTAAAATTTAAAATTTTTGGAATTTTTCCGTAGGTTACACGCTAATAGCTATCACCTTGCCAAATTTCAAGTTTCTAGCTCATGTCGAAGTGGGTAAACATTTATGTCAGTGAGTGAGCCTTGCGGCTTTATATATATAAGATAAGATAGAGCCGGGCAATGTGCACGCTAAATAGTGCAGACTTCCATTTGGAAATTCATTGCGTCCAAACGGTAAGTCGTATCGAGGTAAGGTTTTCACCATCGGACGTCCCATTTAGTCGCCGACAGTACTGTGTGGGGCATTCTCTCGCATCTCGCCAATTTATACCATATAAAGGGGTGAACGTTTCGATCCATATCAAATTTCGTCCGCTTAGCAACAGTTGAAAAATAATTTTGCCAACTTGGCAGACAGCTACAGTCTTGAAACTTTGCAGGCAGGTTGACGATGAAACGGCCTATAATTTTGGTTATTTGAGGTTTTGCCGTATCTCAACGGGTTTCGCCATAAATTGCTTAAGAATCATAAATTAGGCCGAAATTTCAATAGTGTTTCCACATGTACCCTCCGTTTTCCCATACTTGCAAGGCAGCTAGAATAACGAAAGTCGGCCTACATATGGCCAATGACGTTGCCAAGGAGCGTCTTGAATTTCGTTCATCTATCCATCTTATGAGTGTGTGAATGAGTAAAATCATTTATGGAAATTTAACAAAAATGACCGAAACCGGGAAAATGAAGCTCAATCTAAGGTAGAAGGAGTCGAGATACGACAAAAAGTCATAGGACCAAAGTTGTAGATCTCTTCATTTTAGGGGACGAAAGTGCAGTCCGTTTATTGATAACAATTACCGTTTAGCCACAAGACAGCTCGAAACGAAAGCCTGCACCGTCATTTAATTTGGCTTAACATTTCGAATTTTTTAGTGGATGAAATATTAAATATTTTAACTTTTTGCAATTTCTACGTCGGTTACAGGCTAGGAGCTAGAACTTTGCCAAATATTAATTTTGTAGGGCACTGCATCACGGTATCCGCCATTTTGTTTGGGGGGAGGGGGGCCAAAATTTAAAATTTAAAATTTTTGGAATTTTTCCGTAGGTTACACGCTAATAGCTATCACCTTGCCAAATTTCAAGTTTCTAGCTCATGTCGAAGTGGGTAAACATTTATGTCAGTGAGTGAGCCTTGCGGCTTTATATATATAAGATAAGATAGAGCCGGGCAATGTGCACGCTAAATAGTGCAGACTTCCATTTGGAAATTCATTGCGTCCAAACGGTAAGTCGTATCGAGGTAAGGTTTTCACCATCGGACGTCCCATTTAGTCGCCGACAGTACTGTGTGGGGCATTCTCTCGCATCTCGCCAATTTATACCATATAAAGGGGTGAACGTTTCGATCCATATCAAATTTCGTCCGCTTAGCAACAGTTGAAAAATAATTTTGCCAACTTGGCAGACAGCTACAGTCTTGAAACTTTGCAGGCAGGTTGACGATGAAACGGCCTATAATTTTGGTTATTTGAGGTTTTGCCGTATCTCAACGGGTTTCGCCATAAATTGCTTAAGAATCATAAATTAGGCCGAAATTTCAATAGTGTTTCCACATGTACCCTCCGTTTTCCCATACTTGCAAGGCAGCTAGAATAACGAAAGTCGGCCTACATATGGCCAATGACGTTGCCAAGGAGCGTCTTGAATTTCGTTCATCTATCCATCTTATGAGTGTGTGAATGAGTAAAATCATTTATGGAAATTTAACAAAAATGACCGAAACCGGGAAAATGAAGCTCAATCTAAGGTAGAAGGAGTCGAGATACGACAAAAAGTCATAGGACCAAAGTTGTAGATCTCTTCATTTTAGGGGACGAAAGTGCAGTCCGTTTATTGATAACAATTACCGTTTAGCCACAAGACAGCTCGAAACGAAAGCCTGCACCGTCATTTAATTTGGCTTAACATTTCGAATTTTTTAGTGGATGAAATATTAAATATTTTAACTTTTTGCAATTTCTACGTCGGTTACAGGCTAGGAGCTAGAACTTTGCCAAATATTAATTTTGTAGGGCACTGCATCACGGTATCCGCCATTTTGTTTGGGGGGAGGGGGGCCAAAATTTAAAATTTAAAATTTTTGGAATTTTTCCGTAGGTTACACGCTAATAGCTATCACCTTGCCAAATTTCAAGTTTCTAGCTCATGTCGAAGTGGGTAAACATTTATGTCAGTGAGTGAGCCTTGCGGCTTTATATATATAAGATAAGATAGAGCCGGGCAATGTGCACGCTAAATAGTGCAGACTTCCATTTGGAAATTCATTGCGTCCAAACGGTAAGTCGTATCGAGGTAAGGTTTTCACCATCGGACGTCCCATTTAGTCGCCGACAGTACTGTGTGGGGCATTCTCTCGCATCTCGCCAATTTATACCATATAAAGGGGTGAACGTTTCGATCCATATCAAATTTCGTCCGCTTAGCAACAGTTGAAAAATAATTTTGCCAACTTGGCAGACAGCTACAGTCTTGAAACTTTGCAGGCAGGTTGACGATGAAACGGCCTATAATTTTGGTTATTTGAGGTTTTGCCGTATCTCAACGGGTTTCGCCATAAATTGCTTAAGAATCATAAATTAGGCCGAAATTTCAATAGTGTTTCCACATGTACCCTCCGTTTTCCCATACTTGCAAGGCAGCTAGAATAACGAAAGTCGGCCTACATATGGCCAATGACGTTGCCAAGGAGCGTCTTGAATTTCGTTCATCTATCCATCTTATGAGTGTGTGAATGAGTAAAATCATTTATGGAAATTTAACAAAAATGACCGAAACCGGGAAAATGAAGCTCAATCTAAGGTAGAAGGAGTCGAGATACGACAAAAAGTCATAGGACCAAAGTTGTAGATCTCTTCATTTTAGGGGACGAAAGTGCAGTCCGTTTATTGATAACAATTACCGTTTAGCCACAAGACAGCTCGAAACGAAAGCCTGCACCGTCATTTAATTTGGCTTAACATTTCGAATTTTTTAGTGGATGAAATATTAAATATTTTAACTTTTTGCAATTTCTACGTCGGTTACAGGCTAGGAGCTAGAACTTTGCCAAATATTAATTTTGTAGGGCACTGCATCACGGTATCCGCCATTTTGTTTGGGGGGAGGGGGGCCAAAATTTAAAATTTAAAATTTTTGGAATTTTTCCGTAGGTTACACGCTAATAGCTATCACCTTGCCAAATTTCAAGTTTCTAGCTCATGTCGAAGTGGGTAAACATTTATGTCAGTGAGTGAGCCTTGCGGCTTTATATATATAAGATAAGATAGAGCCGGGCAATGTGCACGCTAAATAGTGCAGACTTCCATTTGGAAATTCATTGCGTCCAAACGGTAAGTCGTATCGAGGTAAGGTTTTCACCATCGGACGTCCCATTTAGTCGCCGACAGTACTGTGTGGGGCATTCTCTCGCATCTCGCCAATTTATACCATATAAAGGGGTGAACGTTTCGATCCATATCAAATTTCGTCCGCTTAGCAACAGTTGAAAAATAATTTTGCCAACTTGGCAGACAGCTACAGTCTTGAAACTTTGCAGGCAGGTTGACGATGAAACGGCCTATAATTTTGGTTATTTGAGGTTTTGCCGTATCTCAACGGGTTTCGCCATAAATTGCTTAAGAATCATAAATTAGGCCGAAATTTCAATAGTGTTTCCACATGTACCCTCCGTTTTCCCATACTTGCAAGGCAGCTAGAATAACGAAAGTCGGCCTACATATGGCCAATGACGTTGCCAAGGAGCGTCTTGAATTTCGTTCATCTATCCATCTTATGAGTGTGTGAATGAGTAAAATCATTTATGGAAATTTAACAAAAATGACCGAAACCGGGAAAATGAAGCTCAATCTAAGGTAGAAGGAGTCGAGATACGACAAAAAGTCATAGGACCAAAGTTGTAGATCTCTTCATTTTAGGGGACGAAAGTGCAGTCCGTTTATTGATAACAATTACCGTTTAGCCACAAGACAGCTCGAAACGAAAGCCTGCACCGTCATTTAATTTGGCTTAACATTTCGAATTTTTTAGTGGATGAAATATTAAATATTTTAACTTTTTGCAATTTCTACGTCGGTTACAGGCTAGGAGCTAGAACTTTGCCAAATATTAATTTTGTAGGGCACTGCATCACGGTATCCGCCATTTTGTTTGGGGGGAGGGGGGCCAAAATTTAAAATTTAAAATTTTTGGAATTTTTCCGTAGGTTACACGCTAATAGCTATCACCTTGCCAAATTTCAAGTTTCTAGCTCATGTCGAAGTGGGTAAACATTTATGTCAGTGAGTGAGCCTTGCGGCTTTATATATATAAGATAAGATAGAGCCGGGCAATGTGCACGCTAAATAGTGCAGACTTCCATTTGGAAATTCATTGCGTCCAAACGGTAAGTCGTATCGAGGTAAGGTTTTCACCATCGGACGTCCCATTTAGTCGCCGACAGTACTGTGTGGGGCATTCTCTCGCATCTCGCCAATTTATACCATATAAAGGGGTGAACGTTTCGATCCATATCAAATTTCGTCCGCTTAGCAACAGTTGAAAAATAATTTTGCCAACTTGGCAGACAGCTACAGTCTTGAAACTTTGCAGGCAGGTTGACGATGAAACGGCCTATAATTTTGGTTATTTGAGGTTTTGCCGTATCTCAACGGGTTTCGCCATAAATTGCTTAAGAATCATAAATTAGGCCGAAATTTCAATAGTGTTTCCACATGTACCCTCCGTTTTCCCATACTTGCAAGGCAGCTAGAATAACGAAAGTCGGCCTACATATGGCCAATGACGTTGCCAAGGAGCGTCTTGAATTTCGTTCATCTATCCATCTTATGAGTGTGTGAATGAGTAAAATCATTTATGGAAATTTAACAAAAATGACCGAAACCGGGAAAATGAAGCTCAATCTAAGGTAGAAGGAGTCGAGATACGACAAAAAGTCATAGGACCAAAGTTGTAGATCTCTTCATTTTAGGGGACGAAAGTGCAGTCCGTTTATTGATAACAATTACCGTTTAGCCACAAGACAGCTCGAAACGAAAGCCTGCACCGTCATTTAATTTGGCTTAACATTTCGAATTTTTTAGTGGATGAAATATTAAATATTTTAACTTTTTGCAATTTCTACGTCGGTTACAGGCTAGGAGCTAGAACTTTGCCAAATATTAATTTTGTAGGGCACTGCATCACGGTATCCGCCATTTTGTTTGGGGGGAGGGGGGCCAAAATTTAAAATTTAAAATTTTTGGAATTTTTCCGTAGGTTACACGCTAATAGCTATCACCTTGCCAAATTTCAAGTTTCTAGCTCATGTCGAAGTGGGTAAACATTTATGTCAGTGAGTGAGCCTTGCGGCTTTATATATATAAGATAAGATAGAGCCGGGCAATGTGCACGCTAAATAGTGCAGACTTCCATTTGGAAATTCATTGCGTCCAAACGGTAAGTCGTATCGAGGTAAGGTTTTCACCATCGGACGTCCCATTTAGTCGCCGACAGTACTGTGTGGGGCATTCTCTCGCATCTCGCCAATTTATACCATATAAAGGGGTGAACGTTTCGATCCATATCAAATTTCGTCCGCTTAGCAACAGTTGAAAAATAATTTTGCCAACTTGGCAGACAGCTACAGTCTTGAAACTTTGCAGGCAGGTTGACGATGAAACGGCCTATAATTTTGGTTATTTGAGGTTTTGCCGTATCTCAACGGGTTTCGCCATAAATTGCTTAAGAATCATAAATTAGGCCGAAATTTCAATAGTGTTTCCACATGTACCCTCCGTTTTCCCATACTTGCAAGGCAGCTAGAATAACGAAAGTCGGCCTACATATGGCCAATGACGTTGCCAAGGAGCGTCTTGAATTTCGTTCATCTATCCATCTTATGAGTGTGTGAATGAGTAAAATCATTTATGGAAATTTAACAAAAATGACCGAAACCGGGAAAATGAAGCTCAATCTAAGGTAGAAGGAGTCGAGATACGACAAAAAGTCATAGGACCAAAGTTGTAGATCTCTTCATTTTAGGGGACGAAAGTGCAGTCCGTTTATTGATAACAATTACCGTTTAGCCACAAGACAGCTCGAAACGAAAGCCTGCACCGTCATTTAATTTGGCTTAACATTTCGAATTTTTTAGTGGATGAAATATTAAATATTTTAACTTTTTGCAATTTCTACGTCGGTTACAGGCTAGGAGCTAGAACTTTGCCAAATATTAATTTTGTAGGGCACTGCATCACGGTATCCGCCATTTTGTTTGGGGGGAGGGGGGCCAAAATTTAAAATTTAAAATTTTTGGAATTTTTCCGTAGGTTACACGCTAATAGCTATCACCTTGCCAAATTTCAAGTTTCTAGCTCATGTCGAAGTGGGTAAACATTTATGTCAGTGAGTGAGCCTTGCGGCTTTATATATATAAGATAAGATAGAGCCGGGCAATGTGCACGCTAAATAGTGCAGACTTCCATTTGGAAATTCATTGCGTCCAAACGGTAAGTCGTATCGAGGTAAGGTTTTCACCATCGGACGTCCCATTTAGTCGCCGACAGTACTGTGTGGGGCATTCTCTCGCATCTCGCCAATTTATACCATATAAAGGGGTGAACGTTTCGATCCATATCAAATTTCGTCCGCTTAGCAACAGTTGAAAAATAATTTTGCCAACTTGGCAGACAGCTACAGTCTTGAAACTTTGCAGGCAGGTTGACGATGAAACGGCCTATAATTTTGGTTATTTGAGGTTTTGCCGTATCTCAACGGGTTTCGCCATAAATTGCTTAAGAATCATAAATTAGGCCGAAATTTCAATAGTGTTTCCACATGTACCCTCCGTTTTCCCATACTTGCAAGGCAGCTAGAATAACGAAAGTCGGCCTACATATGGCCAATGACGTTGCCAAGGAGCGTCTTGAATTTCGTTCATCTATCCATCTTATGAGTGTGTGAATGAGTAAAATCATTTATGGAAATTTAACAAAAATGACCGAAACCGGGAAAATGAAGCTCAATCTAAGGTAGAAGGAGTCGAGATACGACAAAAAGTCATAGGACCAAAGTTGTAGATCTCTTCATTTTAGGGGACGAAAGTGCAGTCCGTTTATTGATAACAATTACCGTTTAGCCACAAGACAGCTCGAAACGAAAGCCTGCACCGTCATTTAATTTGGCTTAACATTTCGAATTTTTTAGTGGATGAAATATTAAATATTTTAACTTTTTGCAATTTCTACGTCGGTTACAGGCTAGGAGCTAGAACTTTGCCAAATATTAATTTTGTAGGGCACTGCATCACGGTATCCGCCATTTTGTTTGGGGGGAGGGGGGCCAAAATTTAAAATTTAAAATTTTTGGAATTTTTCCGTAGGTTACACGCTAATAGCTATCACCTTGCCAAATTTCAAGTTTCTAGCTCATGTCGAAGTGGGTAAACATTTATGTCAGTGAGTGAGCCTTGCGGCTTTATATATATAAGATAAGATAGAGCCGGGCAATGTGCACGCTAAATAGTGCAGACTTCCATTTGGAAATTCATTGCGTCCAAACGGTAAGTCGTATCGAGGTAAGGTTTTCACCATCGGACGTCCCATTTAGTCGCCGACAGTACTGTGTGGGGCATTCTCTCGCATCTCGCCAATTTATACCATATAAAGGGGTGAACGTTTCGATCCATATCAAATTTCGTCCGCTTAGCAACAGTTGAAAAATAATTTTGCCAACTTGGCAGACAGCTACAGTCTTGAAACTTTGCAGGCAGGTTGACGATGAAACGGCCTATAATTTTGGTTATTTGAGGTTTTGCCGTATCTCAACGGGTTTCGCCATAAATTGCTTAAGAATCATAAATTAGGCCGAAATTTCAATAGTGTTTCCACATGTACCCTCCGTTTTCCCATACTTGCAAGGCAGCTAGAATAACGAAAGTCGGCCTACATATGGCCAATGACGTTGCCAAGGAGCGTCTTGAATTTCGTTCATCTATCCATCTTATGAGTGTGTGAATGAGTAAAATCATTTATGGAAATTTAACAAAAATGACCGAAACCGGGAAAATGAAGCTCAATCTAAGGTAGAAGGAGTCGAGATACGACAAAAAGTCATAGGACCAAAGTTATAGATCTCTTCATTTTAGGGGACGAAAGTGCAGTCCGTTTATTGATAACAATTACCGTTTAGCCACAAGACAGCTCGAAACGAAAGCCTGCACCGTCATTTAATTTGGCTTAACATTTCGAATTTTTTAGTGGATGAAATATTAAATATTTTAACTTTTTGCAATTTCTACGTCGGTTACAGGCTAGGAGCTAGAACTTTGCCAAATATTAATTTTGTAGGGCACTGCATCACGGTATCCGCCATTTTGTTTGGGGGGAGGGGGGCCAAAATTTAAAATTTAAAATTTTTGGAATTTTTCCGTAGGTTACACGCTAATAGCTATCACCTTGCCAAATTTCAAGTTTCTAGCTCATGTCGAAGTGGGTAAACATTTATGTCAGTGAGTGAGCCTTGCGGCTTTATATATATAAGATAAGATAGAGCCGGGCAATGTGCACGCTAAATAGTGCAGACTTCCATTTGGAAATTCATTGCGTCCAAACGGTAAGTCGTATCGAGGTAAGGTTTTCACCATCGGACGTCCCATTTAGTCGCCGACAGTACTGTGTGGGGCATTCTCTCGCATCTCGCCAATTTATACCATATAAAGGGGTGAACGTTTCGATCCATATCAAATTTCGTCCGCTTAGCAACAGTTGAAAAATAATTTTGCCAACTTGGCAGACAGCTACAGTCTTGAAACTTTGCAGGCAGGTTGACGATGAAACGGCCTATAATTTTGGTTATTTGAGGTTTTGCCGTATCTCAACGGGTTTCGCCATAAATTGCTTAAGAATCATAAATTAGGCCGAAATTTCAATAGTGTTTCCACATGTACCCTCCGTTTTCCCATACTTGCAAGGCAGCTAGAATAACGAAAGTCGGCCTACATATGGCCAATGACGTTGCCAAGGAGCGTCTTGAATTTCGTTCATCTATCCATCTTATGAGTGTGTGAATGAGTAAAATCATTTATGGAAATTTAACAAAAATGACCGAAACCGGGAAAATGAAGCTCAATCTAAGGTAGAAGGAGTCGAGATACGACAAAAAGTCATAGGACCAAAGTTGTAGATCTCTTCATTTTAGGGGACGAAAGTGCAGTCCGTTTATTGATAACAATTACCGTTTAGCCACAAGACAGCTCGAAACGAAAGCCTGCACCGTCATTTAATTTGGCTTAACATTTCGAATTTTTTAGTGGATGAAATATTAAATATTTTAACTTTTTGCAATTTCTACGTCGGTTACAGGCTAGGAGCTAGAACTTTGCCAAATATTAATTTTGTAGGGCACTGCATCACGGTATCCGCCATTTTGTTTGGGGGGAGGGGGGCCAAAATTTAAAATTTAAAATTTTTGGAATTTTTCCGTAGGTTACACGCTAATAGCTATCACCTTGCCAAATTTCAAGTTTCTAGCTCATGTCGAAGTGGGTAAACATTTATGTCAGTGAGTGAGCCTTGCGGCTTTATATATATAAGATAAGATAGAGCCGGGCAATGTGCACGCTAAATAGTGCAGACTTCCATTTGGAAATTCATTGCGTCCAAACGGTAAGTCGTATCGAGGTAAGGTTTTCACCATCGGACGTCCCATTTAGTCGCCGACAGTACTGTGTGGGGCATTCTCTCGCATCTCGCCAATTTATACCATATAAAGGGGTGAACGTTTCGATCCATATCAAATTTCGTCCGCTTAGCAACAGTTGAAAAATAATTTTGCCAACTTGGCAGACAGCTACAGTCTTGAAACTTTGCAGGCAGGTTGACGATGAAACGGCCTATAATTTTGGTTATTTGAGGTTTTGCCGTATCTCAACGGGTTTCGCCATAAATTGCTTAAGAATCATAAATTAGGCCGAAATTTCAATAGTGTTTCCACATGTACCCTCCGTTTTCCCATACTTGCAAGGCAGCTAGAATAACGAAAGTCGGCCTACATATGGCCAATGACGTTGCCAAGGAGCGTCTTGAATTTCGTTCATCTATCCATCTTATGAGTGTGTGAATGAGTAAAATCATTTATGGAAATTTAACAAAAATGACCGAAACCGGGAAAATGAAGCTCAATCTAAGGTAGAAGGAGTCGAGATACGACAAAAAGTCATAGGACCAAAGTTGTAGATCTCTTCATTTTAGGGGACGAAAGTGCAGTCCGTTTATTGATAACAATTACCGTTTAGCCACAAGACAGCTCGAAACGAAAGCCTGCACCGTCATTTAATTTGGCTTAACATTTCGAATTTTTTAGTGGATGAAATATTAAATATTTTAACTTTTTGCAATTTCTACGTCGGTTACAGGCTAGGAGCTAGAACTTTGCCAAATATTAATTTTGTAGGGCACTGCATCACGGTATCCGCCATTTTGTTTGGGGGGAGGGGGGCCAAAATTTAAAATTTAAAATTTTTGGAATTTTTCCGTAGGTTACACGCTAATAGCTATCACCTTGCCAAATTTCAAGTTTCTAGCTCATGTCGAAGTGGGTAAACATTTATGTCAGTGAGTGAGCCTTGCGGCTTTATATATATAAGATAAGATAGAGCCGGGCAATGTGCACGCTAAATAGTGCAGACTTCCATTTGGAAATTCATTGCGTCCAAACGGTAAGTCGTATCGAGGTAAGGTTTTCACCATCGGACGTCCCATTTAGTCGCCGACAGTACTGTGTGGGGCATTCTCTCGCATCTCGCCAATTTATACCATATAAAGGGGTGAACGTTTCGATCCATATCAAATTTCGTCCGCTTAGCAACAGTTGAAAAATAATTTTGCCAACTTGGCAGACAGCTACAGTCTTGAAACTTTGCAGGCAGGTTGACGATGAAACGGCCTATAATTTTGGTTATTTGAGGTTTTGCCGTATCTCAACGGGTTTCGCCATAAATTGCTTAAGAATCATAAATTAGGCCGAAATTTCAATAGTGTTTCCACATGTACCCTCCGTTTTCCCATACTTGCAAGGCAGCTAGAATAACGAAAGTCGGCCTACATATGGCCAATGACGTTGCCAAGGAGCGTCTTGAATTTCGTTCATCTATCCATCTTATGAGTGTGTGAATGAGTAAAATCATTTATGGAAATTTAACAAAAATGACCGAAACCGGGAAAATGAAGCTCAATCTAAGGTAGAAGGAGTCGAGATACGACAAAAAGTCATAGGACCAAAGTTGTAGATCTCTTCATTTTAGGGGACGAAAGTGCAGTCCGTTTATTGATAACAATTACCGTTTAGCCACAAGACAGCTCGAAACGAAAGCCTGCACCGTCATTTAATTTGGCTTAACATTTCGAATTTTTTAGTGGATGAAATATTAAATATTTTAACTTTTTGCAATTTCTACGTCGGTTACAGGCTAGGAGCTAGAACTTTGCCAAATATTAATTTTGTAGGGCACTGCATCACGGTATCCGCCATTTTGTTTGGGGGGAGGGGGGCCAAAATTTAAAATTTAAAATTTTTGGAATTTTTCCGTAGGTTACACGCTAATAGCTATCACCTTGCCAAATTTCAAGTTTCTAGCTCATGTCGAAGTGGGTAAACATTTATGTCAGTGAGTGAGCCTTGCGGCTTTATATATATAAGATAAGATAGAGCCGGGCAATGTGCACGCTAAATAGTGCAGACTTCCATTTGGAAATTCATTGCGTCCAAACGGTAAGTCGTATCGAGGTAAGGTTTTCACCATCGGACGTCCCATTTAGTCGCCGACAGTACTGTGTGGGGCATTCTCTCGCATCTCGCCAATTTATACCATATAAAGGGGTGAACGTTTCGATCCATATCAAATTTCGTCCGCTTAGCAACAGTTGAAAAATAATTTTGCCAACTTGGCAGACAGCTACAGTCTTGAAACTTTGCAGGCAGGTTGACGATGAAACGGCCTATAATTTTGGTTATTTGAGGTTTTGCCGTATCTCAACGGGTTTCGCCATAAATTGCTTAAGAATCATAAATTAGGCCGAAATTTCAATAGTGTTTCCACATGTACCCTCCGTTTTCCCATACTTGCAAGGCAGCTAGAATAACGAAAGTCGGCCTACATATGGCCAATGACGTTGCCAAGGAGCGTCTTGAATTTCGTTCATCTATCCATCTTATGAGTGTGTGAATGAGTAAAATCATTTATGGAAATTTAACAAAAATGACCGAAACCGGGAAAATGAAGCTCAATCTAAGGTAGAAGGAGTCGAGATACGACAAAAAGTCATAGGACCAAAGTTGTAGATCTCTTCATTTTAGGGGACGAAAGTGCAGTCCGTTTATTGATAACAATTACCGTTTAGCCACAAGACAGCTCGAAACGAAAGCCTGCACCGTCATTTAATTTGGCTTAACATTTCGAATTTTTTAGTGGATGAAATATTAAATATTTTAACTTTTTGCAATTTCTACGTCGGTTACAGGCTAGGAGCTAGAACTTTGCCAAATATTAATTTTGTAGGGCACTGCATCACGGTATCCGCCATTTTGTTTGGGGGGAGGGGGGCCAAAATTTAAAATTTAAAATTTTTGGAATTTTTCCGTAGGTTACACGCTAATAGCTATCACCTTGCCAAATTTCAAGTTTCTAGCTCATGTCGAAGTGGGTAAACATTTATGTCAGTGAGTGAGCCTTGCGGCTTTATATATATAAGATAAGATAGAGCCGGGCAATGTGCACGCTAAATAGTGCAGACTTCCATTTGGAAATTCATTGCGTCCAAACGGTAAGTCGTATCGAGGTAAGGTTTTCACCATCGGACGTCCCATTTAGTCGCCGACAGTACTGTGTGGGGCATTCTCTCGCATCTCGCCAATTTATACCATATAAAGGGGTGAACGTTTCGATCCATATCAAATTTCGTCCGCTTAGCAACAGTTGAAAAATAATTTTGCCAACTTGGCAGACAGCTACAGTCTTGAAACTTTGCAGGCAGGTTGACGATGAAACGGCCTATAATTTTGGTTATTTGAGGTTTTGCCGTATCTCAACGGGTTTCGCCATAAATTGCTTAAGAATCATAAATTAGGCCGAAATTTCAATAGTGTTTCCACATGTACCCTCCGTTTTCCCATACTTGCAAGGCAGCTAGAATAACGAAAGTCGGCCTACATATGGCCAATGACGTTGCCAAGGAGCGTCTTGAATTTCGTTCATCTATCCATCTTATGAGTGTGTGAATGAGTAAAATCATTTATGGAAATTTAACAAAAATGACCGAAACCGGGAAAATGAAGCTCAATCTAAGGTAGAAGGAGTCGAGATACGACAAAAAGTCATAGGACCAAAGTTGTAGATCTCTTCATTTTAGGGGACGAAAGTGCAGTCCGTTTATTGATAACAATTACCGTTTAGCCACAAGACAGCTCGAAACGAAAGCCTGCACCGTCATTTAATTTGGCTTAACATTTCGAATTTTTTAGTGGATGAAATATTAAATATTTTAACTTTTTGCAATTTCTACGTCGGTTACAGGCTAGGAGCTAGAACTTTGCCAAATATTAATTTTGTAGGGCACTGCATCACGGTATCCGCCATTTTGTTTGGGGGGAGGGGGGCCAAAATTTAAAATTTAAAATTTTTGGAATTTTTCCGTAGGTTACACGCTAATAGCTATCACCTTGCCAAATTTCAAGTTTCTAGCTCATGTCGAAGTGGGTAAACATTTATGTCAGTGAGTGAGCCTTGCGGCTTTATATATATAAGATAAGATAGAGCCGGGCAATGTGCACGCTAAATAGTGCAGACTTCCATTTGGAAATTCATTGCGTCCAAACGGTAAGTCGTATCGAGGTAAGGTTTTCACCATCGGACGTCCCATTTAGTCGCCGACAGTACTGTGTGGGGCATTCTCTCGCATCTCGCCAATTTATACCATATAAAGGGGTGAACGTTTCGATCCATATCAAATTTCGTCCGCTTAGCAACAGTTGAAAAATAATTTTGCCAACTTGGCAGACAGCTACAGTCTTGAAACTTTGCAGGCAGGTTGACGATGAAACGGCCTATAATTTTGGTTATTTGAGGTTTTGCCGTATCTCAACGGGTTTCGCCATAAATTGCTTAAGAATCATAAATTAGGCCGAAATTTCAATAGTGTTTCCACATGTACCCTCCGTTTTCCCATACTTGCAAGGCAGCTAGAATAACGAAAGTCGGCCTACATATGGCCAATGACGTTGCCAAGGAGCGTCTTGAATTTCGTTCATCTATCCATCTTATGAGTGTGTGAATGAGTAAAATCATTTATGGAAATTTAACAAAAATGACCGAAACCGGGAAAATGAAGCTCAATCTAAGGTAGAAGGAGTCGAGATACGACAAAAAGTCATAGGACCAAAGTTGTAGATCTCTTCATTTTAGGGGACGAAAGTGCAGTCCGTTTATTGATAACAATTACCGTTTAGCCACAAGACAGCTCGAAACGAAAGCCTGCACCGTCATTTAATTTGGCTTAACATTTCGAATTTTTTAGTGGATGAAATATTAAATATTTTAACTTTTTGCAATTTCTACGTCGGTTACAGGCTAGGAGCTAGAACTTTGCCAAATATTAATTTTGTAGGGCACTGCATCACGGTATCCGCCATTTTGTTTGGGGGGAGGGGGGCCAAAATTTAAAATTTAAAATTTTTGGAATTTTTCCGTAGGTTACACGCTAATAGCTATCACCTTGCCAAATTTCAAGTTTCTAGCTCATGTCGAAGTGGGTAAACATTTATGTCAGTGAGTGAGCCTTGCGGCTTTATATATATAAGATAAGATAGAGCCGGGCAATGTGCACGCTAAATAGTGCAGACTTCCATTTGGAAATTCATTGCGTCCAAACGGTAAGTCGTATCGAGGTAAGGTTTTCACCATCGGACGTCCCATTTAGTCGCCGACAGTACTGTGTGGGGCATTCTCTCGCATCTCGCCAATTTATACCATATAAAGGGGTGAACGTTTCGATCCATATCAAATTTCGTCCGCTTAGCAACAGTTGAAAAATAATTTTGCCAACTTGGCAGACAGCTACAGTCTTGAAACTTTGCAGGCAGGTTGACGATGAAACGGCCTATAATTTTGGTTATTTGAGGTTTTGCCGTATCTCAACGGGTTTCGCCATAAATTGCTTAAGAATCATAAATTAGGCCGAAATTTCAATAGTGTTTCCACATGTACCCTCCGTTTTCCCATACTTGCAAGGCAGCTAGAATAACGAAAGTCGGCCTACATATGGCCAATGACGTTGCCAAGGAGCGTCTTGAATTTCGTTCATCTATCCATCTTATGAGTGTGTGAATGAGTAAAATCATTTATGGAAATTTAACAAAAATGACCGAAACCGGGAAAATGAAGCTCAATCTAAGGTAGAAGGAGTCGAGATACGACAAAAAGTCATAGGACCAAAGTTGTAGATCTCTTCATTTTAGGGGACGAAAGTGCAGTCCGTTTATTGATAACAATTACCGTTTAGCCACAAGACAGCTCGAAACGAAAGCCTGCACCGTCATTTAATTTGGCTTAACATTTCGAATTTTTTAGTGGATGAAATATTAAATATTTTAACTTTTTGCAATTTCTACGTCGGTTACAGGCTAGGAGCTAGAACTTTGCCAAATATTAATTTTGTAGGGCACTGCATCACGGTATCCGCCATTTTGTTTGGGGGGAGGGGGGCCAAAATTTAAAATTTAAAATTTTTGGAATTTTTCCGTAGGTTACACGCTAATAGCTATCACCTTGCCAAATTTCAAGTTTCTAGCTCATGTCGAAGTGGGTAAACATTTATGTCAGTGAGTGAGCCTTGCGGCTTTATATATATAAGATAAGATAGAGCCGGGCAATGTGCACGCTAAATAGTGCAGACTTCCATTTGGAAATTCATTGCGTCCAAACGGTAAGTCGTATCGAGGTAAGGTTTTCACCATCGGACGTCCCATTTAGTCGCCGACAGTACTGTGTGGGGCATTCTCTCGCATCTCGCCAATTTATACCATATAAAGGGGTGAACGTTTCGATCCATATCAAATTTCGTCCGCTTAGCAACAGTTGAAAAATAATTTTGCCAACTTGGCAGACAGCTACAGTCTTGAAACTTTGCAGGCAGGTTGACGATGAAACGGCCTATAATTTTGGTTATTTGAGGTTTTGCCGTATCTCAACGGGTTTCGCCATAAATTGCTTAAGAATCATAAATTAGGCCGAAATTTCAATAGTGTTTCCACATGTACCCTCCGTTTTCCCATACTTGCAAGGCAGCTAGAATAACGAAAGTCGGCCTACATATGGCCAATGACGTTGCCAAGGAGCGTCTTGAATTTCGTTCATCTATCCATCTTATGAGTGTGTGAATGAGTAAAATCATTTATGGAAATTTAACAAAAATGACCGAAACCGGGAAAATGAAGCTCAATCTAAGGTAGAAGGAGTCGAGATACGACAAAAAGTCATAGGACCAAAGTTGTAGATCTCTTCATTTTAGGGGACGAAAGTGCAGTCCGTTTATTGATAACAAGTACCGTTTAGCCACAAGAGAGCTCGAAACGAAAGCCTGCACCGTCATTTAATTTGGCTTAAAATTTCGAATTTTTTAGTGGATGAAATATTAAATATTTTAACTTTTTGCAATTTCTACGTCGGTTACAGGCTAGGAGCTAGAACTTTGCCAAATATTAATTTTGTAGGGCACTGCATCACGGTATCCGCCATTTTGTTTGGGGGAGCGGTTCAAAAATTTAAAATTTAAAATTTTTGGAATTTTTCAGTGGGTTACACGTTAATAGCTATCACCTTGCCAAATTTCAAGTTTCTAGCGCATCAGTAAATGAAGGATCTAACCCGAAAATGTTTTATTCCGTGGGGGGCTACGTACACAAAAATTTGAACTTTTTGGAATTTTTCCTTGGGTTACAGCCTAATATCTATCAGGTTGCCGAATTTCAAGTTCCTAGCTCATCTGGAAGGGGCTAACACGAAATTTCTTTGATTGGGCGGAAGGGGGGCTAAATATAAAAAAAATGTACTTTTTGCAATTTTTCCTTGGGTTGCAGCCTAAAAGCAGTCAGACTGCCAAATTTCAAGTTCCTAGCTCACTTGGAAGTGGACAAACATTAATGTCAGTCAGTCAGTGAGTCAGTTAGCCTTGTGGCTTTATATATATAAGATAAGATAGAGCCGGGCAATGTGCACGCTAAATAGTGCAGACTTCCATTTGGAAATTCATTGCGTCCAAACGGTAAGTCGTATCGAGGTAAGGTTTTCACCATCGGACGTCCCATTTAGTCGCCGACAGTACTGTGTGGGGCATTCTCTCGCATCCCGCCAATTTATACCATATAAAGGGGTGAACGTTTCGATCCATATCAAATTTCGTCCGCTTAGCAACAGTTGAAAAATAATTTTGCCAACTTGGCAGACAGCTACAGTCTTGAAACTTTGCAGGCAGGTTGACGATGAAACGGCCTATAATTTTGGTTATTTGAGGTTTTGCCGTATCTCAACGGGTTTCGCCATAAATTGCTTAAGAATCATAAATTAGGCCGAAATTTCAATAGTGTTTCCACATGTACCCTCCGTTTTCCCATACTTGCAAGGCAGCTAGAATAACGAAAGTCGGCCTACATATGGCCAATGACGTTGCCAAGGAGCGTCTTGAATTTCGTTCATCTATCCATCTTATGAGTGTGTGAATGAGTAAAATCATTTATGGAAATTTAACAAAAATGACCGAAACCGGGAAAATGAAGCTCAATCTAAGGTAGAAGGAGTCGAGATACGACAAAAAGTCATAGGACCAAAGTTGTAGATCTCTTCATTTTAGGGGACGAAAGTGCAGTCCGTTTATTGATAACAATTACCGTTTAGCCACAAGACAGCTCGAAACGAAAGCCTGCACCGTCATTTAATTTGGCTTAACATTTCGAATTTTTTAGTGGATGAAATATTAAATATTTTAACTTTTTGCAATTTCTACGTCGGTTACAGGCTAGGAGCTAGAACTTTGCCAAATATTAATTTTGTAGGGCACTGCATCACGGTATCCGCCATTTTGTTTGGGGGGAGGGGGGCCAAAATTTAAAATTTAAAATTTTTGGAATTTTTCCGTAGGTTACACGCTAATAGCTATCACCTTGCCAAATTTCAAGTTTCTAGCTCATGTCGAAGTGGGTAAACATTTATGTCAGTGAGTGAGCCTTGCGGCTTTATATATATAAGATAAGATAGAGCCGGGCAATGTGCACGCTAAATAGTGCAGACTTCCATTTGGAAATTCATTGCGTCCAAACGGTAAGTCGTATCGAGGTAAGGTTTTCACCATCGGACGTCCCATTTAGTCGCCGACAGTACTGTGTGGGGCATTCTCTCGCATCTCGCCAATTTATACCATATAAAGGGGTGAACGTTTCGATCCATATCAAATTTCGTCCGCTTAGCAACAGTTGAAAAATAATTTTGCCAACTTGGCAGACAGCTACAGTCTTGAAACTTTGCAGGCAGGTTGACGATGAAACGGCCTATAATTTTGGTTATTTGAGGTTTTGCCGTATCTCAACGGGTTTCGCCATAAATTGCTTAAGAATCATAAATTAGGCCGAAATTTCAATAGTGTTTCCACATGTACCCTCCGTTTTCCCATACTTGCAAGGCAGCTAGAATAACGAAAGTCGGCCTACATATGGCCAATGACGTTGCCAAGGAGCGTCTTGAATTTCGTTCATCTATCCATCTTATGAGTGTGTGAATGAGTAAAATCATTTATGGAAATTTAACAAAAATGACCGAAACCGGGAAAATGAAGCTCAATCTAAGGTAGAAGGAGTCGAGATACGACAAAAAGTCATAGGACCAAAGTTGTAGATCTCTTCATTTTAGGGGACGAAAGTGCAGTCCGTTTATTGATAACAATTACCGTTTAGCCACAAGACAGCTCGAAACGAAAGCCTGCACCGTCATTTAATTTGGCTTAACATTTCGAATTTTTTAGTGGATGAAATATTAAATATTTTAACTTTTTGCAATTTCTACGTCGGTTACAGGCTAGGAGCTAGAACTTTGCCAAATATTAATTTTGTAGGGCACTGCATCACGGTATCCGCCATTTTGTTTGGGGGGAGGGGGGCCAAAATTTAAAATTTAAAATTTTTGGAATTTTTCCGTAGGTTACACGCTAATAGCTATCACCTTGCCAAATTTCAAGTTTCTAGCTCATGTCGAAGTGGGTAAACATTTATGTCAGTGAGTGAGCCTTGCGGCTTTATATATATAAGATAAGATAGAGCCGGGCAATGTGCACGCTAAATAGTGCAGACTTCCATTTGGAAATTCATTGCGTCCAAACGGTAAGTCGTATCGAGGTAAGGTTTTCACCATCGGACGTCCCATTTAGTCGCCGACAGTACTGTGTGGGGCATTCTCTCGCATCTCGCCAATTTATACCATATAAAGGGGTGAACGTTTCGATCCATATCAAATTTCGTCCGCTTAGCAACAGTTGAAAAATAATTTTGCCAACTTGGCAGACAGCTACAGTCTTGAAACTTTGCAGGCAGGTTGACGATGAAACGGCCTATAATTTTGGTTATTTGAGGTTTTGCCGTATCTCAACGGGTTTCGCCATAAATTGCTTAAGAATCATAAATTAGGCCGAAATTTCAATAGTGTTTCCACATGTACCCTCCGTTTTCCCATACTTGCAAGGCAGCTAGAATAACGAAAGTCGGCCTACATATGGCCAATGACGTTGCCAAGGAGCGTCTTGAATTTCGTTCATCTATCCATCTTATGAGTGTGTGAATGAGTAAAATCATTTATGGAAATTTAACAAAAATGACCGAAACCGGGAAAATGAAGCTCAATCTAAGGTAGAAGGAGTCGAGATACGACAAAAAGTCATAGGACCAAAGTTGTAGATCTCTTCATTTTAGGGGACGAAAGTGCAGTCCGTTTATTGATAACAATTACCGTTTAGCCACAAGACAGCTCGAAACGAAAGCCTGCACCGTCATTTAATTTGGCTTAACATTTCGAATTTTTTAGTGGATGAAATATTAAATATTTTAACTTTTTGCAATTTCTACGTCGGTTACAGGCTAGGAGCTAGAACTTTGCCAAATATTAATTTTGTAGGGCACTGCATCACGGTATCCGCCATTTTGTTTGGGGGGAGGGGGGCCAAAATTTAAAATTTAAAATTTTTGGAATTTTTCCGTAGGTTACACGCTAATAGCTATCACCTTGCCAAATTTCAAGTTTCTAGCTCATGTCGAAGTGGGTAAACATTTATGTCAGTGAGTGAGCCTTGCGGCTTTATATATATAAGATAAGATAGAGCCGGGCAATGTGCACGCTAAATAGTGCAGACTTCCATTTGGAAATTCATTGCGTCCAAACGGTAAGTCGTATCGAGGTAAGGTTTTCACCATCGGACGTCCCATTTAGTCGCCGACAGTACTGTGTGGGGCATTCTCTCGCATCTCGCCAATTTATACCATATAAAGGGGTGAACGTTTCGATCCATATCAAATTTCGTCCGCTTAGCAACAGTTGAAAAATAATTTTGCCAACTTGGCAGACAGCTACAGTCTTGAAACTTTGCAGGCAGGTTGACGATGAAACGGCCTATAATTTTGGTTATTTGAGGTTTTGCCGTATCTCAACGGGTTTCGCCATAAATTGCTTAAGAATCATAAATTAGGCCGAAATTTCAATAGTGTTTCCACATGTACCCTCCGTTTTCCCATACTTGCAAGGCAGCTAGAATAACGAAAGTCGGCCTACATATGGCCAATGACGTTGCCAAGGAGCGTCTTGAATTTCGTTCATCTATCCATCTTATGAGTGTGTGAATGAGTAAAATCATTTATGGAAATTTAACAAAAATGACCGAAACCGGGAAAATGAAGCTCAATCTAAGGTAGAAGGAGTCGAGATACGACAAAAAGTCATAGGACCAAAGTTGTAGATCTCTTCATTTTAGGGGACGAAAGTGCAGTCCGTTTATTGATAACAATTACCGTTTAGCCACAAGACAGCTCGAAACGAAAGCCTGCACCGTCATTTAATTTGGCTTAACATTTCGAATTTTTTAGTGGATGAAATATTAAATATTTTAACTTTTTGCAATTTCTACGTCGGTTACAGGCTAGGAGCTAGAACTTTGCCAAATATTAATTTTGTAGGGCACTGCATCACGGTATCCGCCATTTTGTTTGGGGGGAGGGGGGCCAAAATTTAAAATTTAAAATTTTTGGAATTTTTCCGTAGGTTACACGCTAATAGCTATCACCTTGCCAAATTTCAAGTTTCTAGCTCATGTCGAAGTGGGTAAACATTTATGTCAGTGAGTGAGCCTTGCGGCTTTATATATATAAGATAAGATAGAGCCGGGCAATGTGCACGCTAAATAGTGCAGACTTCCATTTGGAAATTCATTGCGTCCAAACGGTAAGTCGTATCGAGGTAAGGTTTTCACCATCGGACGTCCCATTTAGTCGCCGACAGTACTGTGTGGGGCATTCTCTCGCATCTCGCCAATTTATACCATATAAAGGGGTGAACGTTTCGATCCATATCAAATTTCGTCCGCTTAGCAACAGTTGAAAAATAATTTTGCCAACTTGGCAGACAGCTACAGTCTTGAAACTTTGCAGGCAGGTTGACGATGAAACGGCCTATAATTTTGGTTATTTGAGGTTTTGCCGTATCTCAACGGGTTTCGCCATAAATTGCTTAAGAATCATAAATTAGGCCGAAATTTCAATAGTGTTTCCACATGTACCCTCCGTTTTCCCATACTTGCAAGGCAGCTAGAATAACGAAAGTCGGCCTACATATGGCCAATGACGTTGCCAAGGAGCGTCTTGAATTTCGTTCATCTATCCATCTTATGAGTGTGTGAATGAGTAAAATCATTTATGGAAATTTAACAAAAATGACCGAAACCGGGAAAATGAAGCTCAATCTAAGGTAGAAGGAGTCGAGATACGACAAAAAGTCATAGGACCAAAGTTGTAGATCTCTTCATTTTAGGGGACGAAAGTGCAGTCCGTTTATTGATAACAAGTACCGTTTAGCCACAAGAGAGCTCGAAACGAAAGCCTGCACCGTCATTTAATTTGGCTTAAAATTTCGAATTTTTTAGTGGATGAAATATTAAATATTTTAACTTTTTGCAATTTCTACGTCGGTTACAGGCTAGGAGCTAGAACTTTGCCAAATATTAATTTTGTAGGGCACTGCATCACGGTATCCGCCATTTTGTTTGGGGGAGCGGTTCAAAAATTTAAAATTTAAAATTTTTGGAATTTTTCAGTGGGTTACACGTTAATAGCTATCACCTTGCCAAATTTCAAGTTTCTAGCGCATCAGTAAATGAAGGATCTAACCCGAAAATGTTTTATTCCGTGGGGGGCTACGTACACAAAAATTTGAACTTTTTGGAATTTTTCCTTGGGTTACAGCCTAATATCTATCAGGTTGCCGAATTTCAAGTTCCTAGCTCATCTGGAAGGGGCTAACACGAAATTTCTTTGATTGGGCGGAAGGGGGGCTAAATATAAAAAAAATGTACTTTTTGCAATTTTTCCTTGGGTTGCAGCCTAAAAGCAGTCAGACTGCCAAATTTCAAGTTCCTAGCTCACTTGGAAGTGGACAAACATTAATGTCAGTCAGTCAGTGAGTCAGTTAGCCTTGTGGCTTTATATATATAAGATAAGATAGAGCCGGGCAATGTGCACGCTAAATAGTGCAGACTTCCATTTGGAAATTCATTGCGTCCAAACGGTAAGTCGTATCGAGGTAAGGTTTTCACCATCGGACGTCCCATTTAGTCGCCGACAGTACTGTGTGGGGCATTCTCTCGCATCCCGCCAATTTATACCATATAAAGGGGTGAACGTTTCGATCCATATCAAATTTCGTCCGCTTAGCAACAGTTGAAAAATAATTTTGCCAACTTGGCAGACAGCTACAGTCTTGAAACTTTGCAGGCAGGTTGACGATGAAACGGCCTATAATTTTGGTTATTTGAGGTTTTGCCGTATCTCAACGGGTTTCGCCATAAATTGCTTAAGAATCATAAATTAGGCCGAAATTTCAATAGTGTTTCCACATGTACCCTCCGTTTTCCCATACTTGCAAGGCAGCTAGAATAACGAAAGTCGGCCTACATATGGCCAATGACGTTGCCAAGGAGCGTCTTGAATTTCGTTCATCTATCCATCTTATGAGTGTGTGAATGAGTAAAATCATTTATGGAAATTTAACAAAAATGACCGAAACCGGGAAAATGAAGCTCAATCTAAGGTAGAAGGAGTCGAGATACGACAAAAAGTCATAGGACCAAAGTTGTAGATCTCTTCATTTTAGGGGACGAAAGTGCAGTCCGTTTATTGATAACAATTACCGTTTAGCCACAAGACAGCTCGAAACGAAAGCCTGCACCGTCATTTAATTTGGCTTAACATTTCGAATTTTTTAGTGGATGAAATATTAAATATTTTAACTTTTTGCAATTTCTACGTCGGTTACAGGCTAGGAGCTAGAACTTTGCCAAATATTAATTTTGTAGGGCACTGCATCACGGTATCCGCCATTTTGTTTGGGGGGAGGGGGGCCAAAATTTAAAATTTAAAATTTTTGGAATTTTTCCGTAGGTTACACGCTAATAGCTATCACCTTGCCAAATTTCAAGTTTCTAGCTCATGTCGAAGTGGGTAAACATTTATGTCAGTGAGTGAGCCTTGCGGCTTTATATATATAAGATAAGATAGAGCCGGGCAATGTGCACGCTAAATAGTGCAGACTTCCATTTGGAAATTCATTGCGTCCAAACGGTAAGTCGTATCGAGGTAAGGTTTTCACCATCGGACGTCCCATTTAGTCGCCGACAGTACTGTGTGGGGCATTCTCTCGCATCTCGCCAATTTATACCATATAAAGGGGTGAACGTTTCGATCCATATCAAATTTCGTCCGCTTAGCAACAGTTGAAAAATAATTTTGCCAACTTGGCAGACAGCTACAGTCTTGAAACTTTGCAGGCAGGTTGACGATGAAACGGCCTATAATTTTGGTTATTTGAGGTTTTGCCGTATCTCAACGGGTTTCGCCATAAATTGCTTAAGAATCATAAATTAGGCCGAAATTTCAATAGTGTTTCCACATGTACCCTCCGTTTTCCCATACTTGCAAGGCAGCTAGAATAACGAAAGTCGGCCTACATATGGCCAATGACGTTGCCAAGGAGCGTCTTGAATTTCGTTCATCTATCCATCTTATGAGTGTGTGAATGAGTAAAATCATTTATGGAAATTTAACAAAAATGACCGAAACCGGGAAAATGAAGCTCAATCTAAGGTAGAAGGAGTCGAGATACGACAAAAAGTCATAGGACCAAAGTTGTAGATCTCTTCATTTTAGGGGACGAAAGTGCAGTCCGTTTATTGATAACAATTACCGTTTAGCCACAAGACAGCTCGAAACGAAAGCCTGCACCGTCATTTAATTTGGCTTAACATTTCGAATTTTTTAGTGGATGAAATATTAAATATTTTAACTTTTTGCAATTTCTACGTCGGTTACAGGCTAGGAGCTAGAACTTTGCCAAATATTAATTTTGTAGGGCACTGCATCACGGTATCCGCCATTTTGTTTGGGGGGAGGGGGGCCAAAATTTAAAATTTAAAATTTTTGGAATTTTTCCGTAGGTTACACGCTAATAGCTATCACCTTGCCAAATTTCAAGTTTCTAGCTCATGTCGAAGTGGGTAAACATTTATGTCAGTGAGTGAGCCTTGCGGCTTTATATATATAAGACTCGCTTTCGCTCGTTGGGGGCTGCGCCCCCAAACCCCCAATTCCTCTATATTTCAAGTGCTCACATGGAAAACTACTTTGACGAAGAGGTCCTTCGTTACGAAGAACGAATTCGCCACCAGACGGCGCATATATTCGCGTACATATTTGGTCCTGTAATATTTTCTCGTACCGTATATTCACGATTTATAGACGAGGTAGCGTTAAACGTTCCGACGTGGTGAAAATTACGTACGATTCTCACAAGATAAGAAATTATTTTCCTAACGTAACGGGGAGCTATAATCTTGAAACTTGGAAGGTTTATTGTGGTTGAAACGCTCTATATTTCCGTTATTTGATGTTTTGTCGTATCTGTTCGAGTTGACCGTAGATTGGTTTAGAACCTTGGATTAGGAGGACAGGGTTTACGTATTACTTTCGTTTTTCCATGTTTACAGGGTTCTAGAATCATGCATTTGGTCACTTATGGCCCACAAACGTTCCAATGAGCCTGCCAAATTTCATGATTCTATCGGTCTTATAAGTGTGTAAAACAGTAAATTAATTACGGAAACTGTAAAAAATTGACGTGTAATCTGAAAAATGGAGTTCTATCCAAGGCATAAGGGATCATGATACGACTAAAATTCCCGGGACCGAAGTTGTAGAACCCTTCATGATGGGATCCGAACGTCTTGTCCATTTGGCGGTACGACTTACAGTTTAGCCACCAAAATTATCGAAACGTTACTTAGCACCATACTGAAATTTGCTTCCAGATTTTGATAACTTCTGGAGATGAAAACGTTAAACAATTCAACTCCTTAGAATTTCTCCGTCGGTTGCAGGCCAAAGATGTAATTGCGGCAAATTTTAATTCTTTGGCGCACTGCAACATATCGTCCAAAATTTAGTTTAAGGCAAGGGAAGTAAAATTAACACAAAATCAACATATGGAACTTTTCCACAATACAGCCTATTTGCTATCATATTGTTAAATTTTAAGTTTCTAGCTCATACCGAAGTGGGTAAACATTTATGCCAGCCAGTGAGCCAAACAGTTTTATATATATAATATAGAGCCAGGCAATGTGCACGCTAAATAGTGGAGACTTTGGTTAGGAAATTTATTGCGGAAAAACGGTACGTCGTATCAAAGTATGGATTGCGCCATCAGACGACCCCTTTAGTCTTCTACATTATTGTCTTAGGCCCTTTCTAGTATCTTGCGTATTTATACCAAGGAAGGAGGTGAACATATCGATCCATGTCAAATTTCGACAGCTTTAAACAAGTTGAAAAAAGATTTTGCCAACTTAGCAGACACCTACACTCTTGAAACTTGGCACGCTGGACGACAATATAACGACCTACAATTTTGGTTGTTTGAAGTTTTGCCGTATCTCCATGGTCTTCTCCATAAATTGATTACGGTACATGCATTATGCTGAAATTAAGGTAGTGTTTCTAGGTAAGTTATTCCTTCAGTTTCCCATACATTCATAGCAGTAGAATAATCAAAGTCGGTCTACATATGGGCAATGGTCGTGTCAGGGAGCGTGCTGAATTTAGTGTCTATCTGTCTTATGAGTGTGTTAATCAGTAAAAAATGTGTGGAAATTTAACAAAATTGATAAAAACCGGGGAAATGAAGGTCAGTCTAAGGTAGAAGGGGTCGAGATACGACAAAAAGTCATACGACCAAAATTGTAGACATCTTAATTTTAGGACGCGAAAGTGCAATCAGTTCATTGATAGCAATTACCGTTCAGCCACAAAATAGCTCTAAACGAAAGTCTGCATCGTCATTAAATTTGGCTTCATATTTCGATTTTTCAGTGGGTTAATTATTCAAAATTTGAACTTGTTGCGATTTCTTCGTCGGTTACAGGCTTGGATCTAGAGCATTGCCAAATATTAATTTTTTAGGACACTGCATCTTGGCGTCCGCCATTTTGTTTGGGGGGAGGGGTGCAGGGGATTTTGATTGGGTGGTGGAGGGGTAAATATGAGAAAATGGAATGTTTTGGAATTTTTTCTTGGCTTACAGCCCAATCTCTATCATATTGATTAATTTCAATTCCTGGTTCATCTGGATGGGCCTAACACGAAATTTGAGTCTGATAATTTGATTGGGCGGGGAGGGGGCTAAATATGAAAAAATTGAACTAAATTTGAATTTTTCCTTGGGTTGCAACCTAATAGCCATCACATCGCCGAATCTCAAGATCGTAAATCATCAGGAAGGCTCTAACAAAAAATTTGAGCTCGATATATTGATTGGTCGGGGGGGATTAAATATGAAAAATTTTAACTTTTTGGCATTTTCCTTGGGTTTCAGCCTAATAGCTATCAGATTGCCGAATTCCAATATTCTAGCGCATCTGGAACGGAAGGTTCTAAACCGAAATTTGAGTCCCATATTTTGATTCGGTGGGGGGATAAATATAAAAAATTTGAACTTTTTGGAATTTTCCCTTGGGTTGCAGCCTAATTTATATCAGATTGCCAAATTTCAAGTTCGTAGCTCATCTGGAATTGTCTAACGCGAAATTTCGGTCCGATAATTTGATTGGACGGAAAAGCGGCTAAATATGAAACATTTCAACTTTTTAGAATTTTTCCCAAGGTTGCAGCTTAATAGCTATCAGATTACCGAATTCCAAGCTTCTAGCTCATCCGAAACTGAAGGGTCTTACCCGAAATTTGAGTCCGATATTTCAATTCGGTGGAGGCTAAATATGAAAATTTTGAACTTTTTGGAATTCTTAATTGGGTTACAGCCAAATAGCTATCAGGCAGCCGAATTTCAAGTTCCTAGCTCATATGGAAGGGTCTAACACGAAATTTCAGTCCGATATTTTGATTGGGCGGAAGGGGGCTAAACATGAAAAATTTCAACTTTTCGGAATTTTTCCTTGGTTTGCAGCCTAATAGCTATTTTATTACCGAATTTCAAGTTCCTAGCTAATCTGCAAGGGTGTAACACCGAAATTTGAGTGATTCGGCGAAGGGGGGCTAAATACAAAAAATTTGAACTTTTTGGAATTTTCCCTTGGGACACACCCTAATAGCTATCAGATTGCCACATTTCAAGTTCCTAGCTCATCTGGAAGGCCCTAACATGAAATTTCACTCCGATATTTTGATTGGGCGGAAGGGGGGCTAAATATGAAAAATTTTCAACTTTTCGGATATTTCCCTTGGGTTGCAGCCTAATAGCTATTTGATTGCCGAATTTCAAGTTCCTAGCTAATCTGCAAGGGTGTAACACCGAAATTTGAGTGATTCGCCGAAGGGGGGGCTAAATACCAAAAAATTGAACTTTTTGGAATTTCCCCTTGGGACACACCCTAATAGCTATCAGATTGCCACATTTCAAGTTCCTAGCTCATCTGGAAGGGCCTAACATGAAATTTCACTCCGATATTTTGATTGGGCGGAAGGGGGGCTAAATATGAAAAATTTTCAACTTTTCGGAATTTTTCCTTGGGTTGCAGCCTAATAGCTATTTGATTGCCTAATTTCATGTTCCTGCCTAATCTGCAAGGGTGTAACACCGAAATTTGAGTGATTCGGCGAAGGGGGGCTAAATACCAAAAAATTGAACTTTTTGGTATTTCCCCTTGGGACACACCCTAATAGCTATCAGATTGCCACATTTCAAGTTCCTAGCTCATCTGGAAGGGCCTAACATGAAATTTCACTCCGATATTTTGATTGGGCGGAAGGGGGGCTAAATATGAAAAATTTTCAACTTTTCGGAATTTTTCCTTGGGTTGCAGCCTAATAGCTATTTGATTGCCGAATTTCAAGTTCCTAGCAAATCTGCAAGGGTGTAACACCGAAATTTGAGTGATTCGGCGAAGGGGGGGGCTAAATACCAAAAAATTGAACTTTTTGGTATTTCCCCTTGGGACACACCCTAATAGCTATCAGATTGCCACATTTCAAGTTCCTAGCTCATCTGGAAGGGCCTAACACGAAATTTCACTCCGATATTTTGATTGGGCAGAAGGGGGGCTAAATATGAAAAATTTCAACTTTTTGGAATTTTTCCTTGGGTTGCAGCCCAACAGCTATTTGATTGCCGAATTTCAAGTTCCTAGCTCATCTGCAAGGGTGTAACACAAAATTTCAGTGTTTCGGCGAAGGGGGGGCTAATTACAAAAAATTTGAACTTTTTGGAATTTCCCCATGGGACACACCCTAATAGCTATCAGATTGCCACATTTCAAGTTCCTAGCTCATCTGGCAGGGTCTAGCATGAAATTTCAGTCCGATAATTTGATTGGGCGGAAGGGGGGGTAAATATGAAAAATTTCAACTTTTTGGAATTTTTCCTTGGGTTGCAGCCTAAAAGCTATCAGACTGCCGAATTTCAAGTTCCTAGCTCACCTGGAAGTGGGCAAACATTAATGTCAGTGAGTCAGTCAGTCAGTCAGTCAGTCAGTTAGCCTTGCGGCTTTATATATATAGGATAAGATAGAGCCAGGCAATGTGCACGCTAAATAGTGCAGGCTTTCGTTTGGAAATTTATTGCGAGCAAACGGTGCGTCGTATCGAGGTAAGGATTGCGGCGTTAGGCGACCCTTTTAGTGGTCTACATTACTGTCTTAGGCGCTTTCTCCTATCCCGCATATTTATGCCATAGAAAGAGGTGAACGTTTCGATCCATGTCAAATTTCGCCCACTTTTCACAAATTGAAAAATAATTTTTCCAACTTGGCAGACAGCTACAGTCTTGAAACTTTGCAGGCACGTTGACGATGAAACGGCCTATAATTTCGGTTATTTGAGGTTTTACCGTATCTCAACGGGTTTCGCCATAAATTGCTTAAGAATCATCAATTAGGCCGAAATTTCAGTAGTGTTTCCACATGTACCCTCCGTTTTCCCATACTTGCAAGGCAGCTAGAATAACGAAAGTCGGTCTACATATGGCCAATGCCGTTGCCAAGGAGCGTGCTGAATTTCGTTCATCTATCTATCATATGAGTGTGTGAATCAGAAAATGATTTATGGAAATTTAACAAAATTTTGCGAAACCGGGAAAATGAAGCTCAATCTAAGGTAGAAGGGGTCGAGATACGACAAAAAGTCATAAGACCAAAGTTGTAGATCTCTTAATTTTAGGAGCCGAAAGTGCAATCCGTTCATTGATAGCAATTACCGTTCGGCCACAAGAGAGCTCGAAACGAAAGCCTGCACCGTCCTATATATTGATTCGGTGGGAGGGGGTTAATTATTAAAAATTTTAGCTTTTCGGATTTTTTCCAGGGGTTACAGCCTAATAACTATCAGAATGCTGAATTTCAAGTTCCTAGCTCATCTGGAAGGATCTACCCCGAAATTTTAGTCCGAAACTTTGATTGGGTGGAGGGGGGCTAAATAGGAAATGATTCAGCTATTTGCATTTTTTCCTGGTGTTACAGCGGAATAGCTATCAGATTACCGAATTTCAAGTTCCTAGCTCATCTGGAACTGAAGGGTCCGAACCGAAATTTGAGTCCGATATTTTGATTCCGTGGGAGGCTAAATACAAAACAAAATTAACTTTTTGGAATTTTCCCTTGGGACACACCCTAATAGCTATCAGATTGCCAAATTTCAAGTTCCTAGCTCATCTGGAAGGGCCTAACACGAAATTTCACTCCGATATTTTGATTGGGCGGAAGGGGGGCTAAATATGAATAATTTTCAACTTTATGGAATTTTTCCTTGGGTTGCAGCCTAATAGCTATTTGATTGCCGAATTTCAAGTTCCTAGCTAATTTGCAAGGGTGTAAGACCGAAATTTGAGTGATTCGGCGAAGGGGGGGGGGGCTAAATACAAAAAATTGAACTTTTTGGAATTTCCCCTTGGGACACACCCTAATAGCTATCAGATTGCCACATTTCAAGTTCCTAGCTCATCTGGAAGGGCCTAACACGAAATTTCACTCCGATATTTTGATTGGGCGGAAGGGGGGCTAAATATGAAAAATTTCAACTTTTTGGAATTTTTCCTTGGGTTGCAGCCCAACAGCTATTTGATTGCCGAATTTCAAGTTCCTAGCTCATCTGCAAGGGTGTAACACGAAATTTCAGTGTTTCGGCGCAGGGGGGCTAAATACAAAATATGAACTTTTTGGAATTTTTTCCTGGGTTGCAGCCTAATAGCTATTTGATTGCCGAATTTCAAGTTCCTAGCTAATCTGCAAGGCTGTAACGCGGAAATTTGAGTGATTCGGCGAAGGGGGCTAAATACAAAAAATTTGAACTTTTTGGAATTTTCCCTTGGGACACACCCTAATAGCTATCAGATTGTCACATTTCAAGTTCCCAGCTCATCTGGAAGGGCCTAACACGAAATTTCACTCTGATACTTTGATTTGGTGGAAGGGGGGCTAAATATGAAAAATTTCAACTTTTTGGAATTTTTCCTTGGGTTACAGCCTAATATCTATCAGGTTGCCGAATTTCATGTTCCTAGCTCATCTGGAAGGGTCTTACACGAAATTTCTTTGATTGGGCGAAAGGGGGGCTAAATATGAAAAAAATTGAACGTTTTGCAATTTTTCCTTGGGTTGCAGCCTAAAAGCTGTCAGACTGCCGAATTTCAAGTTCCTAGCTCATCTGGAAGGGTCTAACATGAAATTTCTTTGATTGGGCGGAAGGGGGGCTAAATATAAAAAAATTGAACTTTTTGCAATTTTTCCTTGGGTTGCAGCCTAAAAGCTATCAGACTGCCGAATTTCAAGTTCCTAGCTCACCCGGAAGTGGGCAAACATTAATGTCAGTGAGTCAGTCAGTCAGTCAGTCAGTCAGTTAGCCTTGCGGCTTTATATATATAAGAAATAGCATAGATCCAGGCAATGTGCAGGCTACACAGTGCAGACTTCCATTTGAAAATTTATTGCGGGCAAACGATAAGTCGTATCGAGATACGGATTGCGCCATCAGACGTGTCTTTTAGTCACCTACAGTACTGTCTGAGGCATTTTCTCGTATCTCGAATATTTATGCCACTGAAAGGGGTGAACGTTTCGATCCATATCAAATTTCGTCCGCTTAACACCAGCTGAAAAATAATTTCGCCAACTTAGCAGACAGCTAGAGTCTTGAAACTTGGCACACAGATCGACGATGAAACGGCCTATAGTTTTGGTTATTTGAGGTTTTGCCGTATCTCAAATGGCTTCACCATAAATTGGTTAAGTATCATAAATTAGGCTGAAATTTCAATAGTGTTTCCGCATGTACCCTCCGATTTGCCATACTTTCATGGCAGCTAGAATAACGAAAGTCGGTGTACATATGGCCAATGCCGTTGCCAAGGAGCGTGCTAAATTTCGTTCATCTCTCTATCATATGAGTGTGTGAATCAGTAAAATAATTTATGGAAATTTAACAAAATTTTGCGAAACCGGGAAAATGAAGCTCAATCTAAGGTAGAAGGAGTCGAGATACGACAAAAAGTCATAGGACCAAAGTTGTAGATCTTTTAATTTTAGGTAACGAAAGTGCAATCCGTTCATTGATAGCAATTACCGTTCGGCCACAAAATAGCTCGAAACGAAAGTCTGCTCCGTCCTATATATTGATTCGGTGGGAGGGGGTAAATTATTAAAAATTTTAGCTTTTCGGATTTTTCCCAGGGGTTACAGCCTAATAACTATCAGATTACCGAATTTCAAGTTCCTAGCTCATCTGGAACTGAAGGGTCTGACCCGAAATTTGAGTCCGATATTTTGATTCCGTGGGGGGCTAAATACAAGAAAATTTAACTTTTTGGAATTTTTCCTTGGGTTAAAGCCTCATATATATCAGGTTGCCGAATTTCAAGTTCCTAGCTCATCTGGAAGGGTCTAACACGAAATTTTTTGATTGGGCGGAAGGGGGGCTAAATATGAAAAATTTCAACTTTTTGGAATTTTTCCTTGGGTTGTAGCCTAAAAGCTATCAGACTACCGAATTTCAAGTTCCTAGCTCACCTGGAAGTGGGCAAACATTAATGTCAGTGAGTCAGTCAGTCAGTCAGTCAGTCAGTTAGCCTTGCGGCTTTATATATATAAGATAGCATAGATCCAGGCAATGTGCAGGCTACACAGTGCAGACTTCCTTTTGAAAATTTATTGCGGGCAAACGATAAGTCGTATCGAGATACGGATTGCGCCATCAGACGTGTCTTTTAGTCACCTACAGTACTGTCTGAGGCATTTTCTCGTATCTCGAATATTTATGCCACTGAAAGGGGTGAACGTTTCGATCCATATCAAATTTCGTCCGCTTAACACCAGCTGAAAAATGATTTCGCCAACTTAGCAGACAGCTAGAGTCTTGAAACTTGGCACACAGATCGACGATGAAACGGCCTATAGTTTTGGTTATTTGAGGTTTTGCCGTATCTCAAATGGCTTCACCATAAATTGGTTAAGTATCATAAATTAGGCTGAAATTTCAATAGTGTTTCCGCATGTACCCTCCGATTTGCCATACTTTCATGGCAGCTAGAATAACGAAAGTCGGTGTACATATGGCCAATGCCGTTGCCAAGGAGCGTGCTAAATTTCGTTCATCTCTCTATCATATGAGTGTGTGAATCAGTAAAATAATTTATGGAAATTTAACAAAATTTTGCGAAACCGGGAAAATGAAGCTCAATCTAAGGTAGAAGGAGTCGAGATACGACAAAAAGTCATAGGACCAAAGTTGTAGATCTTTTAATTTTAGGAGCCGAAAGTGCAATCCGTTCATTGATAGCTATTACCGTTCGGCCACAAAATAGCTCGAAACGAAAGTCTGCACCGTCATTCAATTTGGCTTAATATTCCGAATTTTTTTATGGGTAAAATATTAAATATTTGAACTTGTTGCAATTTCTACGTCAGTTTCAGGGTAGGAGCTAGATTTTTGCCAAATTTCAATATTGTAGGGTACTGCATCATGGCGTCCGCCATTTTGTTTGGGGGGCGGGGGGCAAAAATTAAAAATTTGAATTTTTGGGATCTTTTCCGTAGCTTACACGCTAATAGCTGTAACTTTGCCAAATTTCACATTTCTACCACATCTGGAAGTGGCCAATCATTTATGTCAGTGAGTGAGTCAGCCGTACGGCTTTATATAATAGAGATAGCATAGATCCAGGCAATGTGCAGGCTACACAGTGCAGACTTCCATTTGAAAATTTATTGCGGGCAAACGATAAGTCGTATCGAGATACGGATTGCGCCATCAGACGTGTCTTTTAGTCACCTACAGTACTGTCTGAGGCATTTTCTCGTATCTCGAATATTTATGCCACTGAAAGGGGTGAACGTTTCGATCCATATCAAATTTCGTCCGCTTAACACCAGCTGAAAAATAATTTCGCCAACTTAGCAGACAGCTAGAGTCTTGAAACTTGGCACACAGATCGACGATGAAACGGCCTATAGTTTTGGTTATTTGAGGTTTTGCCGTATCTCAAATGGCTTCACCATAAATTGGTTAAGTATCATAAATTAGGCTGAAATTTCAATAGTGTTTCCGCATGTACCCTCCGATTTGCCATACTTTCATGGCAGCTAGAATAACGAAAGTCGGTGTACATATGGCCAATGCCGTTGCCAAGGAGCGTGCTAAATTTCGTTCATCTCTCTATCATATGAGTGTGTGAATCAGTAAAATAATTTATGGAAATTTAACAAAATTTTGCGAAACCGGGAAAATGAAGCTCAATCTAAGGTAGAAGGAGTCGAGATACGACAAAAAGTCATAGGACCAAAGTTGTAGATCTTTTAATTTTAGGAAACGAAAGTGCAATCCGTTCATTGATAGCAATTACCGTTCGGCCACAAAATAGCTCGAAACGAAAGTCTGCTCCGTCCTATATATTGATTCGGTGGGAGGGGGTAAATTATTAAAAATTTTAGCTTTTCGGATTTTTCCCAGGGGTTACAGCCTAATAACTATCAGATTACCGAATTTCAAGTTCCTAGCTCATCTGGAACTGAAGGGTCTGACCCGAAATTTGAGTCCGATATTTTGATTCCGTGGGGGGCTAAATACAAGAAAATTTAACTTTTTGGAATTTTTCCTTGGGTTAAAGCCTCATATATATCAGGTTGCCGAATTTCAAGTTCCTAGCTCATCTGGAAGGGTCTAACACGAAATTTTTTGATTGGGCGGAAGGGGGGCTAAATATGAAAAATTTCAACTTTTTGGAATTTTTCCTTGGGTTGTAGCCTAAAAGCTATCAGACTACCGAATTTCAAGTTCCTAGCTCACCTGGAAGTGGGCAAACATTAATGTCAGTGAGTCAGTCAGTCAGTCAGTCAGTCAGTTAGCCTTGCGGCTTTATATATATAAGATAGCATAGATCCAGACAATGTGCAGGCTACACAGTGCAGACTTCCATTTGAAAATTTATTGCGGGCAAACGATAAGTCGTATCGAGATACGGATTGCGCCATCAGACGTGTATTTTAGTCACCTACAGTACTGTCTGAGGCATTTTCTCGTATCTCGAATATTTATGCCACTGAAAGGGGTGAACGTTTCGATCCATATCAAATTTCGTCCGCTTAACACCAGCTGAAAAATAATTTCGCCAACTTAGCAGACAGCTAGAGTCTTGAAACTTGCCACACAGATCGACGATGAAACGACCTATAGTTTTGGTTATTTGAGGTTTTGCCGTATCTCAAATGGCTTCACCATAAATTGGTTAAGTATCATAAATTAGGCCGAAATTTCAGTAGTGTTTCCACATGTACCCTCCGTTTTCCCATACTTGCAAGGCAGCTAGAATAACGAAAGTCGGTCTACATATGGCCAATGCCGTTGCCAAGGAGCGTGCTGAATTTCGTTCATCTATCTATCATATGAGTGTGTGAATCAGAAAATAATTTATGGAAATTTAACAAAATTTTGCGAAACCGGGAAAATGAAGCTCAATCTAAGGTAGAAGGGGTCGAGATACGACAAAAAGTCATAAGACCAAAGTTGTAGATCGCTTAATTTTAGGAGCCGAAAGTGCAATCCGTTCATTGATAGCAATTACCATTCGGCCACAAGAGAGCTCGAAACGAAAGCCTGCACCGTCCTATATATTGATTCGGTGGGAGGGGGTTAATTGTTAAAAATTTTAGCTTTTCGGATTTTTTCCAGGGGTTACAGCCTAATAACTATCAGATTGCTGAATTTCAAGTTCCTAGCTCATCTGGAAGGATATACCCCGAAATTTTAGTCCGATACTTTGATTGGGTGGAGTTGGGCTAAATAGGAAAAGATTCAGCTTTTTGCATTTTTTCCTGGTGTTACAGCCGAATAGCTATCAGATTACCGAATTTCAAGTTCCTAGCTCGTCTGGAACTGAAGGGTCTGACCCGAAATTTGAGTCCGATATTTTGATTCCGTGGGGGGGCTAAATACAAAAAAATTTAACTGTTTGGAATTTTTCCTTGGTTTACAGCCTCATATACATCAGGTTGCCGAATTTCAAGTTCCTAGCTCATCTGGAAGGGTCTAACACGAAATTTCTTTGATTGGGCGGAAGGGGGGCTAAATATTAAAAAATTCAACTTTTTGGAATTTTTCCTTTGGTTGCAGCCTAATAGCTATCAGACTGCCGAATTTCAAGTTCCTACCTCACTTGGAAGTGGGCAAACATTAATGTCAGTCAGTGAGTGAGTGAGTGAGTGAGTCAGTTAGCCTTGTGGCTTTATATATATAGGATAAGATAGAGTCGGGCAATGTGCACGCTGAATAGTGCAGGCTTCCGTTTGGAAATTGATTGCGAGCAAACGGTGCATCGTATCGCGGTACGGTTTGCGGCGTTAGGCGACCCTTTTAGTGGTCTACATTACTGTCTTTGGCGCTTTCTCCTACCCCGCATATTTATGCCATAGAAAGAGGTGAACGTTTCGATCCATGTCAAATTTCGCCCACTTGTCACAAATTGAAAAATAAATTTGCCAACTTGGCAGACAGCTACAGTCTTGAAACTTTGCAGGCAGATTGACGATGAAACGGCCTATAATTTTGCTTATTTGAGGTTTTGCCGTATCTCAACGGGTTTCGCCATAAATTGCTTAAGAATCATAAATTAGGCCGAAATATCAGTAGTGTTTCCACATGTACCCTCCGTTTTCCCATACTTGCAAGGCAGCTAGAATGACGAAAGTCTGTCTACATATGGCCAATGACGTTGCCAAGGAGCGTCCTGAATTTCGTTCATCCATCCATCTTATGAGTGTGTGAATCAGTAACATAATTTATGGAAATTTAACAAAAATTACCAAAACCGGGAAAATGAAGCTCAATCTAAGGTAGAAGGGGTCGAGATACGACAAAAAGTCATAGGACCAAAGTTGTAGATCTCTTAATTTTAGGGTACGAAAGTGCAATCCGTTCATTGATAGCAATTACCGTTCGGCCACAAAATAAATCGAAACGAAAGTCTGCACCGTCCTATATATTGAATCGGTGGGAGGGGGTTAATTATTAAAAATTTTAGCTTTTCGGATTTTTTCCAGGGGTTACAGCCTAATAACTATCAGATTGCTGAATTTCAAGTTCCTAGCTCATCTGGAAGGATATACCCCGAAATTTTAGTCCGATACTTTGATTGGGTGGAGGGGGGCTAAATAGGAAAAGATTCAGCTTTTTGCATTTTTTCCTGGTGTTACAGCCGAATAGCTATCAGATTACCGAATTTCAAGTTCCTAGCTCATCTGGAACAGAAGGGTCTGACCCGAAATTTGAGTCCGATATTTTGATTCCGTGGGGGGCTAAATACAAAAAAATTTAACTTTTGGGAATTTTTCCTTGGGTTACAGCCTCATATACATCAGGTTGCCGAATTTCAAGTTCCTAGCTCATCTGGAAGGGTCTAACACGAAATTTCTTTGATTGGGCGGAAGGGGGGCTACGTATAAAAAAATTCAACTTTTTGGAATTTTTCCTTTGGTTGCAGCCTAATAGCTATCAGACTGCCGAATTTCAAGTTCCTACCTCTCTTGGAAGTGGGCAAACATTAATGTCAGTCAGTGAGTGAGTGAGTCAGTTAGCCTTGTGGCTTTATATATATAGGATAAGATAGAGCCGGGCAATGTGCACGCTAAATAGTGCAGACTTCCATTTGGAAATTCATTGCGTCCAAACGGTAAGTCGTATCGAGGTAAGGTTTTCACCATCGGACGTCCCATTTAGTCGCCGACAGTACTGTGTGGGGCATTCTCTCGCATCTCGCCAATTTATACCATATAAAGGGGTGAACGTTTCGATCCATATCAAATTTCGTCCGCTTAGCAACAGTTGAAAAATAATTTTGCCAACTTGGCAGACAGCTACAGTCTTGAAACTTTGCAGGCAGGTTGACGATGAAACGGCCTATAATTTTGGTTATTTGAGGTTTTGCCGTATCTCAACGGGTTTCGCCATAAATTGCTTAAGAATCATAAATTAGGCCGAAATTTCAATAGTGTTTCCACATGTACCCTCCGTTTTCCCATACTTGCAAGGCAGCTAGAATAACGAAAGTCGGCCTACATATGGCCAATGACGTTGCCAAGGAGCGTCTTGAATTTCGTTCATCTATCCATCTTATGAGTGTGTGAATGAGTAAAATCATTTATGGAAATTTAACAAAAATGACCGAAACCGGGAAAATGAAGCTCAATCTAAGGTAGAAGGAGTCGAGATACGACAAAAAGTCATAGGACCAAAGTTGTAGATCTCTTCATTTTAGGGGACGAAAGTGCAGTCCGTTTATTGATAACAATTACCGTTTAGCCACAAGACAGCTCGAAACGAAAGCCTGCACCGTCATTTAATTTGGCTTAACATTTCGAATTTTTTAGTGGATGAAATATTAAATATTTTAACTTTTTGCAATTTCTACGTCGGTTACAGGCTAGGAGCTAGAACTTTGCCAAATATTAATTTTGTAGGGCACTGCATCACGGTATCCGCCATTTTGTTTGGGGGGAGGGGGGCCAAAATTTAAAATTTAAAATTTTTGGAATTTTTCCGTAGGTTACACGCTAATAGCTATCACCTTGCCAAATTTCAAGTTTCTAGCTCATGTCGAAGTGGGTAAACATTTATGTCAGTGAGTGAGCCTTGCGGCTTTATATATATAAGATAAGATAGAGCCGGGCAATGTGCACGCTAAATAGTGCAGACTTCCATTTGGAAATTCATTGCGTCCAAACGGTAAGTCGTATCGAGGTAAGGTTTTCACCATCGGACGTCCCATTTAGTCGCCGACAGTACTGTGTGGGGCATTCTCTCGCATCTCGCCAATTTATACCATATAAAGGGGTGAACGTTTCGATCCATATCAAATTTCGTCCGCTTAGCAACAGTTGAAAAATAATTTTGCCAACTTGGCAGACAGCTACAGTCTTGAAACTTTGCAGGCAGGTTGACGATGAAACGGCCTATAATTTTGGTTATTTGAGGTTTTGCCGTATCTCAACGGGTTTCGCCATAAATTGCTTAAGAATCATAAATTAGGCCGAAATTTCAATAGTGTTTCCACATGTACCCTCCGTTTTCCCATACTTGCAAGGCAGCTAGAATAACGAAAGTCGGCCTACATATGGCCAATGACGTTGCCAAGGAGCGTCTTGAATTTCGTTCATCTATCCATCTTATGAGTGTGTGAATGAGTAAAATCATTTATGGAAATTTAACAAAAATGACCGAAACCGGGAAAATGAAGCTCAATCTAAGGTAGAAGGAGTCGAGATACGACAAAAAGTCATAGGACCAAAGTTGTAGATCTCTTCATTTTAGGGGACGAAAGTGCAGTCCGTTTATTGATAACAAGTACCGTTTAGCCACAAGAGAGCTCGAAACGAAAGCCTGCACCGTCATTTAATTTGGCTTAAAATTTCGAATTTTTTAGTGGATGAAATATTAAATATTTTAACTTTTTGCAATTTCTACGTCGGTTACAGGCTAGGAGCTAGAACTTTGCCAAATATTAATTTTGTAGGGCACTGCATCACGGTATCCGCCATTTTGTTTGGGGGAGCGGTTCAAAAATTTAAAATTTAAAATTTTTGGAATTTTTCAGTGGGTTACACGTTAATAGCTATCACCTTGCCAAATTTCAAGTTTCTAGCGCATCAGTAAATGAAGGATCTAACCCGAAAATGTTTTATTCCGTGGGGGGCTACGTACACAAAAATTTGAACTTTTTGGAATTTTTCCTTGGGTTACAGCCTAATATCTATCAGGTTGCCGAATTTCAAGTTCCTAGCTCATCTGGAAGGGGCTAACACGAAATTTCTTTGATTGGGCGGAAGGGGGGCTAAATATAAAAAAAATGTACTTTTTGCAATTTTTCCTTGGGTTGCAGCCTAAAAGCAGTCAGACTGCCAAATTTCAAGTTCCTAGCTCACTTGGAAGTGGACAAACATTAATGTCAGTCAGTCAGTGAGTCAGTTAGCCTTGTGGCTTTATATATATAAGATAAGATAGAGCCGGGCAATGTGCACGCTAAATAGTGCAGACTTCCATTTGGAAATTCATTGCGTCCAAACGGTAAGTCGTATCGAGGTAAGGTTTTCACCATCGGACGTCCCATTTAGTCGCCGACAGTACTGTGTGGGGCATTCTCTCGCATCCCGCCAATTTATACCATATAAAGGGGTGAACGTTTCGATCCATATCAAATTTCGTCCGCTTAGCAACAGTTGAAAAATAATTTTGCCAACTTGGCAGACAGCTACAGTCTTGAAACTTTGCAGGCAGGTTGACGATGAAACGGCCTATAATTTTGGTTATTTGAGGTTTTGCCGTATCTCAACGGGTTTCGCCATAAATTGCTTAAGAATCATAAATTAGGCCGAAATTTCAATAGTGTTTCCACATGTACCCTCCGTTTTCCCATACTTGCAAGGCAGCTAGAATAACGAAAGTCGGCCTACATATGGCCAATGACGTTGCCAAGGAGCGTCTTGAATTTCGTTCATCTATCCATCTTATGAGTGTGTGAATGAGTAAAATCATTTATGGAAATTTAACAAAAATGACCGAAACCGGGAAAATGAAGCTCAATCTAAGGTAGAAGGAGTCGAGATACGACAAAAAGTCATAGGACCAAAGTTGTAGATCTCTTCATTTTAGGGGACGAAAGTGCAGTCCGTTTATTGATAACAATTACCGTTTAGCCACAAGACAGCTCGAAACGAAAGCCTGCACCGTCATTTAATTTGGCTTAACATTTCGAATTTTTTAGTGGATGAAATATTAAATATTTTAACTTTTTGCAATTTCTACGTCGGTTACAGGCTAGGAGCTAGAACTTTGCCAAATATTAATTTTGTAGGGCACTGCATCACGGTATCCGCCATTTTGTTTGGGGGGAGGGGGGCCAAAATTTAAAATTTAAAATTTTTGGAATTTTTCCGTAGGTTACACGCTAATAGCTATCACCTTGCCAAATTTCAAGTTTCTAGCTCATGTCGAAGTGGGTAAACATTTATGTCAGTGAGTGAGCCTTGCGGCTTTATATATATAAGATAAGATAGAGCCGGGCAATGTGCACGCTAAATAGTGCAGACTTCCATTTGGAAATTCATTGCGTCCAAACGGTAAGTCGTATCGAGGTAAGGTTTTCACCATCGGACGTCCCATTTAGTCGCCGACAGTACTGTGTGGGGCATTCTCTCGCATCTCGCCAATTTATACCATATAAAGGGGTGAACGTTTCGATCCATATCAAATTTCGTCCGCTTAGCAACAGTTGAAAAATAATTTTGCCAACTTGGCAGACAGCTACAGTCTTGAAACTTTGCAGGCAGGTTGACGATGAAACGGCCTATAATTTTGGTTATTTGAGGTTTTGCCGTATCTCAACGGGTTTCGCCATAAATTGCTTAAGAATCATAAATTAGGCCGAAATTTCAATAGTGTTTCCACATGTACCCTCCGTTTTCCCATACTTGCAAGGCAGCTAGAATAACGAAAGTCGGCCTACATATGGCCAATGACGTTGCCAAGGAGCGTCTTGAATTTCGTTCATCTATCCATCTTATGAGTGTGTGAATGAGTAAAATCATTTATGGAAATTTAACAAAAATGACCGAAACCGGGAAAATGAAGCTCAATCTAAGGTAGAAGGAGTCGAGATACGACAAAAAGTCATAGGACCAAAGTTGTAGATCTCTTCATTTTAGGGGACGAAAGTGCAGTCCGTTTATTGATAACAATTACCGTTTAGCCACAAGACAGCTCGAAACGAAAGCCTGCACCGTCATTTAATTTGGCTTAACATTTCGAATTTTTTAGTGGATGAAATATTAAATATTTTAACTTTTTGCAATTTCTACGTCGGTTACAGGCTAGGAGCTAGAACTTTGCCAAATATTAATTTTGTAGGGCACTGCATCACGGTATCCGCCATTTTGTTTGGGGGGAGGGGGGCCAAAATTTAAAATTTAAAATTTTTGGAATTTTTCCGTAGGTTACACGCTAATAGCTATCACCTTGCCAAATTTCAAGTTTCTAGCTCATGTCGAAGTGGGTAAACATTTATGTCAGTGAGTGAGCCTTGCGGCTTTATATATATAAGATAAGATAGAGCCGGGCAATGTGCACGCTAAATAGTGCAGACTTCCATTTGGAAATTCATTGCGTCCAAACGGTAAGTCGTATCGAGGTAAGGTTTTCACCATCGGACGTCCCATTTAGTCGCCGACAGTACTGTGTGGGGCATTCTCTCGCATCTCGCCAATTTATACCATATAAAGGGGTGAACGTTTCGATCCATATCAAATTTCGTCCGCTTAGCAACAGTTGAAAAATAATTTTGCCAACTTGGCAGACAGCTACAGTCTTGAAACTTTGCAGGCAGGTTGACGATGAAACGGCCTATAATTTTGGTTATTTGAGGTTTTGCCGTATCTCAACGGGTTTCGCCATAAATTGCTTAAGAATCATAAATTAGGCCGAAATTTCAATAGTGTTTCCACATGTACCCTCCGTTTTCCCATACTTGCAAGGCAGCTAGAATAACGAAAGTCGGCCTACATATGGCCAATGACGTTGCCAAGGAGCGTCTTGAATTTCGTTCATCTATCCATCTTATGAGTGTGTGAATGAGTAAAATCATTTATGGAAATTTAACAAAAATGACCGAAACCGGGAAAATGAAGCTCAATCTAAGGTAGAAGGAGTCGAGATACGACAAAAAGTCATAGGACCAAAGTTGTAGATCTCTTCATTTTAGGGGACGAAAGTGCAGTCCGTTTATTGATAACAAGTACCGTTTAGCCACAAGAGAGCTCGAAACGAAAGCCTGCACCGTCATTTAATTTGGCTTAAAATTTCGAATTTTTTAGTGGATGAAATATTAAATATTTTAACTTTTTGCAATTTCTACGTCGGTTACAGGCTAGGAGCTAGAACTTTGCCAAATATTAATTTTGTAGGGCACTGCATCACGGTATCCGCCATTTTGTTTGGGGGAGCGGTTCAAAAATTTAAAATTTAAAATTTTTGGAATTTTTCAGTGGGTTACACGTTAATAGCTATCACCTTGCCAAATTTCAAGTTTCTAGCGCATCAGTAAATGAAGGATCTAACCCGAAAATGTTTTATTCCGTGGGGGGCTACGTACACAAAAATTTGAACTTTTTGGAATTTTTCCTTGGGTTACAGCCTAATATCTATCAGGTTGCCGAATTTCAAGTTCCTAGCTCATCTGGAAGGGGCTAACACGAAATTTCTTTGATTGGGCGGAAGGGGGGCTAAATATAAAAAAAATGTACTTTTTGCAATTTTTCCTTGGGTTGCAGCCTAAAAGCAGTCAGACTGCCAAATTTCAAGTTCCTAGCTCACTTGGAAGTGGACAAACATTAATGTCAGTCAGTCAGTGAGTCAGTTAGCCTTGTGGCTTTATATATATAAGATAAGATAGAGCCGGGCAATGTGCACGCTAAATAGTGCAGACTTCCATTTGGAAATTCATTGCGTCCAAACGGTAAGTCGTATCGAGGTAAGGTTTTCACCATCGGACGTCCCATTTAGTCGCCGACAGTACTGTGTGGGGCATTCTCTCGCATCCCGCCAATTTATACCATATAAAGGGGTGAACGTTTCGATCCATATCAAATTTCGTCCGCTTAGCAACAGTTGAAAAATAATTTTGCCAACTTGGCAGACAGCTACAGTCTTGAAACTTTGCAGGCAGGTTGACGATGAAACGGCCTATAATTTTGGTTATTTGAGGTTTTGCCGTATCTCAACGGGTTTCGCCATAAATTGCTTAAGAATCATAAATTAGGCCGAAATTTCAATAGTGTTTCCACATGTACCCTCCGTTTTCCCATACTTGCAAGGCAGCTAGAATAACGAAAGTCGGCCTACATATGGCCAATGACGTTGCCAAGGAGCGTCTTGAATTTCGTTCATCTATCCATCTTATGAGTGTGTGAATGAGTAAAATCATTTATGGAAATTTAACAAAAATGACCGAAACCGGGAAAATGAAGCTCAATCTAAGGTAGAAGGAGTCGAGATACGACAAAAAGTCATAGGACCAAAGTTGTAGATCTCTTCATTTTAGGGGACGAAAGTGCAGTCCGTTTATTGATAACAATTACCGTTTAGCCACAAGACAGCTCGAAACGAAAGCCTGCACCGTCATTTAATTTGGCTTAACATTTCGAATTTTTTAGTGGATGAAATATTAAATATTTTAACTTTTTGCAATTTCTACGTCGGTTACAGGCTAGGAGCTAGAACTTTGCCAAATATTAATTTTGTAGGGCACTGCATCACGGTATCCGCCATTTTGTTTGGGGGGAGGGGGGCCAAAATTTAAAATTTAAAATTTTTGGAATTTTTCCGTAGGTTACACGCTAATAGCTATCACCTTGCCAAATTTCAAGTTTCTAGCTCATGTCGAAGTGGGTAAACATTTATGTCAGTGAGTGAGCCTTGCGGCTTTATATATATAAGATAAGATAGAGCCGGGCAATGTGCACGCTAAATAGTGCAGACTTCCATTTGGAAATTCATTGCGTCCAAACGGTAAGTCGTATCGAGGTAAGGTTTTCACCATCGGACGTCCCATTTAGTCGCCGACAGTACTGTGTGGGGCATTCTCTCGCATCTCGCCAATTTATACCATATAAAGGGGTGAACGTTTCGATCCATATCAAATTTCGTCCGCTTAGCAACAGTTGAAAAATAATTTTGCCAACTTGGCAGACAGCTACAGTCTTGAAACTTTGCAGGCAGGTTGACGATGAAACGGCCTATAATTTTGGTTATTTGAGGTTTTGCCGTATCTCAACGGGTTTCGCCATAAATTGCTTAAGAATCATAAATTAGGCCGAAATTTCAATAGTGTTTCCACATGTACCCTCCGTTTTCCCATACTTGCAAGGCAGCTAGAATAACGAAAGTCGGCCTACATATGGCCAATGACGTTGCCAAGGAGCGTCTTGAATTTCGTTCATCTATCCATCTTATGAGTGTGTGAATGAGTAAAATCATTTATGGAAATTTAACAAAAATGACCGAAACCGGGAAAATGAAGCTCAATCTAAGGTAGAAGGAGTCGAGATACGACAAAAAGTCATAGGACCAAAGTTGTAGATCTCTTCATTTTAGGGGACGAAAGTGCAGTCCGTTTATTGATAACAATTACCGTTTAGCCACAAGACAGCTCGAAACGAAAGCCTGCACCGTCATTTAATTTGGCTTAACATTTCGAATTTTTTAGTGGATGAAATATTAAATATTTTAACTTTTTGCAATTTCTACGTCGGTTACAGGCTAGGAGCTAGAACTTTGCCAAATATTAATTTTGTAGGGCACTGCATCACGGTATCCGCCATTTTGTTTGGGGGGAGGGGGGCCAAAATTTAAAATTTAAAATTTTTGGAATTTTTCCGTAGGTTACACGCTAATAGCTATCACCTTGCCAAATTTCAAGTTTCTAGCTCATGTCGAAGTGGGTAAACATTTATGTCAGTGAGTGAGCCTTGCGGCTTTATATATATAAGATAAGATAGAGCCGGGCAATGTGCACGCTAAATAGTGCAGACTTCCATTTGGAAATTCATTGCGTCCAAACGGTAAGTCGTATCGAGGTAAGGTTTTCACCATCGGACGTCCCATTTAGTCGCCGACAGTACTGTGTGGGGCATTCTCTCGCATCTCGCCAATTTATACCATATAAAGGGGTGAACGTTTCGATCCATATCAAATTTCGTCCGCTTAGCAACAGTTGAAAAATAATTTTGCCAACTTGGCAGACAGCTACAGTCTTGAAACTTTGCAGGCAGGTTGACGATGAAACGGCCTATAATTTTGGTTATTTGAGGTTTTGCCGTATCTCAACGGGTTTCGCCATAAATTGCTTAAGAATCATAAATTAGGCCGAAATTTCAATAGTGTTTCCACATGTACCCTCCGTTTTCCCATACTTGCAAGGCAGCTAGAATAACGAAAGTCGGCCTACATATGGCCAATGACGTTGCCAAGGAGCGTCTTGAATTTCGTTCATCTATCCATCTTATGAGTGTGTGAATGAGTAAAATCATTTATGGAAATTTAACAAAAATGACCGAAACCGGGAAAATGAAGCTCAATCTAAGGTAGAAGGAGTCGAGATACGACAAAAAGTCATAGGACCAAAGTTGTAGATCTCTTCATTTTAGGGGACGAAAGTGCAGTCCGTTTATTGATAACAATTACCGTTTAGCCACAAGACAGCTCGAAACGAAAGCCTGCACCGTCATTTAATTTGGCTTAACATTTCGAATTTTTTAGTGGATGAAATATTAAATATTTTAACTTTTTGCAATTTCTACGTCGGTTACAGGCTAGGAGCTAGAACTTTGCCAAATATTAATTTTGTAGGGCACTGCATCACGGTATCCGCCATTTTGTTTGGGGGGAGGGGGGCCAAAATTTAAAATTTAAAATTTTTGGAATTTTTCCGTAGGTTACACGCTAATAGCTATCACCTTGCCAAATTTCAAGTTTCTAGCTCATGTCGAAGTGGGTAAACATTTATGTCAGTGAGTGAGCCTTGCGGCTTTATATATATAAGATAAGATAGAGCCGGGCAATGTGCACGCTAAATAGTGCAGACTTCCATTTGGAAATTCATTGCGTCCAAACGGTAAGTCGTATCGAGGTAAGGTTTTCACCATCGGACGTCCCATTTAGTCGCCGACAGTACTGTGTGGGGCATTCTCTCGCATCTCGCCAATTTATACCATATAAAGGGGTGAACGTTTCGATCCATATCAAATTTCGTCCGCTTAGCAACAGTTGAAAAATAATTTTGCCAACTTGGCAGACAGCTACAGTCTTGAAACTTTGCAGGCAGGTTGACGATGAAACGGCCTATAATTTTGGTTATTTGAGGTTTTGCCGTATCTCAACGGGTTTCGCCATAAATTGCTTAAGAATCATAAATTAGGCCGAAATTTCAATAGTGTTTCCACATGTACCCTCCGTTTTCCCATACTTGCAAGGCAGCTAGAATAACGAAAGTCGGCCTACATATGGCCAATGACGTTGCCAAGGAGCGTCTTGAATTTCGTTCATCTATCCATCTTATGAGTGTGTGAATGAGTAAAATCATTTATGGAAATTTAACAAAAATGACCGAAACCGGGAAAATGAAGCTCAATCTAAGGTAGAAGGAGTCGAGATACGACAAAAAGTCATAGGACCAAAGTTGTAGATCTCTTCATTTTAGGGGACGAAAGTGCAGTCCGTTTATTGATAACAATTACCGTTTAGCCACAAGACAGCTCGAAACGAAAGCCTGCACCGTCATTTAATTTGGCTTAACATTTCGAATTTTTTAGTGGATGAAATATTAAATATTTTAACTTTTTGCAATTTCTACGTCGGTTACAGGCTAGGAGCTAGAACTTTGCCAAATATTAATTTTGTAGGGCACTGCATCACGGTATCCGCCATTTTGTTTGGGGGGAGGGGGGCCAAAATTTAAAATTTAAAATTTTTGGAATTTTTCCGTAGGTTACACGCTAATAGCTATCACCTTGCCAAATTTCAAGTTTCTAGCTCATGTCGAAGTGGGTAAACATTTATGTCAGTGAGTGAGCCTTGCGGCTTTATATATATAAGATAAGATAGAGCCGGGCAATGTGCACGCTAAATAGTGCAGACTTCCATTTGGAAATTCATTGCGTCCAAACGGTAAGTCGTATCGAGGTAAGGTTTTCACCATCGGACGTCCCATTTAGTCGCCGACAGTACTGTGTGGGGCATTCTCTCGCATCTCGCCAATTTATACCATATAAAGGGGTGAACGTTTCGATCCATATCAAATTTCGTCCGCTTAGCAACAGTTGAAAAATAATTTTGCCAACTTGGCAGACAGCTACAGTCTTGAAACTTTGCAGGCAGGTTGACGATGAAACGGCCTATAATTTTGGTTATTTGAGGTTTTGCCGTATCTCAACGGGTTTCGCCATAAATTGCTTAAGAATCATAAATTAGGCCGAAATTTCAATAGTGTTTCCACATGTACCCTCCGTTTTCCCATACTTGCAAGGCAGCTAGAATAACGAAAGTCGGCCTACATATGGCCAATGACGTTGCCAAGGAGCGTCTTGAATTTCGTTCATCTATCCATCTTATGAGTGTGTGAATGAGTAAAATCATTTATGGAAATTTAACAAAAATGACCGAAACCGGGAAAATGAAGCTCAATCTAAGGTAGAAGGAGTCGAGATACGACAAAAAGTCATAGGACCAAAGTTGTAGATCTCTTCATTTTAGGGGACGAAAGTGCAGTCCGTTTATTGATAACAATTACCGTTTAGCCACAAGACAGCTCGAAACGAAAGCCTGCACCGTCATTTAATTTGGCTTAACATTTCGAATTTTTTAGTGGATGAAATATTAAATATTTTAACTTTTTGCAATTTCTACGTCGGTTACAGGCTAGGAGCTAGAACTTTGCCAAATATTAATTTTGTAGGGCACTGCATCACGGTATCCGCCATTTTGTTTGGGGGGAGGGGGGCCAAAATTTAAAATTTAAAATTTTTGGAATTTTTCCGTAGGTTACACGCTAATAGCTATCACCTTGCCAAATTTCAAGTTTCTAGCTCATGTCGAAGTGGGTAAACATTTATGTCAGTGAGTGAGCCTTGCGGCTTTATATATATAAGATAAGATAGAGCCGGGCAATGTGCACGCTAAATAGTGCAGACTTCCATTTGGAAATTCATTGCGTCCAAACGGTAAGTCGTATCGAGGTAAGGTTTTCACCATCGGACGTCCCATTTAGTCGCCGACAGTACTGTGTGGGGCATTCTCTCGCATCTCGCCAATTTATACCATATAAAGGGGTGAACGTTTCGATCCATATCAAATTTCGTCCGCTTAGCAACAGTTGAAAAATAATTTTGCCAACTTGGCAGACAGCTACAGTCTTGAAACTTTGCAGGCAGGTTGACGATGAAACGGCCTATAATTTTGGTTATTTGAGGTTTTGCCGTATCTCAACGGGTTTCGCCATAAATTGCTTAAGAATCATAAATTAGGCCGAAATTTCAATAGTGTTTCCACATGTACCCTCCGTTTTCCCATACTTGCAAGGCAGCTAGAATAACGAAAGTCGGCCTACATATGGCCAATGACGTTGCCAAGGAGCGTCTTGAATTTCGTTCATCTATCCATCTTATGAGTGTGTGAATGAGTAAAATCATTTATGGAAATTTAACAAAAATGACCGAAACCGGGAAAATGAAGCTCAATCTAAGGTAGAAGGAGTCGAGATACGACAAAAAGTCATAGGACCAAAGTTGTAGATCTCTTCATTTTAGGGGACGAAAGTGCAGTCCGTTTATTGATAACAATTACCGTTTAGCCACAAGACAGCTCGAAACGAAAGCCTGCACCGTCATTTAATTCGGCTTAACATTTCGAATTTTTTAGTGGATGAAATATTAAATATTTTAACTTTTTGCAATTTCTACGTCGGTTACAGGCTAGGAGCTAGAACTTTGCCAAATATTAATTTTGTAGGGCACTGCATCACGGTATCCGCCATTTTGTTTGGGGGGAGGGGGGCCAAAATTTAAAATTTAAAATTTTTGGAATTTTTCCGTAGGTTACACGCTAATAGCTATCACCTTGCCAAATTTCAAGTTTCTAGCTCATGTCGAAGTGGGTAAACATTTATGTCAGTGAGTGAGCCTTGCGGCTTTATATATATAAGATAAGATAAGATAGAGCCGGGCAATGTGCACGCTAAATAGTGCAGACTTCCATTTGGAAATTCATTGCGTCCAAACGGTAAGTCGTATCGAGGTAAGGTTTTCACCATCGGACGTCCCATTTAGTCGCCGACAGTACTGTGTGGGGCATTCTCTCGCATCCCGCCAATTTATACCATATAAAGGGGTGAACGTTTCGATCCATATCAAATTTCGTCCGCTTAGCAACAGTTGAAAAATAATTTTGCCAACTTGGCAGACAGCTACAGTCTTGAAACTTTGCAGGCAGGTTGACGATGAAACGGCCTATAATTTTGGTTATTTGAGGTTTTGCCGTATCTCAACGGGTTTCGCCATAAATTGCTTAAGAATCATAAATTAGGCCGAAATTTCAATAGTGTTTCCACATGTACCCTCCGTTTTCCCATACTTGCAAGGCAGCTAGAATAACGAAAGTCGGCCTACATATGGCCAATGACGTTGCCAAGGAGCGTCTTGAATTTCGTTCATCTATCCATCTTATGAGTGTGTGAATGAGTAAAATCATTTATGGAAATTTAACAAAAATGACCGAAACCGGGAAAATGAAGCTCAATCTAAGGTAGAAGGAGTCGAGATACGACAAAAAGTCATAGGACCAAAGTTGTAGATCTCTTCATTTTAGGGGACGAAAGTGCAGTCCGTTTATTGATAACAATTACCGTTTAGCCACAAGACAGCTCGAAACGAAAGCCTGCACCGTCATTTAATTTGGCTTAACATTTCGAATTTTTTAGTGGATGAAATATTAAATATTTTAACTTTTTGCAATTTCTACGTCGGTTACAGGCTAGGAGCTAGAACTTTGCCAAATATTAATTTTGTAGGGCACTGCATCACGGTATCCGCCATTTTGTTTGGGGGGAGGGGGGCCAAAATTTAAAATTTAAAATTTTTGGAATTTTTCCGTAGGTTACACGCTAATAGCTATCACCTTGCCAAATTTCAAGTTTCTAGCTCATGTCGAAGTGGGTAAACATTTATGTCAGTGAGTGAGCCTTGCGGCTTTATATATATAAGATAAGATAGAGCCGGGCAATGTGCACGCTAAATAGTGCAGACTTCCATTTGGAAATTCATTGCGTCCAAACGGTAAGTCGTATCGAGGTAAGGTTTTCACCATCGGACGTCCCATTTAGTCGCCGACAGTACTGTGTGGGGCATTCTCTCGCATCCCGCCAATTTATACCATATAAAGGGGTGAACGTTTCGATCCATATCAAATTTCGTCCGCTTAGCAACAGTTGAAAAATAATTTTGCCAACTTGGCAGACAGCTACAGTCTTGAAACTTTGCAGGCAGGTTGACGATGAAACGGCCTATAATTTTGGTTATTTGAGGTTTTGCCGTATCTCAACGGGTTTCGCCATAAATTGCTTAAGAATCATAAATTAGGCCGAAATTTCAATAGTGTTTCCACATGTACCCTCCGTTTTCCCATACTTGCAAGGCAGCTAGAATAACGAAAGTCGGCCTACATATGGCCAATGACGTTGCCAAGGAGCGTCTTGAATTTCGTTCATCTATCCATCTTATGAGTGTGTGAATGAGTAAAATCATTTATGGAAATTTAACAAAAATGACCGAAACCGGGAAAATGAAGCTCAATCTAAGGTAGAAGGAGTCGAGATACGACAAAAAGTCATAGGACCAAAGTTGTAGATCTCTTCATTTTAGGGGACGAAAGTGCAGTCCGTTTATTGATAACAATTACCGTTTAGCCACAAGACAGCTCGAAACGAAAGCCTGCACCGTCATTTAATTTGGCTTAACATTTCGAATTTTTTAGTGGATGAAATATTAAATATTTTAACTTTTTGCAATTTCTACGTCGGTTACAGGCTAGGAGCTAGAACTTTGCCAAATATTAATTTTGTAGGGCACTGCATCACGGTATCCGCCATTTTGTTTGGGGGGAGGGGGGCCAAAATTTAAAATTTAAAATTTTTGGAATTTTTCCGTAGGTTACACGCTAATAGCTATCACCTTGCCAAATTTCAAGTTTCTAGCTCATGTCGAAGTGGGTAAACATTTATGTCAGTGAGTGAGCCTTGCGGCTTTATATATATAAGATAAGATAGAGCCGGGCAATGTGCACGCTAAATAGTGCAGACTTCCATTTGGAAATTCATTGCGTCCAAACGGTAAGTCGTATCGAGGTAAGGTTTTCACCATCGGACGTCCCATTTAGTCGCCGACAGTACTGTGTGGGGCATTCTCTCGCATCTCGCCAATTTATACCATATAAAGGGGTGAACGTTTCGATCCATATCAAATTTCGTCCGCTTAGCAACAGTTGAAAAATAATTTTGCCAACTTGGCAGACAGCTACAGTCTTGAAACTTTGCAGGCAGGTTGACGATGAAACGGCCTATAATTTTGGTTATTTGAGGTTTTGCCGTATCTCAACGGGTTTCGCCATAAATTGCTTAAGAATCATAAATTAGGCCGAAATTTCAATAGTGTTTCCACATGTACCCTCCGTTTTCCCATACTTGCAAGGCAGCTAGAATAACGAAAGTCGGCCTACATATGGCCAATGACGTTGCCAAGGAGCGTCTTGAATTTCGTTCATCTATCCATCTTATGAGTGTGTGAATGAGTAAAATCATTTATGGAAATTTAACAAAAATGACCGAAACCGGGAAAATGAAGCTCAATCTAAGGTAGAAGGAGTCGAGATACGACAAAAAGTCATAGGACCAAAGTTGTAGATCTCTTCATTTTAGGGGACGAAAGTGCAGTCCGTTTATTGATAACAATTACCGTTTAGCCACAAGACAGCTCGAAACGAAAGCCTGCACCGTCATTTAATTTGGCTTAACATTTCGAATTTTTTAGTGGATGAAATATTAAATATTTTAACTTTTTGCAATTTCTACGTCGGTTACAGGCTAGGAGCTAGAACTTTGCCAAATATTAATTTTGTAGGGCACTGCATCACGGTATCCGCCATTTTGTTTGGGGGGAGGGGGGCCAAAATTTAAAATTTAAAATTTTTGGAATTTTTCCGTAGGTTACACGCTAATAGCTATCACCTTGCCAAATTTCAAGTTTCTAGCTCATGTCGAAGTGGGTAAACATTTATGTCAGTGAGTGAGCCTTGCGGCTTTATATATATAAGATAAGATAGAGCCGGGCAATGTGCACGCTAAATAGTGCAGACTTCCATTTGGAAATTCATTGCGTCCAAACGGTAAGTCGTATCGAGGTAAGGTTTTCACCATCGGACGTCCCATTTAGTCGCCGACAGTACTGTGTGGGGCATTCTCTCGCATCTCGCCAATTTATACCATATAAAGGGGTGAACGTTTCGATCCATATCAAATTTCGTCCGCTTAGCAACAGTTGAAAAATAATTTTGCCAACTTGGCAGACAGCTACAGTCTTGAAACTTTGCAGGCAGGTTGACGATGAAACGGCCTATAATTTTGGTTATTTGAGGTTTTGCCGTATCTCAACGGGTTTCGCCATAAATTGCTTAAGAATCATAAATTAGGCCGAAATTTCAATAGTGTTTCCACATGTACCCTCCGTTTTCCCATACTTGCAAGGCAGCTAGAATAACGAAAGTCGGCCTACATATGGCCAATGACGTTGCCAAGGAGCGTCTTGAATTTCGTTCATCTATCCATCTTATGAGTGTGTGAATGAGTAAAATCATTTATGGAAATTTAACAAAAATGACCGAAACCGGGAAAATGAAGCTCAATCTAAGGTAGAAGGAGTCGAGATACGACAAAAAGTCATAGGACCAAAGTTGTAGATCTCTTCATTTTAGGGGACGAAAGTGCAGTCCGTTTATTGATAACAATTACCGTTTAGCCACAAGACAGCTCGAAACGAAAGCCTGCACCGTCATTTAATTCGGCTTAACATTTCGAATTTTTTAGTGGATGAAATATTAAATATTTTAACTTTTTGCAATTTCTACGTCGGTTACAGGCTAGGAGCTAGAACTTTGCCAAATATTAATTTTGTAGGGCACTGCATCACGGTATCCGCCATTTTGTTTGGGGGGAGGGGGGCCAAAATTTAAAATTTAAAATTTTTGGAATTTTTCCGTAGGTTACACGCTAATAGCTATCACCTTGCCAAATTTCAAGTTTCTAGCTCATGTCGAAGTGGGTAAACATTTATGTCAGTGAGTGAGCCTTGCGGCTTTATATATATAAGATAAGATAAGATAGAGCCGGGCAATGTGCACGCTAAATAGTGCAGACTTCCATTTGGAAATTCATTGCGTCCAAACGGTAAGTCGTATCGAGGTAAGGTTTTCACCATCGGACGTCCCATTTAGTCGCCGACAGTACTGTGTGGGGCATTCTCTCGCATCCCGCCAATTTATACCATATAAAGGGGTGAACGTTTCGATCCATATCAAATTTCGTCCGCTTAGCAACAGTTGAAAAATAATTTTGCCAACTTGGCAGACAGCTACAGTCTTGAAACTTTGCAGGCAGGTTGACGATGAAACGGCCTATAATTTTGGTTATTTGAGGTTTTGCCGTATCTCAACGGGTTTCGCCATAAATTGCTTAAGAATCATAAATTAGGCCGAAATTTCAATAGTGTTTCCACATGTACCCTCCGTTTTCCCATACTTGCAAGGCAGCTAGAATAACGAAAGTCGGCCTACATATGGCCAATGACGTTGCCAAGGAGCGTCTTGAATTTCGTTCATCTATCCATCTTATGAGTGTGTGAATGAGTAAAATCATTTATGGAAATTTAACAAAAATGACCGAAACCGGGAAAATGAAGCTCAATCTAAGGTAGAAGGAGTCGAGATACGACAAAAAGTCATAGGACCAAAGTTGTAGATCTCTTCATTTTAGGGGACGAAAGTGCAGTCCGTTTATTGATAACAATTACCGTTTAGCCACAAGACAGCTCGAAACGAAAGCCTGCACCGTCATTTAATTTGGCTTAACATTTCGAATTTTTTAGTGGATGAAATATTAAATATTTTAACTTTTTGCAATTTCTACGTCGGTTACAGGCTAGGAGCTAGAACTTTGCCAAATATTAATTTTGTAGGGCACTGCATCACGGTATCCGCCATTTTGTTTGGGGGGAGGGGGGCCAAAATTTAAAATTTAAAATTTTTGGAATTTTTCCGTAGGTTACACGCTAATAGCTATCACCTTGCCAAATTTCAAGTTTCTAGCTCATGTCGAAGTGGGTAAACATTTATGTCAGTGAGTGAGCCTTGCGGCTTTATATATATAAGATAAGATAGAGCCGGGCAATGTGCACGCTAAATAGTGCAGACTTCCATTTGGAAATTCATTGCGTCCAAACGGTAAGTCGTATCGAGGTAAGGTTTTCACCATCGGACGTCCCATTTAGTCGCCGACAGTACTGTGTGGGGCATTCTCTCGCATCCCGCCAATTTATACCATATAAAGGGGTGAACGTTTCGATCCATATCAAATTTCGTCCGCTTAGCAACAGTTGAAAAATAATTTTGCCAACTTGGCAGACAGCTACAGTCTTGAAACTTTGCAGGCAGGTTGACGATGAAACGGCCTATAATTTTGGTTATTTGAGGTTTTGCCGTATCTCAACGGGTTTCGCCATAAATTGCTTAAGAATCATAAATTAGGCCGAAATTTCAATAGTGTTTCCACATGTACCCTCCGTTTTCCCATACTTGCAAGGCAGCTAGAATAACGAAAGTCGGCCTACATATGGCCAATGACGTTGCCAAGGAGCGTCTTGAATTTCGTTCATCTATCCATCTTATGAGTGTGTGAATGAGTAAAATCATTTATGGAAATTTAACAAAAATGACCGAAACCGGGAAAATGAAGCTCAATCTAAGGTAGAAGGAGTCGAGATACGACAAAAAGTCATAGGACCAAAGTTGTAGATCTCTTCATTTTAGGGGACGAAAGTGCAGTCCGTTTATTGATAACAATTACCGTTTAGCCACAAGACAGCTCGAAACGAAAGCCTGCACCGTCATTTAATTTGGCTTAACATTTCGAATTTTTTAGTGGATGAAATATTAAATATTTTAACTTTTTGCAATTTCTACGTCGGTTACAGGCTAGGAGCTAGAACTTTGCCAAATATTAATTTTGTAGGGCACTGCATCACGGTATCCGCCATTTTGTTTGGGGGGAGGGGGGCCAAAATTTAAAATTTAAAATTTTTGGAATTTTTCCGTAGGTTACACGCTAATAGCTATCACCTTGCCAAATTTCAAGTTTCTAGCTCATGTCGAAGTGGGTAAACATTTATGTCAGTGAGTGAGCCTTGCGGCTTTATATATATAAGATAAGATAGAGCCGGGCAATGTGCACGCTAAATAGTGCAGACTTCCATTTGGAAATTCATTGCGTCCAAACGGTAAGTCGTATCGAGGTAAGGTTTTCACCATCGGACGTCCCATTTAGTCGCCGACAGTACTGTGTGGGGCATTCTCTCGCATCTCGCCAATTTATACCATATAAAGGGGTGAACGTTTCGATCCATATCAAATTTCGTCCGCTTAGCAACAGTTGAAAAATAATTTTGCCAACTTGGCAGACAGCTACAGTCTTGAAACTTTGCAGGCAGGTTGACGATGAAACGGCCTATAATTTTGGTTATTTGAGGTTTTGCCGTATCTCAACGGGTTTCGCCATAAATTGCTTAAGAATCATAAATTAGGCCGAAATTTCAATAGTGTTTCCACATGTACCCTCCGTTTTCCCATACTTGCAAGGCAGCTAGAATAACGAAAGTCGGCCTACATATGGCCAATGACGTTGCCAAGGAGCGTCTTGAATTTCGTTCATCTATCCATCTTATGAGTGTGTGAATGAGTAAAATCATTTATGGAAATTTAACAAAAATGACCGAAACCGGGAAAATGAAGCTCAATCTAAGGTAGAAGGAGTCGAGATACGACAAAAAGTCATAGGACCAAAGTTGTAGATCTCTTCATTTTAGGGGACGAAAGTGCAGTCCGTTTATTGATAACAATTACCGTTTAGCCACAAGACAGCTCGAAACGAAAGCCTGCACCGTCATTTAATTTGGCTTAACATTTCGAATTTTTTAGTGGATGAAATATTAAATATTTTAACTTTTTGCAATTTCTACGTCGGTTACAGGCTAGGAGCTAGAACTTTGCCAAATATTAATTTTGTAGGGCACTGCATCACGGTATCCGCCATTTTGTTTGGGGGGAGGGGGGCCAAAATTTAAAATTTAAAATTTTTGGAATTTTTCCGTAGGTTACACGCTAATAGCTATCACCTTGCCAAATTTCAAGTTTCTAGCTCATGTCGAAGTGGGTAAACATTTATGTCAGTGAGTGAGCCTTGCGGCTTTATATATATAAGATAAGATAGAGCCGGGCAATGTGCACGCTAAATAGTGCAGACTTCCATTTGGAAATTCATTGCGTCCAAACGGTAAGTCGTATCGAGGTAAGGTTTTCACCATCGGACGTCCCATTTAGTCGCCGACAGTACTGTGTGGGGCATTCTCTCGCATCTCGCCAATTTATACCATATAAAGGGGTGAACGTTTCGATCCATATCAAATTTCGTCCGCTTAGCAACAGTTGAAAAATAATTTTGCCAACTTGGCAGACAGCTACAGTCTTGAAACTTTGCAGGCAGGTTGACGATGAAACGGCCTATAATTTTGGTTATTTGAGGTTTTGCCGTATCTCAACGGGTTTCGCCATAAATTGCTTAAGAATCATAAATTAGGCCGAAATTTCAATAGTGTTTCCACATGTACCCTCCGTTTTCCCATACTTGCAAGGCAGCTAGAATAACGAAAGTCGGCCTACATATGGCCAATGACGTTGCCAAGGAGCGTCTTGAATTTCGTTCATCTATCCATCTTATGAGTGTGTGAATGAGTAAAATCATTTATGGAAATTTAACAAAAATGACCGAAACCGGGAAAATGAAGCTCAATCTAAGGTAGAAGGAGTCGAGATACGACAAAAAGTCATAGGACCAAAGTTGTAGATCTCTTCATTTTAGGGGACGAAAGTGCAGTCCGTTTATTGATAACAATTACCGTTTAGCCACAAGACAGCTCGAAACGAAAGCCTGCACCGTCATTTAATTCGGCTTAACATTTCGAATTTTTTAGTGGATGAAATATTAAATATTTTAACTTTTTGCAATTTCTACGTCGGTTACAGGCTAGGAGCTAGAACTTTGCCAAATATTAATTTTGTAGGGCACTGCATCACGGTATCCGCCATTTTGTTTGGGGGGAGGGGGGCCAAAATTTATAATTTAAAATTTTTGGAATTTTTCCGTAGGTTACACGCTAATAGCTATCACCTTGCCAAATTTCAAGTTTCTAGCTCATGTCGAAGTGGGTAAACATTTATGTCAGTGAGTGAGCCTTGCGGCTTTATATATATAAGATAAGATAGAGCCGGGCAATGTGCACGCTAAATAGTGCAGACTTCCATTTGGAAATTCATTGCGTCCAAACGGTAAGTCGTATCGAGGTAAGGTTTTCACCATCGGACGTCCCATTTAGTCGCCGACAGTACTGTGTGGGGCATTCTCTCGCATCCCGCCAATTTATACCATATAAAGGGGTGAACGTTTCGATCCATATCAAATTTCGTCCGCTTAGCAACAGTTGAAAAATAATTTTGCCAACTTGGCAGACAGCTACAGTCTTGAAACTTTGCAGGCAGGTTGACGATGAAACGGCCTATAATTTTGGTTATTTGAGGTTTTGCCGTATCTCAACGGGTTTCGCCATAAATTGCTTAAGAATCATAAATTAGGCCGAAATTTCAATAGTGTTTCCACATGTACCCTCCGTTTTCCCATACTTGCAAGGCAGCTAGAATAACGAAAGTCGGCCTACATATGGCCAATGACGTTGCCAAGGAGCGTCTTGAATTTCGTTCATCTATCCATCTTATGAGTGTGTGAATGAGTAAAATCATTTATGGAAATTTAACAAAAATGACCGAAACCGGGAAAATGAAGCTCAATCTAAGGTAGAAGGAGTCGAGATACGACAAAAAGTCATAGGACCAAAGTTGTAGATCTCTTCATTTTAGGGGACGAAAGTGCAGTCCGTTTATTGATAACAATTACCGTTTAGCCACAAGACAGCTCGAAACGAAAGCCTGCACCGTCATTTAATTTGGCTTAACATTTCGAATTTTTTAGTGGATGAAATATTAAATATTTTAACTTTTTGCAATTTCTACGTCGGTTACAGGCTAGGAGCTAGAACTTTGCCAAATATTAATTTTGTAGGGCACTGCATCACGGTATCCGCCATTTTGTTTGGGGGGAGGGGGGCCAAAATTTAAAATTTAAAATTTTTGGAATTTTTCCGTAGGTTACACGCTAATAGCTATCACCTTGCCAAATTTCAAGTTTCTAGCTCATGTCGAAGTGGGTAAACATTTATGTCAGTGAGTGAGCCTTGCGGCTTTATATATATAAGATAGAGCCGGGCAATGTGCACGCTAAATAGTGCAGACTTCCATTTGGAAATTCATTGCGTCCAAACGGTAAGTCGTATCGAGGTAAGGTTTTCACCATCGGACGTCCCATTTAGTCGCCGACAGTACTGTGTGGGGCATTCTCTCGCATCTCGCCAATTTATACCATATAAAGGGGTGAACGTTTCGATCCATATCAAATTTCGTCCGCTTAGCAACAGTTGAAAAATAATTTTGCCAACTTGGCAGACAGCTACAGTCTTGAAACTTTGCAGGCAGGTTGACGATGAAACGGCCTATAATTTTGGTTATTTGAGGTTTTGCCGTATCTCAACGGGTTTCGCCATAAATTGCTTAAGAATCATAAATTAGGCCGAAATTTCAATAGTGTTTCCACATGTACCCTCCGTTTTCCCATACTTGCAAGGCAGCTAGAATAACGAAAGTCGGCCTACATATGGCCAATGACGTTGCCAAGGAGCGTCTTGAATTTCGTTCATCTATCCATCTTATGAGTGTGTGAATGAGTAAAATCATTTATGGAAATTTAACAAAAATGACCGAAACCGGGAAAATGAAGCTCAATCTAAGGTAGAAGGAGTCGAGATACGACAAAAAGTCATAGGACCAAAGTTGTAGATCTCTTCATTTTAGGGGACGAAAGTGCAGTCCGTTTATTGATAACAATTACCGTTTAGCCACAAGACAGCTCGAAACGAAAGCCTGCACCGTCATTTAATTTGGCTTAACATTTCGAATTTTTTAGTGGATGAAATATTAAATATTTTAACTTTTTGCAATTTCTACGTCGGTTACAGGCTAGGAGCTAGAACTTTGCCAAATATTAATTTTGTAGGGCACTGCATCACGGTATCCGCCATTTTGTTTGGGGGGAGGGGGGCCAAAATTTAAAATTTAAAATTTTTGGAATTTTTCCGTAGGTTACACGCTAATAGCTATCACCTTGCCAAATTTCAAGTTTCTAGCTCATGTCGAAGTGGGTAAACATTTATGTCAGTGAGTGAGCCTTGCGGCTTTATATATATAAGATAAGATAGAGCCGGGCAATGTGCACGCTAAATAGTGCAGACTTCCATTTGGAAATTCATTGCGTCCAAACGGTAAGTCGTATCGAGGTAAGGTTTTCACCATCGGACGTCCCATTTAGTCGCCGACAGTACTGTGTGGGGCATTCTCTCGCATCTCGCCAATTTATACCATATAAAGGGGTGAACGTTTCGATCCATATCAAATTTCGTCCGCTTAGCAACAGTTGAAAAATAATTTTGCCAACTTGGCAGACAGCTACAGTCTTGAAACTTTGCAGGCAGGTTGACGATGAAACGGCCTATAATTTTGGTTATTTGAGGTTTTGCCGTATCTCAACGGGTTTCGCCATAAATTGCTTAAGAATCATAAATTAGGCCGAAATTTCAATAGTGTTTCCACATGTACCCTCCGTTTTCCCATACTTGCAAGGCAGCTAGAATAACGAAAGTCGGCCTACATATGGCCAATGACGTTGCCAAGGAGCGTCTTGAATTTCGTTCATCTATCCATCTTATGAGTGTGTGAATGAGTAAAATCATTTATGGAAATTTAACAAAAATGACCGAAACCGGGAAAATGAAGCTCAATCTAAGGTAGAAGGAGTCGAGATACGACAAAAAGTCATAGGACCAAAGTTGTAGATCTCTTCATTTTAGGGGACGAAAGTGCAGTCCGTTTATTGATAACAATTACCGTTTAGCCACAAGACAGCTCGAAACGAAAGCCTGCACCGTCATTTAATTCGGCTTAACATTTCGAATTTTTTAGTGGATGAAATATTAAATATTTTAACTTTTTGCAATTTCTACGTCGGTTACAGGCTAGGAGCTAGAACTTTGCCAAATATTAATTTTGTAGGGCACTGCATCACGGTATCCGCCATTTTGTTTGGGGGGAGGGGGGCCAAAATTTAAAATTTAAAATTTTTGGAATTTTTCCGTAGGTTACACGCTAATAGCTATCACCTTGCCAAATTTCAAGTTTCTAGCTCATGTCGAAGTGGGTAAACATTTATGTCAGTGAGTGAGCCTTGCGGCTTTATATATATAAGATAAGATAAGATAGAGCCGGGCAATGTGCACGCTAAATAGTGCAGACTTCCATTTGGAAATTCATTGCGTCCAAACGGTAAGTCGTATCGAGGTAAGGTTTTCACCATCGGACGTCCCATTTAGTCGCCGACAGTACTGTGTGGGGCATTCTCTCGCATCCCGCCAATTTATACCATATAAAGGGGTGAACGTTTCGATCCATATCAAATTTCGTCCGCTTAGCAACAGTTGAAAAATAATTTTGCCAACTTGGCAGACAGCTACAGTCTTGAAACTTTGCAGGCAGGTTGACGATGAAACGGCCTATAATTTTGGTTATTTGAGGTTTTGCCGTATCTCAACGGGTTTCGCCATAAATTGCTTAAGAATCATAAATTAGGCCGAAATTTCAATAGTGTTTCCACATGTACCCTCCGTTTTCCCATACTTGCAAGGCAGCTAGAATAACGAAAGTCGGCCTACATATGGCCAATGACGTTGCCAAGGAGCGTCTTGAATTTCGTTCATCTATCCATCTTATGAGTGTGTGAATGAGTAAAATCATTTATGGAAATTTAACAAAAATGACCGAAACCGGGAAAATGAAGCTCAATCTAAGGTAGAAGGAGTCGAGATACGACAAAAAGTCATAGGACCAAAGTTGTAGATCTCTTCATTTTAGGGGACGAAAGTGCAGTCCGTTTATTGATAACAATTACCGTTTAGCCACAAGACAGCTCGAAACGAAAGCCTGCACCGTCATTTAATTTGGCTTAACATTTCGAATTTTTTAGTGGATGAAATATTAAATATTTTAACTTTTTGCAATTTCTACGTCGGTTACAGGCTAGGAGCTAGAACTTTGCCAAATATTAATTTTGTAGGGCACTGCATCACGGTATCCGCCATTTTGTTTGGGGGGAGGGGGGCCAAAATTTAAAATTTAAAATTTTTGGAATTTTTCCGTAGGTTACACGCTAATAGCTATCACCTTGCCAAATTTCAAGTTTCTAGCTCATGTCGAAGTGGGTAAACATTTATGTCAGTGAGTGAGCCTTGCGGCTTTATATATATAAGATAAGATAGAGCCGGGCAATGTGCACGCTAAATAGTGCAGACTTCCATTTGGAAATTCATTGCGTCCAAACGGTAAGTCGTATCGAGGTAAGGTTTTCACCATCGGACGTCCCATTTAGTCGCCGACAGTACTGTGTGGGGCATTCTCTCGCATCCCGCCAATTTATACCATATAAAGGGGTGAACGTTTCGATCCATATCAAATTTCGTCCGCTTAGCAACAGTTGAAAAATAATTTTGCCAACTTGGCAGACAGCTACAGTCTTGAAACTTTGCAGGCAGGTTGACGATGAAACGGCCTATAATTTTGGTTATTTGAGGTTTTGCCGTATCTCAACGGGTTTCGCCATAAATTGCTTAAGAATCATAAATTAGGCCGAAATTTCAATAGTGTTTCCACATGTACCCTCCGTTTTCCCATACTTGCAAGGCAGCTAGAATAACGAAAGTCGGCCTACATATGGCCAATGACGTTGCCAAGGAGCGTCTTGAATTTCGTTCATCTATCCATCTTATGAGTGTGTGAATGAGTAAAATCATTTATGGAAATTTAACAAAAATGACCGAAACCGGGAAAATGAAGCTCAATCTAAGGTAGAAGGAGTCGAGATACGACAAAAAGTCATAGGACCAAAGTTGTAGATCTCTTCATTTTAGGGGACGAAAGTGCAGTCCGTTTATTGATAACAATTACCGTTTAGCCACAAGACAGCTCGAAACGAAAGCCTGCACCGTCATTTAATTTGGCTTAACATTTCGAATTTTTTAGTGGATGAAATATTAAATATTTTAACTTTTTGCAATTTCTACGTCGGTTACAGGCTAGGAGCTAGAACTTTGCCAAATATTAATTTTGTAGGGCACTGCATCACGGTATCCGCCATTTTGTTTGGGGGGAGGGGGGCCAAAATTTAAAATTTAAAATTTTTGGAATTTTTCCGTAGGTTACACGCTAATAGCTATCACCTTGCCAAATTTCAAGTTTCTAGCTCATGTCGAAGTGGGTAAACATTTATGTCAGTGAGTGAGCCTTGCGGCTTTATATATATAAGATAAGATAGAGCCGGGCAATGTGCACGCTAAATAGTGCAGACTTCCATTTGGAAATTCATTGCGTCCAAACGGTAAGTCGTATCGAGGTAAGGTTTTCACCATCGGACGTCCCATTTAGTCGCCGACAGTACTGTGTGGGGCATTCTCTCGCATCTCGCCAATTTATACCATATAAAGGGGTGAACGTTTCGATCCATATCAAATTTCGTCCGCTTAGCAACAGTTGAAAAATAATTTTGCCAACTTGGCAGACAGCTACAGTCTTGAAACTTTGCAGGCAGGTTGACGATGAAACGGCCTATAATTTTGGTTATTTGAGGTTTTGCCGTATCTCAACGGGTTTCGCCATAAATTGCTTAAGAATCATAAATTAGGCCGAAATTTCAATAGTGTTTCCACATGTACCCTCCGTTTTCCCATACTTGCAAGGCAGCTAGAATAACGAAAGTCGGCCTACATATGGCCAATGACGTTGCCAAGGAGCGTCTTGAATTTCGTTCATCTATCCATCTTATGAGTGTGTGAATGAGTAAAATCATTTATGGAAATTTAACAAAAATGACCGAAACCGGGAAAATGAAGCTCAATCTAAGGTAGAAGGAGTCGAGATACGACAAAAAGTCATAGGACCAAAGTTGTAGATCTCTTCATTTTAGGGGACGAAAGTGCAGTCCGTTTATTGATAACAATTACCGTTTAGCCACAAGACAGCTCGAAACGAAAGCCTGCACCGTCATTTAATTTGGCTTAACATTTCGAATTTTTTAGTGGATGAAATATTAAATATTTTAACTTTTTGCAATTTCTACGTCGGTTACAGGCTAGGAGCTAGAACTTTGCCAAATATTAATTTTGTAGGGCACTGCATCACGGTATCCGCCATTTTGTTTGGGGGGAGGGGGGCCAAAATTTAAAATTTAAAATTTTTGGAATTTTTCCGTAGGTTACACGCTAATAGCTATCACCTTGCCAAATTTCAAGTTTCTAGCTCATGTCGAAGTGGGTAAACATTTATGTCAGTGAGTGAGCCTTGCGGCTTTATATATATAAGATAAGATAGAGCCGGGCAATGTGCACGCTAAATAGTGCAGACTTCCATTTGGAAATTCATTGCGTCCAAACGGTAAGTCGTATCGAGGTAAGGTTTTCACCATCGGACGTCCCATTTAGTCGCCGACAGTACTGTGTGGGGCATTCTCTCGCATCTCGCCAATTTATACCATATAAAGGGGTGAACGTTTCGATCCATATCAAATTTCGTCCGCTTAGCAACAGTTGAAAAATAATTTTGCCAACTTGGCAGACAGCTACAGTCTTGAAACTTTGCAGGCAGGTTGACGATGAAACGGCCTATAATTTTGGTTATTTGAGGTTTTGCCGTATCTCAACGGGTTTCGCCATAAATTGCTTAAGAATCATAAATTAGGCCGAAATTTCAATAGTGTTTCCACATGTACCCTCCGTTTTCCCATACTTGCAAGGCAGCTAGAATAACGAAAGTCGGCCTACATATGGCCAATGACGTTGCCAAGGAGCGTCTTGAATTTCGTTCATCTATCCATCTTATGAGTGTGTGAATGAGTAAAATCATTTATGGAAATTTAACAAAAATGACCGAAACCGGGAAAATGAAGCTCAATCTAAGGTAGAAGGAGTCGAGATACGACAAAAAGTCATAGGACCAAAGTTGTAGATCTCTTCATTTTAGGGGACGAAAGTGCAGTCCGTTTATTGATAACAATTACCGTTTAGCCACAAGACAGCTCGAAACGAAAGCCTGCACCGTCATTTAATTCGGCTTAACATTTCGAATTTTTTAGTGGATGAAATATTAAATATTTTAACTTTTTGCAATTTCTACGTCGGTTACAGGCTAGGAGCTAGAACTTTGCCAAATATTAATTTTGTAGGGCACTGCATCACGGTATCCGCCATTTTGTTTGGGGGGAGGGGGGCCAAAATTTAAAATTTAAAATTTTTGGAATTTTTCCGTAGGTTACACGCTAATAGCTATCACCTTGCCAAATTTCAAGTTTCTAGCTCATGTCGAAGTGGGTAAACATTTATGTCAGTGAGTGAGCCTTGCGGCTTTATATATATAAGATAAGATAAGATAGAGCCGGGCAATGTGCACGCTAAATAGTGCAGACTTCCATTTGGAAATTCATTGCGTCCAAACGGTAAGTCGTATCGAGGTAAGGTTTTCACCATCGGACGTCCCATTTAGTCGCCGACAGTACTGTGTGGGGCATTCTCTCGCATCCCGCCAATTTATACCATATAAAGGGGTGAACGTTTCGATCCATATCAAATTTCGTCCGCTTAGCAACAGTTGAAAAATAATTTTGCCAACTTGGCAGACAGCTACAGTCTTGAAACTTTGCAGGCAGGTTGACGATGAAACGGCCTATAATTTTGGTTATTTGAGGTTTTGCCGTATCTCAACGGGTTTCGCCATAAATTGCTTAAGAATCATAAATTAGGCCGAAATTTCAATAGTGTTTCCACATGTACCCTCCGTTTTCCCATACTTGCAAGGCAGCTAGAATAACGAAAGTCGGCCTACATATGGCCAATGACGTTGCCAAGGAGCGTCTTGAATTTCGTTCATCTATCCATCTTATGAGTGTGTGAATGAGTAAAATCATTTATGGAAATTTAACAAAAATGACCGAAACCGGGAAAATGAAGCTCAATCTAAGGTAGAAGGAGTCGAGATACGACAAAAAGTCATAGGACCAAAGTTGTAGATCTCTTCATTTTAGGGGACGAAAGTGCAGTCCGTTTATTGATAACAATTACCGTTTAGCCACAAGACAGCTCGAAACGAAAGCCTGCACCGTCATTTAATTTGGCTTAACATTTCGAATTTTTTAGTGGATGAAATATTAAATATTTTAACTTTTTGCAATTTCTACGTCGGTTACAGGCTAGGAGCTAGAACTTTGCCAAATATTAATTTTGTAGGGCACTGCATCACGGTATCCGCCATTTTGTTTGGGGGGAGGGGGGCCAAAATTTAAAATTTAAAATTTTTGGAATTTTTCCGTAGGTTACACGCTAATAGCTATCACCTTGCCAAATTTCAAGTTTCTAGCTCATGTCGAAGTGGGTAAACATTTATGTCAGTGAGTGAGCCTTGCGGCTTTATATATATAAGATAAGATAGAGCCGGGCAATGTGCACGCTAAATAGTGCAGACTTCCATTTGGAAATTCATTGCGTCCAAACGGTAAGTCGTATCGAGGTAAGGTTTTCACCATCGGACGTCCCATTTAGTCGCCGACAGTACTGTGTGGGGCATTCTCTCGCATCCCGCCAATTTATACCATATAAAGGGGTGAACGTTTCGATCCATATCAAATTTCGTCCGCTTAGCAACAGTTGAAAAATAATTTTGCCAACTTGGCAGACAGCTACAGTCTTGAAACTTTGCAGGCAGGTTGACGATGAAACGGCCTATAATTTTGGTTATTTGAGGTTTTGCCGTATCTCAACGGGTTTCGCCATAAATTGCTTAAGAATCATAAATTAGGCCGAAATTTCAATAGTGTTTCCACATGTACCCTCCGTTTTCCCATACTTGCAAGGCAGCTAGAATAACGAAAGTCGGCCTACATATGGCCAATGACGTTGCCAAGGAGCGTCTTGAATTTCGTTCATCTATCCATCTTATGAGTGTGTGAATGAGTAAAATCATTTATGGAAATTTAACAAAAATGACCGAAACCGGGAAAATGAAGCTCAATCTAAGGTAGAAGGAGTCGAGATACGACAAAAAGTCATAGGACCAAAGTTGTAGATCTCTTCATTTTAGGGGACGAAAGTGCAGTCCGTTTATTGATAACAATTACCGTTTAGCCACAAGACAGCTCGAAACGAAAGCCTGCACCGTCATTTAATTTGGCTTAACATTTCGAATTTTTTAGTGGATGAAATATTAAATATTTTAACTTTTTGCAATTTCTACGTCGGTTACAGGCTAGGAGCTAGAACTTTGCCAAATATTAATTTTGTAGGGCACTGCATCACGGTATCCGCCATTTTGTTTGGGGGGAGGGGGGCCAAAATTTAAAATTTAAAATTTTTGGAATTTTTCCGTAGGTTACACGCTAATAGCTATCACCTTGCCAAATTTCAAGTTTCTAGCTCATGTCGAAGTGGGTAAACATTTATGTCAGTGAGTGAGCCTTGCGGCTTTATATATATAAGATAAGATAGAGCCGGGCAATGTGCACGCTAAATAGTGCAGACTTCCATTTGGAAATTCATTGCGTCCAAACGGTAAGTCGTATCGAGGTAAGGTTTTCACCATCGGACGTCCCATTTAGTCGCCGACAGTACTGTGTGGGGCATTCTCTCGCATCCCGCCAATTTATACCATATAAAGGGGTGAACGTTTCGATCCATATCAAATTTCGTCCGCTTAGCAACAGTTGAAAAATAATTTTGCCAACTTGGCAGACAGCTACAGTCTTGAAACTTTGCAGGCAGGTTGACGATGAAACGGCCTATAATTTTGGTTATTTGAGGTTTTGCCGTATCTCAACGGGTTTCGCCATAAATTGCTTAAGAATCATAAATTAGGCCGAAATTTCAATAGTGTTTCCACATGTACCCTCCGTTTTCCCATACTTGCAAGGCAGCTAGAATAACGAAAGTCGGCCTACATATGGCCAATGACGTTGCCAAGGAGCGTCTTGAATTTCGTTCATCTATCCATCTTATGAGTGTGTGAATGAGTAAAATCATTTATGGAAATTTAACAAAAATGACCGAAACCGGGAAAATGAAGCTCAATCTAAGGTAGAAGGAGTCGAGATACGACAAAAAGTCATAGGACCAAAGTTGTAGATCTCTTCATTTTAGGGGACGAAAGTGCAGTCCGTTTATTGATAACAATTACCGTTTAGCCACAAGACAGCTCGAAACGAAAGCCTGCACCGTCATTTAATTTGGCTTAACATTTCGAATTTTTTAGTGGATGAAATATTAAATATTTTAACTTTTTGCAATTTCTACGTCGGTTACAGGCTAGGAGCTAGAACTTTGCCAAATATTAATTTTGTAGGGCACTGCATCACGGTATCCGCCATTTTGTTTGGGGGGAGGGGGGCCAAAATTTAAAATTTAAAATTTTTGGAATTTTTCCGTAGGTTACACGCTAATAGCTATCACCTTGCCAAATTTCAAGTTTCTAGCTCATGTCGAAGTGGGTAAACATTTATGTCAGTGAGTGAGCCTTGCGGCTTTATATATATAAGATAAGATAAGATAGAGCCGGGCAATGTGCACGCTAAATAGTGCAGACTTCCATTTGGAAATTCATTGCGTCCAAACGGTAAGTCGTATCGAGGTAAGGTTTTCACCATCGGACGTCCCATTTAGTCGCCGACAGTACTGTGTGGGGCATTCTCTCGCATCCCGCCAATTTATACCATATAAAGGGGTGAACGTTTCGATCCATATCAAATTTCGTCCGCTTAGCAACAGTTGAAAAATAATTTTGCCAACTTGGCAGACAGCTACAGTCTTGAAACTTTGCAGGCAGGTTGACGATGAAACGGCCTATAATTTTGGTTATTTGAGGTTTTGCCGTATCTCAACGGGTTTCGCCATAAATTGCTTAAGAATCATAAATTAGGCCGAAATTTCAATAGTGTTTCCACATGTACCCTCCGTTTTCCCATACTTGCAAGGCAGCTAGAATAACGAAAGTCGGCCTACATATGGCCAATGACGTTGCCAAGGAGCGTCTTGAATTTCGTTCATCTATCCATCTTATGAGTGTGTGAATGAGTAAAATCATTTATGGAAATTTAACAAAAATGACCGAAACCGGGAAAATGAAGCTCAATCTAAGGTAGAAGGAGTCGAGATACGACAAAAAGTCATAGGACCAAAGTTGTAGATCTCTTCATTTTAGGGGACGAAAGTGCAGTCCGTTTATTGATAACAATTACCGTTTAGCCACAAGACAGCTCGAAACGAAAGCCTGCACCGTCATTTAATTTGGCTTAACATTTCGAATTTTTTAGTGGATGAAATATTAAATATTTTAACTTTTTGCAATTTCTACGTCGGTTACAGGCTAGGAGCTAGAACTTTGCCAAATATTAATTTTGTAGGGCACTGCATCACGGTATCCGCCATTTTGTTTGGGGGGAGGGGGGCCAAAATTTAAAATTTAAAATTTTTGGAATTTTTCCGTAGGTTACACGCTAATAGCTATCACCTTGCCAAATTTCAAGTTTCTAGCTCATGTCGAAGTGGGTAAACATTTATGTCAGTGAGTGAGCCTTGCGGCTTTATATATATAAGATAAGATAGAGCCGGGCAATGTGCACGCTAAATAGTGCAGACTTCCATTTGGAAATTCATTGCGTCCAAACGGTAAGTCGTATCGAGGTAAGGTTTTCACCATCGGACGTCCCATTTAGTCGCCGACAGTACTGTGTGGGGCATTCTCTCGCATCTCGCCAATTTATACCATATAAAGGGGTGAACGTTTCGATCCATATCAAATTTCGTCCGCTTAGCAACAGTTGAAAAATAATTTTGCCAACTTGGCAGACAGCTACAGTCTTGAAACTTTGCAGGCAGGTTTACGATGAAACGGCCTATAATTTTGGTTATTTGAGGTTTTGCCGTATCTCAACGGGTTTCGCCATAAATTGCTTAAGAATCATAAATTAGGCCGAAATTTCAATAGTGTTTCCACATGTACCCTCCGTTTTCCCATACTTGCAAGGCAGCTAGAATAACGAAAGTCGGCCTACATATGGCCAATGACGTTGCCAAGGAGCGTCTTGAATTTCGTTCATCTATCCATCTTATGAGTGTGTGAATGAGTAAAATCATTTATGGAAATTTAACAAAAATGACCGAAACCGGGAAAATGAAGCTCAATCTAAGGTAGAAGGAGTCGAGATACGACAAAAAGTCATAGGACCAAAGTTGTAGATCTCTTCATTTTAGGGGACGAAAGTGCAGTCCGTTTATTGATAACAATTACCGTTTAGCCACAAGACAGCTCGAAACGAAAGCCTGCACCGTCATTTAATTTGGCTTAACATTTCGAATTTTTTAGTGGATGAAATATTAAATATTTTAACTTTTTGCAATTTCTACGTCGGTTACAGGCTAGGAGCTAGAACTTTGCCAAATATTAATTTTGTAGGGCACTGCATCACGGTATCCGCCATTTTGTTTGGGGGGAGGGGGGCCAAAATTTAAAATTTAAAATTTTTGGAATTTTTCCGTAGGTTACACGCTAATAGCTATCACCTTGCCAAATTTCAAGTTTCTAGCTCATGTCGAAGTGGGTAAACATTTATGTCAGTGAGTGAGCCTTGCGGCTTTATATATATAAGATAAGATAGAGCCGGGCAATGTGCACGCTAAATAGTGCAGACTTCCATTTGGAAATTCATTGCGTCCAAACGGTAAGTCGTATCGAGGTAAGGTTTTCACCATCGGACGTCCCATTTAGTCGCCGACAGTACTGTGTGGGGCATTCTCTCGCATCTCGCCAATTTATACCATATAAAGGGGTGAACGTTTCGATCCATATCAAATTTCGTCCGCTTAGCAACAGTTGAAAAATAATTTTGCCAACTTGGCAGACAGCTACAGTCTTGAAACTTTGCAGGCAGGTTGACGATGAAACGGCCTATAATTTTGGTTATTTGAGGTTTTGCCGTATCTCAACGGGTTTCGCCATAAATTGCTTAAGAATCATAAATTAGGCCGAAATTTCAATAGTGTTTCCACATGTACCCTCCGTTTTCCCATACTTGCAAGGCAGCTAGAATAACGAAAGTCGGCCTACATATGGCCAATGACGTTGCCAAGGAGCGTCTTGAATTTCGTTCATCTATCCATCTTATGAGTGTGTGAATGAGTAAAATCATTTATGGAAATTTAACAAAAATGACCGAAACCGGGAAAATGAAGCTCAATCTAAGGTAGAAGGAGTCGAGATACGACAAAAAGTCATAGGACCAAAGTTGTAGATCTCTTCATTTTAGGGGACGAAAGTGCAGTCCGTTTATTGATAACAATTACCGTTTAGCCACAAGACAGCTCGAAACGAAAGCCTGCACCGTCATTTAATTTGGCTTAACATTTCGAATTTTTTAGTGGATGAAATATTAAATATTTTAACTTTTTGCAATTTCTACGTCGGTTACAGGCTAGGAGCTAGAACTTTGCCAAATATTAATTTTGTAGGGCACTGCATCACGGTATCCGCCATTTTGTTTGGGGGGAGGGGGGCCAAAATTTAAAATTTAAAATTTTTGGAATTTTTCCGTAGGTTACACGCTAATAGCTATCACCTTGCCAAATTTCAAGTTTCTAGCTCATGTCGAAGTGGGTAAACATTTATGTCAGTGAGTGAGCCTTGCGGCTTTATATATATAAGATAAGATAGAGCCGGGCAATGTGCACGCTAAATAGTGCAGACTTCCATTTGGAAATTCATTGCGTCCAAACGGTAAGTCGTATCGAGGTAAGGTTTTCACCATCGGACGTCCCATTTAGTCGCCGACAGTACTGTGTGGGGCATTCTCTCGCATCCCGCCAATTTATACCATATAAAGGGGTGAACGTTTCGATCCATATCAAATTTCGTCCGCTTAGCAACAGTTGAAAAATAATTTTGCCAACTTGGCAGACAGCTACAGTCTTGAAACTTTGCAGGCAGGTTGACGATGAAACGGCCTATAATTTTGGTTATTTGAGGTTTTGCCGTATCTCAACGGGTTTCGCCATAAATTGCTTAAGAATCATAAATTAGGCCGAAATTTCAATAGTGTTTCCACATGTACCCTCCGTTTTCCCATACTTGCAAGGCAGCTAGAATAACGAAAGTCGGCCTACATATGGCCAATGACGTTGCCAAGGAGCGTCTTGAATTTCGTTCATCTATCCATCTTATGAGTGTGTGAATGAGTAAAATCATTTATGGAAATTTAACAAAAATGACCGAAACCGGGAAAATGAAGCTCAATCTAAGGTAGAAGGAGTCGAGATACGACAAAAAGTCATAGGACCAAAGTTGTAGATCTCTTCATTTTAGGGGACGAAAGTGCAGTCCGTTTATTGATAACAATTACCGTTTAGCCACAAGACAGCTCGAAACGAAAGCCTGCACCGTCATTTAATTTGGCTTAACATTTCGAATTTTTTAGTGGATGAAATATTAAATATTTTAACTTTTTGCAATTTCTACGTCGGTTACAGGCTAGGAGCTAGAACTTTGCCAAATATTAATTTTGTAGGGCACTGCATCACGGTATCCGCCATTTTGTTTGGGGGGAGGGGGGCCAAAATTTAAAATTTAAAATTTTTGGAATTTTTCCGTAGGTTACACGCTAATAGCTATCACCTTGCCAAATTTCAAGTTTCTAGCTCATGTCGAAGTGGGTAAACATTTATGTCAGTGAGTGAGCCTTGCGGCTTTATATATATAAGATAAGATAGAGCCGGGCAATGTGCACGCTAAATAGTGCAGACTTCCATTTGGAAATTCATTGCGTCCAAACGGTAAGTCGTATCGAGGTAAGGTTTTCACCATCGGACGTCCCATTTAGTCGCCGACAGTACTGTGTGGGGCATTCTCTCGCATCTCGCCAATTTATACCATATAAAGGGGTGAACGTTTCGATCCATATCAAATTTCGTCCGCTTAGCAACAGTTGAAAAATAATTTTGCCAACTTGGCAGACAGCTACAGTCTTGAAACTTTGCAGGCAGGTTGACGATGAAACGGCCTATAATTTTGGTTATTTGAGGTTTTGCCGTATCTCAACGGGTTTCGCCATAAATTGCTTAAGAATCATAAATTAGGCCGAAATTTCAATAGTGTTTCCACATGTACCCTCCGTTTTCCCATACTTGCAAGGCAGCTAGAATAACGAAAGTCGGCCTACATATGGCCAATGACGTTGCCAAGGAGCGTCTTGAATTTCGTTCATCTATCCATCTTATGAGTGTGTGAATGAGTAAAATCATTTATGGAAATTTAACAAAAATGACCGAAACCGGGAAAATGAAGCTCAATCTAAGGTAGAAGGAGTCGAGATACGACAAAAAGTCATAGGACCAAAGTTGTAGATCTCTTCATTTTAGGGGACGAAAGTGCAGTCCGTTTATTGATAACAATTACCGTTTAGCCACAAGACAGCTCGAAACGAAAGCCTGCACCGTCATTTAATTTGGCTTAACATTTCGAATTTTTTAGTGGATGAAATATTAAATATTTTAACTTTTTGCAATTTCTACGTCGGTTACAGGCTAGGAGCTAGAACTTTGCCAAATATTAATTTTGTAGGGCACTGCATCACGGTATCCGCCATTTTGTTTGGGGGGAGGGGGGCCAAAATTTAAAATTTAAAATTTTTGGAATTTTTCCGTAGGTTACACGCTAATAGCTATCACCTTGCCAAATTTCAAGTTTCTAGCTCATGTCGAAGTGGGTAAACATTTATGTCAGTGAGTGAGCCTTGCGGCTTTATATATATAAGATAAGATAGAGCCGGGCAATGTGCACGCTAAATAGTGCAGACTTCCATTTGGAAATTCATTGCGTCCAAACGGTAAGTCGTATCGAGGTAAGGTTTTCACCATCGGACGTCCCATTTAGTCGCCGACAGTACTGTGTGGGGCATTCTCTCGCATCTCGCCAATTTATACCATATAAAGGGGTGAACGTTTCGATCCATATCAAATTTCGTCCGCTTAGCAACAGTTGAAAAATAATTTTGCCAACTTGGCAGACAGCTACAGTCTTGAAACTTTGCAGGCAGGTTGACGATGAAACGGCCTATAATTTTGGTTATTTGAGGTTTTGCCGTATCTCAACGGGTTTCGCCATAAATTGCTTAAGAATCATAAATTAGGCCGAAATTTCAATAGTGTTTCCACATGTACCCTCCGTTTTCCCATACTTGCAAGGCAGCTAGAATAACGAAAGTCGGCCTACATATGGCCAATGACGTTGCCAAGGAGCGTCTTGAATTTCGTTCATCTATCCATCTTATGAGTGTGTGAATGAGTAAAATCATTTATGGAAATTTAACAAAAATGACCGAAACCGGGAAAATGAAGCTCAATCTAAGGTAGAAGGAGTCGAGATACGACAAAAAGTCATAGGACCAAAGTTGTAGATCTCTTCATTTTAGGGGACGAAAGTGCAGTCCGTTTATTGATAACAATTACCGTTTAGCCACAAGACAGCTCGAAACGAAAGCCTGCACCGTCATTTAATTCGGCTTAACATTTCGAATTTTTTAGTGGATGAAATATTAAATATTTTAACTTTTTGCAATTTCTACGTCGGTTACAGGCTAGGAGCTAGAACTTTGCCAAATATTAATTTTGTAGGGCACTGCATCACGGTATCCGCCATTTTGTTTGGGGGGAGGGGGGCCAAAATTTAAAATTTAAAATTTTTGGAATTTTTCCGTAGGTTACACGCTAATAGCTATCACCTTGCCAAATTTCAAGTTTCTAGCTCATGTCGAAGTGGGTAAACATTTATGTCAGTGAGTGAGCCTTGCGGCTTTATATATATAAGATAAGATAAGATAGAGCCGGGCAATGTGCACGCTAAATAGTGCAGACTTCCATTTGGAAATTCATTGCGTCCAAACGGTAAGTCGTATCGAGGTAAGGTTTTCACCATCGGACGTCCCATTTAGTCGCCGACAGTACTGTGTGGGGCATTCTCTCGCATCCCGCCAATTTATACCATATAAAGGGGTGAACGTTTCGATCCATATCAAATTTCGTCCGCTTAGCAACAGTTGAAAAATAATTTTGCCAACTTGGCAGACAGCTACAGTCTTGAAACTTTGCAGGCAGGTTGACGATGAAACGGCCTATAATTTTGGTTATTTGAGGTTTTGCCGTATCTCAACGGGTTTCGCCATAAATTGCTTAAGAATCATAAATTAGGCCGAAATTTCAATAGTGTTTCCACATGTACCCTCCGTTTTCCCATACTTGCAAGGCAGCTAGAATAACGAAAGTCGGCCTACATATGGCCAATGACGTTGCCAAGGAGCGTCTTGAATTTCGTTCATCTATCCATCTTATGAGTGTGTGAATGAGTAAAATCATTTATGGAAATTTAACAAAAATGACCGAAACCGGGAAAATGAAGCTCAATCTAAGGTAGAAGGAGTCGAGATACGACAAAAAGTCATAGGACCAAAGTTGTAGATCTCTTCATTTTAGGGGACGAAAGTGCAGTCCGTTTATTGATAACAATTACCGTTTAGCCACAAGACAGCTCGAAACGAAAGCCTGCACCGTCATTTAATTTGGCTTAACATTTCGAATTTTTTAGTGGATGAAATATTAAATATTTTAACTTTTTGCAATTTCTACGTCGGTTACAGGCTAGGAGCTAGAACTTTGCCAAATATTAATTTTGTAGGGCACTGCATCACGGTATCCGCCATTTTGTTTGGGGGGAGGGGGGCCAAAATTTAAAATTTAAAATTTTTGGAATTTTTCCGTAGGTTACACGCTAATAGCTATCACCTTGCCAAATTTCAAGTTTCTAGCTCATGTCGAAGTGGGTAAACATTTATGTCAGTGAGTGAGCCTTGCGGCTTTATATATATAAGATAAGATAGAGCCGGGCAATGTGCACGCTAAATAGTGCAGACTTCCATTTGGAAATTCATTGCGTCCAAACGGTAAGTCGTATCGAGGTAAGGTTTTCACCATCGGACGTCCCATTTAGTCGCCGACAGTACTGTGTGGGGCATTCTCTCGCATCCCGCCAATTTATACCATATAAAGGGGTGAACGTTTCGATCCATATCAAATTTCGTCCGCTTAGCAACAGTTGAAAAATAATTTTGCCAACTTGGCAGACAGCTACAGTCTTGAAACTTTGCAGGCAGGTTGACGATGAAACGGCCTATAATTTTGGTTATTTGAGGTTTTGCCGTATCTCAACGGGTTTCGCCATAAATTGCTTAAGAATCATAAATTAGGCCGAAATTTCAATAGTGTTTCCACATGTACCCTCCGTTTTCCCATACTTGCAAGGCAGCTAGAATAACGAAAGTCGGCCTACATATGGCCAATGACGTTGCCAAGGAGCGTCTTGAATTTCGTTCATCTATCCATCTTATGAGTGTGTGAATGAGTAAAATCATTTATGGAAATTTAACAAAAATGACCGAAACCGGGAAAATGAAGCTCAATCTAAGGTAGAAGGAGTCGAGATACGACAAAAAGTCATAGGACCAAAGTTGTAGATCTCTTCATTTTAGGGGACGAAAGTGCAGTCCGTTTATTGATAACAATTACCGTTTAGCCACAAGACAGCTCGAAACGAAAGCCTGCACCGTCATTTAATTTGGCTTAACATTTCGAATTTTTTAGTGGATGAAATATTAAATATTTTAACTTTTTGCAATTTCTACGTCGGTTACAGGCTAGGAGCTAGAACTTTGCCAAATATTAATTTTGTAGGGCACTGCATCACGGTATCCGCCATTTTGTTTGGGGGGAGGGGGGCCAAAATTTAAAATTTAAAATTTTTGGAATTTTTCCGTAGGTTACACGCTAATAGCTATCACCTTGCCAAATTTCAAGTTTCTAGCTCATGTCGAAGTGGGTAAACATTTATGTCAGTGAGTGAGCCTTGCGGCTTTATATATATAAGATAAGATAGAGCCGGGCAATGTGCACGCTAAATAGTGCAGACTTCCATTTGGAAATTCATTGCGTCCAAACGGTAAGTCGTATCGAGGTAAGGTTTTCACCATCGGACGTCCCATTTAGTCGCCGACAGTACTGTGTGGGGCATTCTCTCGCATCCCGCCAATTTATACCATATAAAGGGGTGAACGTTTCGATCCATATCAAATTTCGTCCGCTTAGCAACAGTTGAAAAATAATTTTGCCAACTTGGCAGACAGCTACAGTCTTGAAACTTTGCAGGCAGGTTGACGATGAAACGGCCTATAATTTTGGTTATTTGAGGTTTTGCCGTATCTCAACGGGTTTCGCCATAAATTGCTTAAGAATCATAAATTAGGCCGAAATTTCAATAGTGTTTCCACATGTACCCTCCGTTTTCCCATACTTGCAAGGCAGCTAGAATAACGAAAGTCGGCCTACATATGGCCAATGACGTTGCCAAGGAGCGTCTTGAATTTCGTTCATCTATCCATCTTATGAGTGTGTGAATGAGTAAAATCATTTATGGAAATTTAACAAAAATGACCGAAACCGGGAAAATGAAGCTCAATCTAAGGTAGAAGGAGTCGAGATACGACAAAAAGTCATAGGACCAAAGTTGTAGATCTCTTCATTTTAGGGGACGAAAGTGCAGTCCGTTTATTGATAACAATTACCGTTTAGCCACAAGACAGCTCGAAACGAAAGCCTGCACCGTCATTTAATTTGGCTTAACATTTCGAATTTTTTAGTGGATGAAATATTAAATATTTTAACTTTTTGCAATTTCTACGTCGGTTACAGGCTAGGAGCTAGAACTTTGCCAAATATTAATTTTGTAGGGCACTGCATCACGGTATCCGCCATTTTGTTTGGGGGGAGGGGGGCCAAAATTTAAAATTTAAAATTTTTGGAATTTTTCCGTAGGTTACACGCTAATAGCTATCACCTTGCCAAATTTCAAGTTTCTAGCTCATGTCGAAGTGGGTAAACATTTATGTCAGTGAGTGAGCCTTGCGGCTTTATATATATAAGATAAGATAGAGCCGGGCAATGTGCACGCTAAATAGTGCAGACTTCCATTTGGAAATTCATTGCGTCCAAACGGTAAGTCGTATCGAGGTAAGGTTTTCACCATCGGACGTCCCATTTAGTCGCCGACAGTACTGTGTGGGGCATTCTCTCGCATCTCGCCAATTTATACCATATAAAGGGGTGAACGTTTCGATCCATATCAAATTTCGTCCGCTTAGCAACAGTTGAAAAATAATTTTGCCAACTTGGCAGACAGCTACAGTCTTGAAACTTTGCAGGCAGGTTGACGATGAAACGGCCTATAATTTTGGTTATTTGAGGTTTTGCCGTATCTCAACGGGTTTCGCCATAAATTGCTTAAGAATCATAAATTAGGCCGAAATTTCAATAGTGTTTCCACATGTACCCTCCGTTTTCCCATACTTGCAAGGCAGCTAGAATAACGAAAGTCGGCCTACATATGGCCAATGACGTTGCCAAGGAGCGTCTTGAATTTCGTTCATCTATCCATCTTATGAGTGTGTGAATGAGTAAAATCATTTATGGAAATTTAACAAAAATGACCGAAACCGGGAAAATGAAGCTCAATCTAAGGTAGAAGGAGTCGAGATACGACAAAAAGTCATAGGACCAAAGTTGTAGATCTCTTCATTTTAGGGGACGAAAGTGCAGTCCGTTTATTGATAACAATTACCGTTTAGCCACAAGACAGCTCGAAACGAAAGCCTGCACCGTCATTTAATTTGGCTTAACATTTCGAATTTTTTAGTGGATGAAATATTAAATATTTTAACTTTTTGCAATTTCTACGTCGGTTACAGGCTAGGAGCTAGAACTTTGCCAAATATTAATTTTGTAGGGCACTGCATCACGGTATCCGCCATTTTGTTTGGGGGGAGGGGGGCCAAAATTTAAAATTTAAAATTTTTGGAATTTTTCCGTAGGTTACACGCTAATAGCTATCACCTTGCCAAATTTCAAGTTTCTAGCTCATGTCGAAGTGGGTAAACATTTATGTCAGTGAGTGAGCCTTGCGGCTTTATATATATAAGATAAGATAGAGCCGGGCAATGTGCACGCTAAATAGTGCAGACTTCCATTTGGAAATTCATTGCGTCCAAACGGTAAGTCGTATCGAGGTAAGGTTTTCACCATCGGACGTCCCATTTAGTCGCCGACAGTACTGTGTGGGGCATTCTCTCGCATCCCGCCAATTTATACCATATAAAGGGGTGAACGTTTCGATCCATATCAAATTTCGTCCGCTTAGCAACAGTTGAAAAATAATTTTGCCAACTTGGCAGACAGCTACAGTCTTGAAACTTTGCAGGCAGGTTGACGATGAAACGGCCTATAATTTTGGTTATTTGAGGTTTTGCCGTATCTCAACGGGTTTCGCCATAAATTGCTTAAGAATCATAAATTAGGCCGAAATTTCAATAGTGTTTCCACATGTACCCTCCGTTTTCCCATACTTGCAAGGCAGCTAGAATAACGAAAGTCGGCCTACATATGGCCAATGACGTTGCCAAGGAGCGTCTTGAATTTCGTTCATCTATCCATCTTATGAGTGTGTGAATGAGTAAAATCATTTATGGAAATTTAACAAAAATGACCGAAACCGGGAAAATGAAGCTCAATCTAAGGTAGAAGGAGTCGAGATACGACAAAAAGTCATAGGACCAAAGTTGTAGATCTCTTCATTTTAGGGGACGAAAGTGCAGTCCGTTTATTGATAACAATTACCGTTTAGCCACAAGACAGCTCGAAACGAAAGCCTGCACCGTCATTTAATTTGGCTTAACATTTCGAATTTTTTAGTGGATGAAATATTAAATATTTTAACTTTTTGCAATTTCTACGTCGGTTACAGGCTAGGAGCTAGAACTTTGCCAAATATTAATTTTGTAGGGCACTGCATCACGGTATCCGCCATTTTGTTTGGGGGGAGGGGGGCCAAAATTTAAAATTTAAAATTTTTGGAATTTTTCCGTAGGTTACACGCTAATAGCTATCACCTTGCCAAATTTCAAGTTTCTAGCTCATGTCGAAGTGGGTAAACATTTATGTCAGTGAGTGAGCCTTGCGGCTTTATATATATAAGATAAGATAGAGCCGGGCAATGTGCACGCTAAATAGTGCAGACTTCCATTTGGAAATTCATTGCGTCCAAACGGTAAGTCGTATCGAGGTAAGGTTTTCACCATCGGACGTCCCATTTAGTCGCCGACAGTACTGTGTGGGGCATTCTCTCGCATCCCGCCAATTTATACCATATAAAGGGGTGAACGTTTCGATCCATATCAAATTTCGTCCGCTTAGCAACAGTTGAAAAATAATTTTGCCAACTTGGCAGACAGCTACAGTCTTGAAACTTTGCAGGCAGGTTGACGATGAAACGGCCTATAATTTTGGTTATTTGAGGTTTTGCCGTATCTCAACGGGTTTCGCCATAAATTGCTTAAGAATCATAAATTAGGCCGAAATTTCAATAGTGTTTCCACATGTACCCTCCGTTTTCCCATACTTGCAAGGCAGCTAGAATAACGAAAGTCGGCCTACATATGGCCAATGACGTTGCCAAGGAGCGTCTTGAATTTCGTTCATCTATCCATCTTATGAGTGTGTGAATGAGTAAAATCATTTATGGAAATTTAACAAAAATGACCGAAACCGGGAAAATGAAGCTCAATCTAAGGTAGAAGGAGTCGAGATACGACAAAAAGTCATAGGACCAAAGTTGTAGATCTCTTCATTTTAGGGGACGAAAGTGCAGTCCGTTTATTGATAACAATTACCGTTTAGCCACAAGACAGCTCGAAACGAAAGCCTGCACCGTCATTTAATTTGGCTTAACATTTCGAATTTTTTAGTGGATGAAATATTAAATATTTTAACTTTTTGCAATTTCTACGTCGGTTACAGGCTAGGAGCTAGAACTTTGCCAAATATTAATTTTGTAGGGCACTGCATCACGGTATCCGCCATTTTGTTTGGGGGGAGGGGGGCCAAAATTTAAAATTTAAAATTTTTGGAATTTTTCCGTAGGTTACACGCTAATAGCTATCACCTTGCCAAATTTCAAGTTTCTAGCTCATGTCGAAGTGGGTAAACATTTATGTCAGTGAGTGAGCCTTGCGGCTTTATATATATAAGATAAGATAGAGCCGGGCAATGTGCACGCTAAATAGTGCAGACTTCCATTTGGAAATTCATTGCGTCCAAACGGTAAGTCGTATCGAGGTAAGGTTTTCACCATCGGACGTCCCATTTAGTCGCCGACAGTACTGTGTGGGGCATTCTCTCGCATCTCGCCAATTTATACCATATAAAGGGGTGAACGTTTCGATCCATATCAAATTTCGTCCGCTTAGCAACAGTTGAAAAATAATTTTGCCAACTTGGCAGACAGCTACAGTCTTGAAACTTTGCAGGCAGGTTTACGATGAAACGGCCTATAATTTTGGTTATTTGAGGTTTTGCCGTATCTCAACGGGTTTCGCCATAAATTGCTTAAGAATCATAAATTAGGCCGAAATTTCAATAGTGTTTCCACATGTACCCTCCGTTTTCCCATACTTGCAAGGCAGCTAGAATAACGAAAGTCGGCCTACATATGGCCAATGACGTTGCCAAGGAGCGTCTTGAATTTCGTTCATCTATCCATCTTATGAGTGTGTGAATGAGTAAAATCATTTATGGAAATTTAACAAAAATGACCGAAACCGGGAAAATGAAGCTCAATCTAAGGTAGAAGGAGTCGAGATACGACAAAAAGTCATAGGACCAAAGTTGTAGATCTCTTCATTTTAGGGGACGAAAGTGCAGTCCGTTTATTGATAACAATTACCGTTTAGCCACAAGACAGCTCGAAACGAAAGCCTGCACCGTCATTTAATTTGGCTTAACATTTCGAATTTTTTAGTGGATGAAATATTAAATATTTTAACTTTTTGCAATTTCTACGTCGGTTACAGGCTAGGAGCTAGAACTTTGCCAAATATTAATTTTGTAGGGCACTGCATCACGGTATCCGCCATTTTGTTTGGGGGGAGGGGGGCCAAAATTTAAAATTTAAAATTTTTGGAATTTTTCCGTAGGTTACACGCTAATAGCTATCACCTTGCCAAATTTCAAGTTTCTAGCTCATGTCGAAGTGGGTAAACATTTATGTCAGTGAGTGAGCCTTGCGGCTTTATATATATAAGATAAGATAGAGCCGGGCAATGTGCACGCTAAATAGTGCAGACTTCCATTTGGAAATTCATTGCGTCCAAACGGTAAGTCGTATCGAGGTAAGGTTTTCACCATCGGACGTCCCATTTAGTCGCCGACAGTACTGTGTGGGGCATTCTCTCGCATCTCGCCAATTTATACCATATAAAGGGGTGAACGTTTCGATCCATATCAAATTTCGTCCGCTTAGCAACAGTTGAAAAATAATTTTGCCAACTTGGCAGACAGCTACAGTCTTGAAACTTTGCAGGCAGGTTGACGATGAAACGGCCTATAATTTTGGTTATTTGAGGTTTTGCCGTATCTCAACGGGTTTCGCCATAAATTGCTTAAGAATCATAAATTAGGCCGAAATTTCAATAGTGTTTCCACATGTACCCTCCGTTTTCCCATACTTGCAAGGCAGCTAGAATAACGAAAGTCGGCCTACATATGGCCAATGACGTTGCCAAGGAGCGTCTTGAATTTCGTTCATCTATCCATCTTATGAGTGTGTGAATGAGTAAAATCATTTATGGAAATTTAACAAAAATGACCGAAACCGGGAAAATGAAGCTCAATCTAAGGTAGAAGGAGTCGAGATACGACAAAAAGTCATAGGACCAAAGTTGTAGATCTCTTCATTTTAGGGGACGAAAGTGCAGTCCGTTTATTGATAACAATTACCGTTTAGCCACAAGACAGCTCGAAACGAAAGCCTGCACCGTCATTTAATTCGGCTTAACATTTCGAATTTTTTAGTGGATGAAATATTAAATATTTTAACTTTTTGCAATTTCTACGTCGGTTACAGGCTAGGAGCTAGAACTTTGCCAAATATTAATTTTGTAGGGCACTGCATCACGGTATCCGCCATTTTGTTTGGGGGGAGGGGGGCCAAAATTTATAATTTAAAATTTTTGGAATTTTTCCGTAGGTTACACGCTAATAGCTATCACCTTGCCAAATTTCAAGTTTCTAGCTCATGTCGAAGTGGGTAAACATTTATGTCAGTGAGTGAGCCTTGCGGCTTTATATATATAAGATAAGATAGAGCCGGGCAATGTGCACGCTAAATAGTGCAGACTTCCATTTGGAAATTCATTGCGTCCAAACGGTAAGTCGTATCGAGGTAAGGTTTTCACCATCGGACGTCCCATTTAGTCGCCGACAGTACTGTGTGGGGCATTCTCTCGCATCCCGCCAATTTATACCATATAAAGGGGTGAACGTTTCGATCCATATCAAATTTCGTCCGCTTAGCAACAGTTGAAAAATAATTTTGCCAACTTGGCAGACAGCTACAGTCTTGAAACTTTGCAGGCAGGTTGACGATGAAACGGCCTATAATTTTGGTTATTTGAGGTTTTGCCGTATCTCAACGGGTTTCGCCATAAATTGCTTAAGAATCATAAATTAGGCCGAAATTTCAATAGTGTTTCCACATGTACCCTCCGTTTTCCCATACTTGCAAGGCAGCTAGAATAACGAAAGTCGGCCTACATATGGCCAATGACGTTGCCAAGGAGCGTCTTGAATTTCGTTCATCTATCCATCTTATGAGTGTGTGAATGAGTAAAATCATTTATGGAAATTTAACAAAAATGACCGAAACCGGGAAAATGAAGCTCAATCTAAGGTAGAAGGAGTCGAGATACGACAAAAAGTCATAGGACCAAAGTTGTAGATCTCTTCATTTTAGGGGACGAAAGTGCAGTCCGTTTATTGATAACAATTACCGTTTAGCCACAAGACAGCTCGAAACGAAAGCCTGCACCGTCATTTAATTTGGCTTAACATTTCGAATTTTTTAGTGGATGAAATATTAAATATTTTAACTTTTTGCAATTTCTACGTCGGTTACAGGCTAGGAGCTAGAACTTTGCCAAATATTAATTTTGTAGGGCACTGCATCACGGTATCCGCCATTTTGTTTGGGGGGAGGGGGGCCAAAATTTAAAATTTAAAATTTTTGGAATTTTTCCGTAGGTTACACGCTAATAGCTATCACCTTGCCAAATTTCAAGTTTCTAGCTCATGTCGAAGTGGGTAAACATTTATGTCAGTGAGTGAGCCTTGCGGCTTTATATATATAAGATAGAGCCGGGCAATGTGCACGCTAAATAGTGCAGACTTCCATTTGGAAATTCATTGCGTCCAAACGGTAAGTCGTATCGAGGTAAGGTTTTCACCATCGGACGTCCCATTTAGTCGCCGACAGTACTGTGTGGGGCATTCTCTCGCATCTCGCCAATTTATACCATATAAAGGGGTGAACGTTTCGATCCATATCAAATTTCGTCCGCTTAGCAACAGTTGAAAAATAATTTTGCCAACTTGGCAGACAGCTACAGTCTTGAAACTTTGCAGGCAGGTTGACGATGAAACGGCCTATAATTTTGGTTATTTGAGGTTTTGCCGTATCTCAACGGGTTTCGCCATAAATTGCTTAAGAATCATAAATTAGGCCGAAATTTCAATAGTGTTTCCACATGTACCCTCCGTTTTCCCATACTTGCAAGGCAGCTAGAATAACGAAAGTCGGCCTACATATGGCCAATGACGTTGCCAAGGAGCGTCTTGAATTTCGTTCATCTATCCATCTTATGAGTGTGTGAATGAGTAAAATCATTTATGGAAATTTAACAAAAATGACCGAAACCGGGAAAATGAAGCTCAATCTAAGGTAGAAGGAGTCGAGATACGACAAAAAGTCATAGGACCAAAGTTGTAGATCTCTTCATTTTAGGGGACGAAAGTGCAGTCCGTTTATTGATAACAATTACCGTTTAGCCACAAGACAGCTCGAAACGAAAGCCTGCACCGTCATTTAATTTGGCTTAACATTTCGAATTTTTTAGTGGATGAAATATTAAATATTTTAACTTTTTGCAATTTCTACGTCGGTTACAGGCTAGGAGCTAGAACTTTGCCAAATATTAATTTTGTAGGGCACTGCATCACGGTATCCGCCATTTTGTTTGGGGGGAGGGGGGCCAAAATTTAAAATTTAAAATTTTTGGAATTTTTCCGTAGGTTACACGCTAATAGCTATCACCTTGCCAAATTTCAAGTTTCTAGCTCATGTCGAAGTGGGTAAACATTTATGTCAGTGAGTGAGCCTTGCGGCTTTATATATATAAGATAAGATAGAGCCGGGCAATGTGCACGCTAAATAGTGCAGACTTCCATTTGGAAATTCATTGCGTCCAAACGGTAAGTCGTATCGAGGTAAGGTTTTCACCATCGGACGTCCCATTTAGTCGCCGACAGTACTGTGTGGGGCATTCTCTCGCATCTCGCCAATTTATACCATATAAAGGGGTGAACGTTTCGATCCATATCAAATTTCGTCCGCTTAGCAACAGTTGAAAAATAATTTTGCCAACTTGGCAGACAGCTACAGTCTTGAAACTTTGCAGGCAGGTTGACGATGAAACGGCCTATAATTTTGGTTATTTGAGGTTTTGCCGTATCTCAACGGGTTTCGCCATAAATTGCTTAAGAATCATAAATTAGGCCGAAATTTCAATAGTGTTTCCACATGTACCCTCCGTTTTCCCATACTTGCAAGGCAGCTAGAATAACGAAAGTCGGCCTACATATGGCCAATGACGTTGCCAAGGAGCGTCTTGAATTTCGTTCATCTATCCATCTTATGAGTGTGTGAATGAGTAAAATCATTTATGGAAATTTAACAAAAATGACCGAAACCGGGAAAATGAAGCTCAATCTAAGGTAGAAGGAGTCGAGATACGACAAAAAGTCATAGGACCAAAGTTGTAGATCTCTTCATTTTAGGGGACGAAAGTGCAGTCCGTTTATTGATAACAATTACCGTTTAGCCACAAGACAGCTCGAAACGAAAGCCTGCACCGTCATTTAATTCGGCTTAACATTTCGAATTTTTTAGTGGATGAAATATTAAATATTTTAACTTTTTGCAATTTCTACGTCGGTTACAGGCTAGGAGCTAGAACTTTGCCAAATATTAATTTTGTAGGGCACTGCATCACGGTATCCGCCATTTTGTTTGGGGGGAGGGGGGCCAAAATTTAAAATTTAAAATTTTTGGAATTTTTCCGTAGGTTACACGCTAATAGCTATCACCTTGCCAAATTTCAAGTTTCTAGCTCATGTCGAAGTGGGTAAACATTTATGTCAGTGAGTGAGCCTTGCGGCTTTATATATATAAGATAAGATAAGATAGAGCCGGGCAATGTGCACGCTAAATAGTGCAGACTTCCATTTGGAAATTCATTGCGTCCAAACGGTAAGTCGTATCGAGGTAAGGTTTTCACCATCGGACGTCCCATTTAGTCGCCGACAGTACTGTGTGGGGCATTCTCTCGCATCCCGCCAATTTATACCATATAAAGGGGTGAACGTTTCGATCCATATCAAATTTCGTCCGCTTAGCAACAGTTGAAAAATAATTTTGCCAACTTGGCAGACAGCTACAGTCTTGAAACTTTGCAGGCAGGTTGACGATGAAACGGCCTATAATTTTGGTTATTTGAGGTTTTGCCGTATCTCAACGGGTTTCGCCATAAATTGCTTAAGAATCATAAATTAGGCCGAAATTTCAATAGTGTTTCCACATGTACCCTCCGTTTTCCCATACTTGCAAGGCAGCTAGAATAACGAAAGTCGGCCTACATATGGCCAATGACGTTGCCAAGGAGCGTCTTGAATTTCGTTCATCTATCCATCTTATGAGTGTGTGAATGAGTAAAATCATTTATGGAAATTTAACAAAAATGACCGAAACCGGGAAAATGAAGCTCAATCTAAGGTAGAAGGAGTCGAGATACGACAAAAAGTCATAGGACCAAAGTTGTAGATCTCTTCATTTTAGGGGACGAAAGTGCAGTCCGTTTATTGATAACAATTACCGTTTAGCCACAAGACAGCTCGAAACGAAAGCCTGCACCGTCATTTAATTTGGCTTAACATTTCGAATTTTTTAGTGGATGAAATATTAAATATTTTAACTTTTTGCAATTTCTACGTCGGTTACAGGCTAGGAGCTAGAACTTTGCCAAATATTAATTTTGTAGGGCACTGCATCACGGTATCCGCCATTTTGTTTGGGGGGAGGGGGGCCAAAATTTAAAATTTAAAATTTTTGGAATTTTTCCGTAGGTTACACGCTAATAGCTATCACCTTGCCAAATTTCAAGTTTCTAGCTCATGTCGAAGTGGGTAAACATTTATGTCAGTGAGTGAGCCTTGCGGCTTTATATATATAAGATAAGATAGAGCCGGGCAATGTGCACGCTAAATAGTGCAGACTTCCATTTGGAAATTCATTGCGTCCAAACGGTAAGTCGTATCGAGGTAAGGTTTTCACCATCGGACGTCCCATTTAGTCGCCGACAGTACTGTGTGGGGCATTCTCTCGCATCCCGCCAATTTATACCATATAAAGGGGTGAACGTTTCGATCCATATCAAATTTCGTCCGCTTAGCAACAGTTGAAAAATAATTTTGCCAACTTGGCAGACAGCTACAGTCTTGAAACTTTGCAGGCAGGTTGACGATGAAACGGCCTATAATTTTGGTTATTTGAGGTTTTGCCGTATCTCAACGGGTTTCGCCATAAATTGCTTAAGAATCATAAATTAGGCCGAAATTTCAATAGTGTTTCCACATGTACCCTCCGTTTTCCCATACTTGCAAGGCAGCTAGAATAACGAAAGTCGGCCTACATATGGCCAATGACGTTGCCAAGGAGCGTCTTGAATTTCGTTCATCTATCCATCTTATGAGTGTGTGAATGAGTAAAATCATTTATGGAAATTTAACAAAAATGACCGAAACCGGGAAAATGAAGCTCAATCTAAGGTAGAAGGAGTCGAGATACGACAAAAAGTCATAGGACCAAAGTTGTAGATCTCTTCATTTTAGGGGACGAAAGTGCAGTCCGTTTATTGATAACAATTACCGTTTAGCCACAAGACAGCTCGAAACGAAAGCCTGCACCGTCATTTAATTTGGCTTAACATTTCGAATTTTTTAGTGGATGAAATATTAAATATTTTAACTTTTTGCAATTTCTACGTCGGTTACAGGCTAGGAGCTAGAACTTTGCCAAATATTAATTTTGTAGGGCACTGCATCACGGTATCCGCCATTTTGTTTGGGGGGAGGGGGGCCAAAATTTAAAATTTAAAATTTTTGGAATTTTTCCGTAGGTTACACGCTAATAGCTATCACCTTGCCAAATTTCAAGTTTCTAGCTCATGTCGAAGTGGGTAAACATTTATGTCAGTGAGTGAGCCTTGCGGCTTTATATATATAAGATAAGATAGAGCCGGGCAATGTGCACGCTAAATAGTGCAGACTTCCATTTGGAAATTCATTGCGTCCAAACGGTAAGTCGTATCGAGGTAAGGTTTTCACCATCGGACGTCCCATTTAGTCGCCGACAGTACTGTGTGGGGCATTCTCTCGCATCTCGCCAATTTATACCATATAAAGGGGTGAACGTTTCGATCCATATCAAATTTCGTCCGCTTAGCAACAGTTGAAAAATAATTTTGCCAACTTGGCAGACAGCTACAGTCTTGAAACTTTGCAGGCAGGTTGACGATGAAACGGCCTATAATTTTGGTTATTTGAGGTTTTGCCGTATCTCAACGGGTTTCGCCATAAATTGCTTAAGAATCATAAATTAGGCCGAAATTTCAATAGTGTTTCCACATGTACCCTCCGTTTTCCCATACTTGCAAGGCAGCTAGAATAACGAAAGTCGGCCTACATATGGCCAATGACGTTGCCAAGGAGCGTCTTGAATTTCGTTCATCTATCCATCTTATGAGTGTGTGAATGAGTAAAATCATTTATGGAAATTTAACAAAAATGACCGAAACCGGGAAAATGAAGCTCAATCTAAGGTAGAAGGAGTCGAGATACGACAAAAAGTCATAGGACCAAAGTTGTAGATCTCTTCATTTTAGGGGACGAAAGTGCAGTCCGTTTATTGATAACAATTACCGTTTAGCCACAAGACAGCTCGAAACGAAAGCCTGCACCGTCATTTAATTTGGCTTAACATTTCGAATTTTTTAGTGGATGAAATATTAAATATTTTAACTTTTTGCAATTTCTACGTCGGTTACAGGCTAGGAGCTAGAACTTTGCCAAATATTAATTTTGTAGGGCACTGCATCACGGTATCCGCCATTTTGTTTGGGGGGAGGGGGGCCAAAATTTAAAATTTAAAATTTTTGGAATTTTTCCGTAGGTTACACGCTAATAGCTATCACCTTGCCAAATTTCAAGTTTCTAGCTCATGTCGAAGTGGGTAAACATTTATGTCAGTGAGTGAGCCTTGCGGCTTTATATATATAAGATAAGATAGAGCCGGGCAATGTGCACGCTAAATAGTGCAGACTTCCATTTGGAAATTCATTGCGTCCAAACGGTAAGTCGTATCGAGGTAAGGTTTTCACCATCGGACGTCCCATTTAGTCGCCGACAGTACTGTGTGGGGCATTCTCTCGCATCTCGCCAATTTATACCATATAAAGGGGTGAACGTTTCGATCCATATCAAATTTCGTCCGCTTAGCAACAGTTGAAAAATAATTTTGCCAACTTGGCAGACAGCTACAGTCTTGAAACTTTGCAGGCAGGTTGACGATGAAACGGCCTATAATTTTGGTTATTTGAGGTTTTGCCGTATCTCAACGGGTTTCGCCATAAATTGCTTAAGAATCATAAATTAGGCCGAAATTTCAATAGTGTTTCCACATGTACCCTCCGTTTTCCCATACTTGCAAGGCAGCTAGAATAACGAAAGTCGGCCTACATATGGCCAATGACGTTGCCAAGGAGCGTCTTGAATTTCGTTCATCTATCCATCTTATGAGTGTGTGAATGAGTAAAATCATTTATGGAAATTTAACAAAAATGACCGAAACCGGGAAAATGAAGCTCAATCTAAGGTAGAAGGAGTCGAGATACGACAAAAAGTCATAGGACCAAAGTTGTAGATCTCTTCATTTTAGGGGACGAAAGTGCAGTCCGTTTATTGATAACAATTACCGTTTAGCCACAAGACAGCTCGAAACGAAAGCCTGCACCGTCATTTAATTTGGCTTAACATTTCGAATTTTTTAGTGGATGAAATATTAAATATTTTAACTTTTTGCAATTTCTACGTCGGTTACAGGCTAGGAGCTAGAACTTTGCCAAATATTAATTTTGTAGGGCACTGCATCACGGTATCCGCCATTTTGTTTGGGGGGAGGGGGGCCAAAATTTAAAATTTAAAATTTTTGGAATTTTTCCGTAGGTTACACGCTAATAGCTATCACCTTGCCAAATTTCAAGTTTCTAGCTCATGTCGAAGTGGGTAAACATTTATGTCAGTGAGTGAGCCTTGCGGCTTTATATATATAAGATAAGATAGAGCCGGGCAATGTGCACGCTAAATAGTGCAGACTTCCATTTGGAAATTCATTGCGTCCAAACGGTAAGTCGTATCGAGGTAAGGTTTTCACCATCGGACGTCCCATTTAGTCGCCGACAGTACTGTGTGGGGCATTCTCTCGCATCCCGCCAATTTATACCATATAAAGGGGTGAACGTTTCGATCCATATCAAATTTCGTCCGCTTAGCAACAGTTGAAAAATAATTTTGCCAACTTGGCAGACAGCTACAGTCTTGAAACTTTGCAGGCAGGTTGACGATGAAACGGCCTATAATTTTGGTTATTTGAGGTTTTGCCGTATCTCAACGGGTTTCGCCATAAATTGCTTAAGAATCATAAATTAGGCCGAAATTTCAATAGTGTTTCCACATGTACCCTCCGTTTTCCCATACTTGCAAGGCAGCTAGAATAACGAAAGTCGGCCTACATATGGCCAATGACGTTGCCAAGGAGCGTCTTGAATTTCGTTCATCTATCCATCTTATGAGTGTGTGAATGAGTAAAATCATTTATGGAAATTTAACAAAAATGACCGAAACCGGGAAAATGAAGCTCAATCTAAGGTAGAAGGAGTCGAGATACGACAAAAAGTCATAGGACCAAAGTTGTAGATCTCTTCATTTTAGGGGACGAAAGTGCAGTCCGTTTATTGATAACAATTACCGTTTAGCCACAAGACAGCTCGAAACGAAAGCCTGCACCGTCATTTAATTTGGCTTAACATTTCGAATTTTTTAGTGGATGAAATATTAAATATTTTAACTTTTTGCAATTTCTACGTCGGTTACAGGCTAGGAGCTAGAACTTTGCCAAATATTAATTTTGTAGGGCACTGCATCACGGTATCCGCCATTTTGTTTGGGGGGAGGGGGGCCAAAATTTAAAATTTAAAATTTTTGGAATTTTTCCGTAGGTTACACGCTAATAGCTATCACCTTGCCAAATTTCAAGTTTCTAGCTCATGTCGAAGTGGGTAAACATTTATGTCAGTGAGTGAGCCTTGCGGCTTTATATATATAAGATAAGATAGAGCCGGGCAATGTGCACGCTAAATAGTGCAGACTTCCATTTGGAAATTCATTGCGTCCAAACGGTAAGTCGTATCGAGGTAAGGTTTTCACCATCGGACGTCCCATTTAGTCGCCGACAGTACTGTGTGGGGCATTCTCTCGCATCTCGCCAATTTATACCATATAAAGGGGTGAACGTTTCGATCCATATCAAATTTCGTCCGCTTAGCAACAGTTGAAAAATAATTTTGCCAACTTGGCAGACAGCTACAGTCTTGAAACTTTGCAGGCAGGTTGACGATGAAACGGCCTATAATTTTGGTTATTTGAGGTTTTGCCGTATCTCAACGGGTTTCGCCATAAATTGCTTAAGAATCATAAATTAGGCCGAAATTTCAATAGTGTTTCCACATGTACCCTCCGTTTTCCCATACTTGCAAGGCAGCTAGAATAACGAAAGTCGGCCTACATATGGCCAATGACGTTGCCAAGGAGCGTCTTGAATTTCGTTCATCTATCCATCTTATGAGTGTGTGAATGAGTAAAATCATTTATGGAAATTTAACAAAAATGACCGAAACCGGGAAAATGAAGCTCAATCTAAGGTAGAAGGAGTCGAGATACGACAAAAAGTCATAGGACCAAAGTTGTAGATCTCTTCATTTTAGGGGACGAAAGTGCAGTCCGTTTATTGATAACAATTACCGTTTAGCCACAAGACAGCTCGAAACGAAAGCCTGCACCGTCATTTAATTTGGCTTAACATTTCGAATTTTTTAGTGGATGAAATATTAAATATTTTAACTTTTTGCAATTTCTACGTCGGTTACAGGCTAGGAGCTAGAACTTTGCCAAATATTAATTTTGTAGGGCACTGCATCACGGTATCCGCCATTTTGTTTGGGGGGAGGGGGGCCAAAATTTAAAATTTAAAATTTTTGGAATTTTTCCGTAGGTTACACGCTAATAGCTATCACCTTGCCAAATTTCAAGTTTCTAGCTCATGTCGAAGTGGGTAAACATTTATGTCAGTGAGTGAGCCTTGCGGCTTTATATATATAAGATAAGATAGAGCCGGGCAATGTGCACGCTAAATAGTGCAGACTTCCATTTGGAAATTCATTGCGTCCAAACGGTAAGTCGTATCGAGGTAAGGTTTTCACCATCGGACGTCCCATTTAGTCGCCGACAGTACTGTGTGGGGCATTCTCTCGCATCTCGCCAATTTATACCATATAAAGGGGTGAACGTTTCGATCCATATCAAATTTCGTCCGCTTAGCAACAGTTGAAAAATAATTTTGCCAACTTGGCAGACAGCTACAGTCTTGAAACTTTGCAGGCAGGTTGACGATGAAACGGCCTATAATTTTGGTTATTTGAGGTTTTGCCGTATCTCAACGGGTTTCGCCATAAATTGCTTAAGAATCATAAATTAGGCCGAAATTTCAATAGTGTTTCCACATGTACCCTCCGTTTTCCCATACTTGCAAGGCAGCTAGAATAACGAAAGTCGGCCTACATATGGCCAATGACGTTGCCAAGGAGCGTCTTGAATTTCGTTCATCTATCCATCTTATGAGTGTGTGAATGAGTAAAATCATTTATGGAAATTTAACAAAAATGACCGAAACCGGGAAAATGAAGCTCAATCTAAGGTAGAAGGAGTCGAGATACGACAAAAAGTCATAGGACCAAAGTTGTAGATCTCTTCATTTTAGGGGACGAAAGTGCAGTCCGTTTATTGATAACAATTACCGTTTAGCCACAAGACAGCTCGAAACGAAAGCCTGCACCGTCATTTAATTCGGCTTAACATTTCGAATTTTTTAGTGGATGAAATATTAAATATTTTAACTTTTTGCAATTTCTACGTCGGTTACAGGCTAGGAGCTAGAACTTTGCCAAATATTAATTTTGTAGGGCACTGCATCACGGTATCCGCCATTTTGTTTGGGGGGAGGGGGGCCAAAATTTATAATTTAAAATTTTTGGAATTTTTCCGTAGGTTACACGCTAATAGCTATCACCTTGCCAAATTTCAAGTTTCTAGCTCATGTCGAAGTGGGTAAACATTTATGTCAGTGAGTGAGCCTTGCGGCTTTATATATATAAGATAAGATAGAGCCGGGCAATGTGCACGCTAAATAGTGCAGACTTCCATTTGGAAATTCATTGCGTCCAAACGGTAAGTCGTATCGAGGTAAGGTTTTCACCATCGGACGTCCCATTTAGTCGCCGACAGTACTGTGTGGGGCATTCTCTCGCATCCCGCCAATTTATACCATATAAAGGGGTGAACGTTTCGATCCATATCAAATTTCGTCCGCTTAGCAACAGTTGAAAAATAATTTTGCCAACTTGGCAGACAGCTACAGTCTTGAAACTTTGCAGGCAGGTTGACGATGAAACGGCCTATAATTTTGGTTATTTGAGGTTTTGCCGTATCTCAACGGGTTTCGCCATAAATTGCTTAAGAATCATAAATTAGGCCGAAATTTCAATAGTGTTTCCACATGTACCCTCCGTTTTCCCATACTTGCAAGGCAGCTAGAATAACGAAAGTCGGCCTACATATGGCCAATGACGTTGCCAAGGAGCGTCTTGAATTTCGTTCATCTATCCATCTTATGAGTGTGTGAATGAGTAAAATCATTTATGGAAATTTAACAAAAATGACCGAAACCGGGAAAATGAAGCTCAATCTAAGGTAGAAGGAGTCGAGATACGACAAAAAGTCATAGGACCAAAGTTGTAGATCTCTTCATTTTAGGGGACGAAAGTGCAGTCCGTTTATTGATAACAATTACCGTTTAGCCACAAGACAGCTCGAAACGAAAGCCTGCACCGTCATTTAATTTGGCTTAACATTTCGAATTTTTTAGTGGATGAAATATTAAATATTTTAACTTTTTGCAATTTCTACGTCGGTTACAGGCTAGGAGCTAGAACTTTGCCAAATATTAATTTTGTAGGGCACTGCATCACGGTATCCGCCATTTTGTTTGGGGGGAGGGGGGCCAAAATTTAAAATTTAAAATTTTTGGAATTTTTCCGTAGGTTACACGCTAATAGCTATCACCTTGCCAAATTTCAAGTTTCTAGCTCATGTCGAAGTGGGTAAACATTTATGTCAGTGAGTGAGCCTTGCGGCTTTATATATATAAGATAAGATAGAGCCGGGCAATGTGCACGCTAAATAGTGCAGACTTCCATTTGGAAATTCATTGCGTCCAAACGGTAAGTCGTATCGAGGTAAGGTTTTCACCATCGGACGTCCCATTTAGTCGCCGACAGTACTGTGTGGGGCATTCTCTCGCATCTCGCCAATTTATACCATATAAAGGGGTGAACGTTTCGATCCATATCAAATTTCGTCCGCTTAGCAACAGTTGAAAAATAATTTTGCCAACTTGGCAGACAGCTACAGTCTTGAAACTTTGCAGGCAGGTTGACGATGAAACGGCCTATAATTTTGGTTATTTGAGGTTTTGCCGTATCTCAACGGGTTTCGCCATAAATTGCTTAAGAATCATAAATTAGGCCGAAATTTCAATAGTGTTTCCACATGTACCCTCCGTTTTCCCATACTTGCAAGGCAGCTAGAATAACGAAAGTCGGCCTACATATGGCCAATGACGTTGCCAAGGAGCGTCTTGAATTTCGTTCATCTATCCATCTTATGAGTGTGTGAATGAGTAAAATCATTTATGGAAATTTAACAAAAATGACCGAAACCGGGAAAATGAAGCTCAATCTAAGGTAGAAGGAGTCGAGATACGACAAAAAGTCATAGGACCAAAGTTGTAGATCTCTTCATTTTAGGGGACGAAAGTGCAGTCCGTTTATTGATAACAATTACCGTTTAGCCACAAGACAGCTCGAAACGAAAGCCTGCACCGTCATTTAATTTGGCTTAACATTTCGAATTTTTTAGTGGATGAAATATTAAATATTTTAACTTTTTGCAATTTCTACGTCGGTTACAGGCTAGGAGCTAGAACTTTGCCAAATATTAATTTTGTAGGGCACTGCATCACGGTATCCGCCATTTTGTTTGGGGGGAGGGGGGCCAAAATTTAAAATTTAAAATTTTTGGAATTTTTCCGTAGGTTACACGCTAATAGCTATCACCTTGCCAAATTTCAAGTTTCTAGCTCATGTCGAAGTGTGTAAACATTTATGTCAGTGAGTGAGCCTTGCGGCTTTATATATATAAGATAAGATAGAGCCGGGCAATGTGCACGCTAAATAGTGCAGACTTCCATTTGGAAATTCATTGCGTCCAAACGGTAAGTCGTATCGAGGTAAGGTTTTCACCATCGGACGTCCCATTTAGTCGCCGACAGTACTGTGTGGGGCATTCTCTCGCATCTCGCCAATTTATACCATATAAAGGGGTGAACGTTTCGATCCATATCAAATTTCGTCCGCTTAGCAACAGTTGAAAAATAATTTTGCCAACTTGGCAGACAGCTACAGTCTTGAAACTTTGCAGGCAGGTTGACGATGAAACGGCCTATAATTTTGGTTATTTGAGGTTTTGCCGTATCTCAACGGGTTTCGCCATAAATTGCTTAAGAATCATAAATTAGGCCGAAATTTCAATAGTGTTTCCACATGTACCCTCCGTTTTCCCATACTTGCAAGGCAGCTAGAATAACGAAAGTCGGCCTACATATGGCCAATGACGTTGCCAAGGAGCGTCTTGAATTTCGTTCATCTATCCATCTTATGAGTGTGTGAATGAGTAAAATCATTTATGGAAATTTAACAAAAATGACCGAAACCGGGAAAATGAAGCTCAATCTAAGGTAGAAGGAGTCGAGATACGACAAAAAGTCATAGGACCAAAGTTGTAGATCTCTTCATTTTAGGGGACGAAAGTGCAGTCCGTTTATTGATAACAATTACCGTTTAGCCACAAGACAGCTCGAAACGAAAGCCTGCACCGTCATTTAATTTGGCTTAACATTTCGAATTTTTTAGTGGATGAAATATTAAATATTTTAACTTTTTGCAATTTCTACGTCGGTTACAGGCTAGGAGCTAGAACTTTGCCAAATATTAATTTTGTAGGGCACTGCATCACGGTATCCGCCATTTTGTTTGGGGGGAGGGGGGCCAAAATTTAAAATTTAAAATTTTTGGAATTTTTCCGTAGGTTACACGCTAATAGCTATCACCTTGCCAAATTTCAAGTTTCTAGCTCATGTCGAAGTGGGTAAACATTTATGTCAGTGAGTGAGCCTTGCGGCTTTATATATATAAGATAAGATAGAGCCGGGCAATGTGCACGCTAAATAGTGCAGACTTCCATTTGGAAATTCATTGCGTCCAAACGGTAAGTCGTATCGAGGTAAGGTTTTCACCATCGGACGTCCCATTTAGTCGCCGACAGTACTGTGTGGGGCATTCTCTCGCATCTCGCCAATTTATACCATATAAAGGGGTGAACGTTTCGATCCATATCAAATTTCGTCCGCTTAGCAACAGTTGAAAAATAATTTTGCCAACTTGGCAGACAGCTACAGTCTTGAAACTTTGCAGGCAGGTTGACGATGAAACGGCCTATAATTTTGGTTATTTGAGGTTTTGCCGTATCTCAACGGGTTTCGCCATAAATTGCTTAAGAATCATAAATTAGGCCGAAATTTCAATAGTGTTTCCACATGTACCCTCCGTTTTCCCATACTTGCAAGGCAGCTAGAATAACGAAAGTCGGCCTACATATGGCCAATGACGTTGCCAAGGAGCGTCTTGAATTTCGTTCATCTATCCATCTTATGAGTGTGTGAATGAGTAAAATCATTTATGGAAATTTAACAAAAATGACCGAAACCGGGAAAATGAAGCTCAATCTAAGGTAGAAGGAGTCGAGATACGACAAAAAGTCATAGGACCAAAGTTGTAGATCTCTTCATTTTAGGGGACGAAAGTGCAGTCCGTTTATTGATAACAATTACCGTTTAGCCACAAGACAGCTCGAAACGAAAGCCTGCACCGTCATTTAATTCGGCTTAACATTTCGAATTTTTTAGTGGATGAAATATTAAATATTTTAACTTTTTGCAATTTCTACGTCGGTTACAGGCTAGGAGCTAGAACTTTGCCAAATATTAATTTTGTAGGGCACTGCATCACGGTATCCGCCATTTTGTTTGGGGGGAGGGGGGCCAAAATTTAAAATTTAAAATTTTTGGAATTTTTCCGTAGGTTACACGCTAATAGCTATCACCTTGCCAAATTTCAAGTTTCTAGCTCATGTCGAAGTGGGTAAACATTTATGTCAGTGAGTGAGCCTTGCGGCTTTATATATATAAGATAAGATAGAGCCGGGCAATGTGCACGCTAAATAGTGCAGACTTCCATTTGGAAATTCATTGCGTCCAAACGGTAAGTCGTATCGAGGTAAGGTTTTCACCATCGGACGTCCCATTTAGTCGCCGACAGTACTGTGTGGGGCATTCTCTCGCATCCCGCCAATTTATACCATATAAAGGGGTGAACGTTTCGATCCATATCAAATTTCGTCCGCTTAGCAACAGTTGAAAAATAATTTTGCCAACTTGGCAGACAGCTACAGTCTTGAAACTTTGCAGGCAGGTTGACGATGAAACGGCCTATAATTTTGGTTATTTGAGGTTTTGCCGTATCTCAACGGGTTTCGCCATAAATTGCTTAAGAATCATAAATTAGGCCGAAATTTCAATAGTGTTTCCACATGTACCCTCCGTTTTCCCATACTTGCAAGGCAGCTAGAATAACGAAAGTCGGCCTACATATGGCCAATGACGTTGCCAAGGAGCGTCTTGAATTTCGTTCATCTATCCATCTTATGAGTGTGTGAATGAGTAAAATCATTTATGGAAATTTAACAAAAATGACCGAAACCGGGAAAATGAAGCTCAATCTAAGGTAGAAGGAGTCGAGATACGACAAAAAGTCATAGGACCAAAGTTGTAGATCTCTTCATTTTAGGGGACGAAAGTGCAGTCCGTTTATTGATAACAATTACCGTTTAGCCACAAGACAGCTCGAAACGAAAGCCTGCACCGTCATTTAATTTGGCTTAACATTTCGAATTTTTTAGTGGATGAAATATTAAATATTTTAACTTTTTGCAATTTCTACGTCGGTTACAGGCTAGGAGCTAGAACTTTGCCAAATATTAATTTTGTAGGGCACTGCATCACGGTATCCGCCATTTTGTTTGGGGGGAGGGGGGCCAAAATTTAAAATTTAAAATTTTTGGAATTTTTCCGTAGGTTACACGCTAATAGCTATCACCTTGCCAAATTTCAAGTTTCTAGCTCATGTCGAAGTGGGTAAACATTTATGTCAGTGAGTGAGCCTTGCGGCTTTATATATATAAGATAAGATAGAGCCGGGCAATGTGCACGCTAAATAGTGCAGACTTCCATTTGGAAATTCATTGCGTCCAAACGGTAAGTCGTATCGAGGTAAGGTTTTCACCATCGGACGTCCCATTTAGTCGCCGACAGTACTGTGTGGGGCATTCTCTCGCATCTCGCCAATTTATACCATATAAAGGGGTGAACGTTTCGATCCATATCAAATTTCGTCCGCTTAGCAACAGTTGAAAAATAATTTTGCCAACTTGGCAGACAGCTACAGTCTTGAAACTTTGCAGGCAGGTTGACGATGAAACGGCCTATAATTTTGGTTATTTGAGGTTTTGCCGTATCTCAACGGGTTTCGCCATAAATTGCTTAAGAATCATAAATTAGGCCGAAATTTCAATAGTGTTTCCACATGTACCCTCCGTTTTCCCATACTTGCAAGGCAGCTAGAATAACGAAAGTCGGCCTACATATGGCCAATGACGTTGCCAAGGAGCGTCTTGAATTTCGTTCATCTATCCATCTTATGAGTGTGTGAATGAGTAAAATCATTTATGGAAATTTAACAAAAATGACCGAAACCGGGAAAATGAAGCTCAATCTAAGGTAGAAGGAGTCGAGATACGACAAAAAGTCATAGGACCAAAGTTGTAGATCTCTTCATTTTAGGGGACGAAAGTGCAGTCCGTTTATTGATAACAATTACCGTTTAGCCACAAGACAGCTCGAAACGAAAGCCTGCACCGTCATTTAATTTGGCTTAACATTTCGAATTTTTTAGTGGATGAAATATTAAATATTTTAACTTTTTGCAATTTCTACGTCGGTTACAGGCTAGGAGCTAGAACTTTGCCAAATATTAATTTTGTAGGGCACTGCATCACGGTATCCGCCATTTTGTTTGGGGGGAGGGGGGCCAAAATTTAAAATTTAAAATTTTTGGAATTTTTCCGTAGGTTACACGCTAATAGCTATCACCTTGCCAAATTTCAAGTTTCTAGCTCATGTCGAAGTGGGTAAACATTTATGTCAGTGAGTGAGCCTTGCGGCTTTATATATATAAGATAGAGCCGGGCAATGTGCACGCTAAATAGTGCAGACTTCCATTTGGAAATTCATTGCGTCCAAACGGTAAGTCGTATCGAGGTAAGGTTTTCACCATCGGACGTCCCATTTAGTCGCCGACAGTACTGTGTGGGGCATTCTCTCGCATCCCGCCAATTTATACCATATAAAGGGGTGAACGTTTCGATCCATATCAAATTTCGTCCGCTTAGCAACAGTTGAAAAATAATTTTGCCAACTTGGCAGACAGCTACAGTCTTGAAACTTTGCAGGCAGGTTGACGATGAAACGGCCTATAATTTTGGTTATTTGAGGTTTTGCCGTATCTCAACGGGTTTCGCCATAAATTGCTTAAGAATCATAAATTAGGCCGAAATTTCAATAGTGTTTCCACATGTACCCTCCGTTTTCCCATACTTGCAAGGCAGCTAGAATAACGAAAGTCGGCCTACATATGGCCAATGACGTTGCCAAGGAGCGTCTTGAATTTCGTTCATCTATCCATCTTATGAGTGTGTGAATGAGTAAAATCATTTATGGAAATTTAACAAAAATGACCGAAACCGGGAAAATGAAGCTCAATCTAAGGTAGAAGGAGTCGAGATACGACAAAAAGTCATAGGACCAAAGTTGTAGATCTCTTCATTTTAGGGGACGAAAGTGCAGTCCGTTTATTGATAACAATTACCGTTTAGCCACAAGACAGCTCGAAACGAAAGCCTGCACCGTCATTTAATTTGGCTTAACATTTCGAATTTTTTAGTGGATGAAATATTAAATATTTTAACTTTTTGCAATTTCTACGTCGGTTACAGGCTAGGAGCTAGAACTTTGCCAAATATTAATTTTGTAGGGCACTGCATCACGGTATCCGCCATTTTGTTTGGGGGGAGGGGGGCCAAAATTTAAAATTTAAAATTTTTGGAATTTTTCCGTAGGTTACACGCTAATAGCTATCACCTTGCCAAATTTCAAGTTTCTAGCTCATGTCGAAGTGGGTAAACATTTATGTCAGTGAGTGAGCCTTGCGGCTTTATATATATAAGATAAGATAGAGCCGGGCAATGTGCACGCTAAATAGTGCAGACTTCCATTTGGAAATTCATTGCGTCCAAACGGTAAGTCGTATCGAGGTAAGGTTTTCACCATCGGACGTCCCATTTAGTCGCCGACAGTACTGTGTGGGGCATTCTCTCGCATCTCGCCAATTTATACCATATAAAGGGGTGAACGTTTCGATCCATATCAAATTTCGTCCGCTTAGCAACAGTTGAAAAATAATTTTGCCAACTTGGCAGACAGCTACAGTCTTGAAACTTTGCAGGCAGGTTGACGATGAAACGGCCTATAATTTTGGTTATTTGAGGTTTTGCCGTATCTCAACGGGTTTCGCCATAAATTGCTTAAGAATCATAAATTAGGCCGAAATTTCAATAGTGTTTCCACATGTACCCTCCGTTTTCCCATACTTGCAAGGCAGCTAGAATAACGAAAGTCGGCCTACATATGGCCAATGACGTTGCCAAGGAGCGTCTTGAATTTCGTTCATCTATCCATCTTATGAGTGTGTGAATGAGTAAAATCATTTATGGAAATTTAACAAAAATGACCGAAACCGGGAAAATGAAGCTCAATCTAAGGTAGAAGGAGTCGAGATACGACAAAAAGTCATAGGACCAAAGTTGTAGATCTCTTCATTTTAGGGGACGAAAGTGCAGTCCGTTTATTGATAACAATTACCGTTTAGCCACAAGACAGCTCGAAACGAAAGCCTGCACCGTCATTTAATTTGGCTTAACATTTCGAATTTTTTAGTGGATGAAATATTAAATATTTTAACTTTTTGCAATTTCTACGTCGGTTACAGGCTAGGAGCTAGAACTTTGCCAAATATTAATTTTGTAGGGCACTGCATCACGGTATCCGCCATTTTGTTTGGGGGGAGGGGGGCCAAAATTTAAAATTTAAAATTTTTGGAATTTTTCCGTAGGTTACACGCTAATAGCTATCACCTTGCCAAATTTCAAGTTTCTAGCTCATGTCGAAGTGGGTAAACATTTATGTCAGTGAGTGAGCCTTGCGGCTTTATATATATAAGATAAGATAAGATAGAGCCGGGCAATGTGCACGCTAAATAGTGCAGACTTCCATTTGGAAATTCATTGCGTCCAAACGGTAAGTCGTATCGAGGTAAGGTTTTCACCATCGGACGTCCCATTTAGTCGCCGACAGTACTGTGTGGGGCATTCTCTCGCATCCCGCCAATTTATACCATATAAAGGGGTGAACGTTTCGATCCATATCAAATTTCGTCCGCTTAGCAACAGTTGAAAAATAATTTTGCCAACTTGGCAGACAGCTACAGTCTTGAAACTTTGCAGGCAGGTTGACGATGAAACGGCCTATAATTTTGGTTATTTGAGGTTTTGCCGTATCTCAACGGGTTTCGCCATAAATTGCTTAAGAATCATAAATTAGGCCGAAATTTCAATAGTGTTTCCACATGTACCCTCCGTTTTCCCATACTTGCAAGGCAGCTAGAATAACGAAAGTCGGCCTACATATGGCCAATGACGTTGCCAAGGAGCGTCTTGAATTTCGTTCATCTATCCATCTTATGAGTGTGTGAATGAGTAAAATCATTTATGGAAATTTAACAAAAATGACCGAAACCGGGAAAATGAAGCTCAATCTAAGGTAGAAGGAGTCGAGATACGACAAAAAGTCATAGGACCAAAGTTGTAGATCTCTTCATTTTAGGGGACGAAAGTGCAGTCCGTTTATTGATAACAATTACCGTTTAGCCACAAGACAGCTCGAAACGAAAGCCTGCACCGTCATTTAATTTGGCTTAACATTTCGAATTTTTTAGTGGATGAAATATTAAATATTTTAACTTTTTGCAATTTCTACGTCGGTTACAGGCTAGGAGCTAGAACTTTGCCAAATATTAATTTTGTAGGGCACTGCATCACGGTATCCGCCATTTTGTTTGGGGGGAGGGGGGCCAAAATTTAAAATTTAAAATTTTTGGAATTTTTCCGTAGGTTACACGCTAATAGCTATCACCTTGCCAAATTTCAAGTTTCTAGCTCATGTCGAAGTGGGTAAACATTTATGTCAGTGAGTGAGCCTTGCGGCTTTATATATATAAGATAAGATAGAGCCGGGCAATGTGCACGCTAAATAGTGCAGACTTCCATTTGGAAATTCATTGCGTCCAAACGGTAAGTCGTATCGAGGTAAGGTTTTCACCATCGGACGTCCCATTTAGTCGCCGACAGTACTGTGTGGGGCATTCTCTCGCATCTCGCCAATTTATACCATATAAAGGAGTGAACGTTTCGATCCATATCAAATTTCGTCCGCTTAGCAACAGTTGAAAAATAATTTTGCCAACTTGGCAGACAGCTACAGTCTTGAAACTTTGCAGGCAGGTTGACGATGAAACGGCCTATAATTTTGGTTATTTGAGGTTTTGCCGTATCTCAACGGGTTTCGCCATAAATTGCTTAAGAATCATAAATTAGGCCGAAATTTCAATAGTGTTTCCACATGTACCCTCCGTTTTCCCATACTTGCAAGGCAGCTAGAATAACGAAAGTCGGCCTACATATGGCCAATGACGTTGCCAAGGAGCGTCTTGAATTTCGTTCATCTATCCATCTTATGAGTGTGTGAATGAGTAAAATCATTTATGGAAATTTAACAAAAATGACCGAAACCGGGAAAATGAAGCTCAATCTAAGGTAGAAGGAGTCGAGATACGACAAAAAGTCATAGGACCAAAGTTGTAGATCTCTTCATTTTAGGGGACGAAAGTGCAGTCCGTTTATTGATAACAATTACCGTTTAGCCACAAGACAGCTCGAAACGAAAGCCTGCACCGTCATTTAATTTGGCTTAACATTTCGAATTTTTTAGTGGATGAAATATTAAATATTTTAACTTTTTGCAATTTCTACGTCGGTTACAGGCTAGGAGCTAGAACTTTGCCAAATATTAATTTTGTAGGGCACTGCATCACGGTATCCGCCATTTTGTTTGGGGGGAGGGGGGCCAAAATTTAAAATTTAAAATTTTTGGAATTTTTCCGTAGGTTACACGCTAATAGCTATCACCTTGCCAAATTTCAAGTTTCTAGCTCATGTCGAAGTGGGTAAACATTTATGTCAGTGAGTGAGCCTTGCGGCTTTATATATATAATATAAGATAAGATAAGATAGAGCCGGGCAATGTGCACGCTAAATAGTGCAGACTTCCATTTGGAAATTCATTGCGTCCAAACGGTAAGTCGTATCGAGGTAAGGTTTTCACCATCGGACGTCCCATTTAGTCGCCGACAGTACTGTGTGGGGCATTCTCTCGCATCCCGCCAATTTATACCATATAAAGGGGTGAACGTTTCGATCCATATCAAATTTCGTCCGCTTAGCAACAGTTGAAAAATAATTTTGCCAACTTGGCAGACAGCTACAGTCTTGAAACTTTGCAGGCAGGTTGACGATGAAACGGCCTATAATTTTGGTTATTTGAGGTTTTGCCGTATCTCAACGGGTTTCGCCATAAATTGCTTAAGAATCATAAATTAGGCCGAAATTTCAATAGTGTTTCCACATGTACCCTCCGTTTTCCCATACTTGCAAGGCAGCTAGAATAACGAAAGTCGGCCTACATATGGCCAATGACGTTGCCAAGGAGCGTCTTGAATTTCGTTCATCTATCCATCTTATGAGTGTGTGAATGAGTAAAATCATTTATGGAAATTTAACAAAAATGACCGAAACCGGGAAAATGAAGCTCAATCTAAGGTAGAAGGAGTCGAGATACGACAAAAAGTCATAGGACCAAAGTTGTAGATCTCTTCATTTTAGGGGACGAAAGTGCAGTCCGTTTATTGATAACAATTACCGTTTAGCCACAAGACAGCTCGAAACGAAAGCCTGCACCGTCATTTAATTTGGCTTAACATTTCGAATTTTTTAGTGGATGAAATATTAAATATTTTAACTTTTTGCAATTTCTACGTCGGTTACAGGCTAGGAGCTAGAACTTTGCCAAATATTAATTTTGTAGGGCACTGCATCACGGTATCCGCCATTTTGTTTGGGGGGAGGGGGGCCAAAATTTAAAATTTAAAATTTTTGGAATTTTTCCGTAGGTTACACGCTAATAGCTATCACCTTGCCAAATTTCAAGTTTCTAGCTCATGTCGAAGTGGGTAAACATTTATGTCAGTGAGTGAGCCTTGCGGCTTTATATATATAAGATAAGATAGAGCCGGGCAATGTGCACGCTAAATAGTGCAGACTTCCATTTGGAAATTCATTGCGTCCAAACGGTAAGTCGTATCGAGGTAAGGTTTTCACCATCGGACGTCCCATTTAGTCGCCGACAGTACTGTGTGGGGCATTCTCTCGCATCTCGCCAATTTATACCATATAAAGGGGTGAACGTTTCGATCCATATCAAATTTCGTCCGCTTAGCAACAGTTGAAAAATAATTTTGCCAACTTGGCAGACAGCTACAGTCTTGAAACTTTGCAGGCAGGTTGACGATGAAACGGCCTATAATTTTGGTTATTTGAGGTTTTGCCGTATCTCAACGGGTTTCGCCATAAATTGCTTAAGAATCATAAATTAGGCCGAAATTTCAATAGTGTTTCCACATGTACCCTCCGTTTTCCCATACTTGCAAGGCAGCTAGAATAACGAAAGTCGGCCTACATATGGCCAATGACGTTGCCAAGGAGCGTCTTGAATTTCGTTCATCTATCCATCTTATGAGTGTGTGAATGAGTAAAATCATTTATGGAAATTTAACAAAAATGACCGAAACCGGGAAAATGAAGCTCAATCTAAGGTAGAAGGAGTCGAGATACGACAAAAAGTCATAGGACCAAAGTTGTAGATCTCTTCATTTTAGGGGACGAAAGTGCAGTCCGTTTATTGATAACAATTACCGTTTAGCCACAAGACAGCTCGAAACGAAAGCCTGCACCGTCATTTAATTTGGCTTAACATTTCGAATTTTTTAGTGGATGAAATATTAAATATTTTAACTTTTTGCAATTTCTACGTCGGTTACAGGCTAGGAGCTAGAACTTTGCCAAATATTAATTTTGTAGGGCACTGCATCACGGTATCCGCCATTTTGTTTGGGGGGAGGGGGGCCAAAATTTAAAATTTAAAATTTTTGGAATTTTTCCGTAGGTTACACGCTAATAGCTATCACCTTGCCAAATTTCAAGTTTCTAGCTCATGTCGAAGTGGGTAAACATTTATGTCAGTGAGTGAGCCTTGCGGCTTTATATATATAAGATAAGATAGAGCCGGGCAATGTGCACGCTAAATAGTGCAGACTTCCATTTGGAAATTCATTGCGTCCAAACGGTAAGTCGTATCGAGGTAAGGTTTTCACCATCGGACGTCCCATTTAGTCGCCGACAGTACTGTGTGGGGCATTCTCTCGCATCCCGCCAATTTATACCATATAAAGGGGTGAACGTTTCGATCCATATCAAATTTCGTCCGCTTAGCAACAGTTGAAAAATAATTTTGCCAACTTGGCAGACAGCTACAGTCTTGAAACTTTGCAGGCAGGTTGACGATGAAACGGCCTATAATTTTGGTTATTTGAGGTTTTGCCGTATCTCAACGGGTTTCGCCATAAATTGCTTAAGAATCATAAATTAGGCCGAAATTTCAATAGTGTTTCCACATGTACCCTCCGTTTTCCCATACTTGCAAGGCAGCTAGAATAACGAAAGTCGGCCTACATATGGCCAATGACGTTGCCAAGGAGCGTCTTGAATTTCGTTCATCTATCCATCTTATGAGTGTGTGAATGAGTAAAATCATTTATGGAAATTTAACAAAAATGACCGAAACCGGGAAAATGAAGCTCAATCTAAGGTAGAAGGAGTCGAGATACGACAAAAAGTCATAGGACCAAAGTTGTAGATCTCTTCATTTTAGGGGACGAAAGTGCAGTCCGTTTATTGATAACAATTACCGTTTAGCCACAAGACAGCTCGAAACGAAAGCCTGCACCGTCATTTAATTTGGCTTAACATTTCGAATTTTTTAGTGGATGAAATATTAAATATTTTAACTTTTTGCAATTTCTACGTCGGTTACAGGCTAGGAGCTAGAACTTTGCCAAATATTAATTTTGTAGGGCACTGCATCACGGTATCCGCCATTTTGTTTGGGGGGAGGGGGGCCAAAATTTAAAATTTAAAATTTTTGGAATTTTTCCGTAGGTTACACGCTAATAGCTATCACCTTGCCAAATTTCAAGTTTCTAGCTCATGTCGAAGTGGGTAAACATTTATGTCAGTGAGTGAGCCTTGCGGCTTTATATATATAAGATAAGATAGAGCCGGGCAATGTGCACGCTAAATAGTGCAGACTTCCATTTGGAAATTCATTGCGTCCAAACGGTAAGTCGTATCGAGGTAAGGTTTTCACCATCGGACGTCCCATTTTGTCGCCGACAGTACTGTGTGGGGCATTCTCTCGCATCTCGCCAATTTATACCATATAAAGGGGTGAACGTTTCGATCCATATCAAATTTCGTCCGCTTAGCAACAGTTGAAAAATAATTTTGCCAACTTGGCAGACAGCTACAGTCTTGAAACTTTGCAGGCAGGTTGACGATGAAACGGCCTATAATTTTTTTGTTATTTGAGGTTTTGCCGTATCTCAACGGGTTTCGCCATAAATTGCTTAAGAATCATAAATTAGGCCGAAATTTCAATAGTGTTTCCACATGTACCCTCCGTTTTCCCATACTTGCAAGGCAGCTAGAATAACGAAAGTCGGCCTACATATGGCCAATGACGTTGCCAAGGAGCGTCTTGAATTTCGTTCATCTATCCATCTTATGAGTGTGTGAATGAGTAAAATCATTTATGGAAATTTAACAAAAATGACCGAAACCGGGAAAATGAAGCTCAATCTAAGGTAGAAGGAGTCGAGATACGACAAAAAGTCATAGGACCAAAGTTGTAGATCTCTTCATTTTAGGGGACGAAAGTGCAGTCCGTTTATTGATAACAATTACCGTTTAGCCACAAGACAGCTCGAAACGAAAGCCTGCACCGTCATTTAATTCGGCTTAACATTTCGAATTTTTTAGTGGATGAAATATTAAATATTTTAACTTTTTGCAATTTCTACGTCGGTTACAGGCTAGGAGCTAGAACTTTGCCAAATATTAATTTTGTAGGGCACTGCATCACGGTATCCGCCATTTTGTTTGGGGGGAGGGGGGCCAAAATTTAAAATTTAAAATTTTTGGAATTTTTCCGTAGGTTACACGCTAATAGCTATCACCTTGCCAAATTTCAAGTTTCTAGCTCATGTCGAAGTGGGTAAACATTTATGTCAGTGAGTGAGCCTTGCGGCTTTATATATATAAGATAAGATAGAGCCGGGCAATGTGCACGCTAAATAGTGCAGACTTCCATTTGGAAATTCATTGCGTCCAAACGGTAAGTCGTATCGAGGTAAGGATTTCACCATCGGACGTCCCATTTAGTCGGCTACATTTCTGTGTGGGGCATTCTCTCGTATCTCGCCTACTTATACCATATAAAGGGGTGAACGTTTCGATCCATATCAAATTTCGTCCGCTTAGCAACAGTTGAAAAATAATTTTGCCAACATAGCAGACAGCTACAGTCTTGAAACTTTGCAGGCAGGTTGACGATGAAACGACCTATAATTTTGGTTATTTGAGGTTTTGCCGTATCTCAACGGGTTTCGCCATAAATGGCTTAAGAATCATAAATTTGGCCGAAATTTCAATAGTGTTTCCACATGTACCCTCCGTTTTCCCATACTTGCAAGGCAGCTAGAATAACTAAAGTCGGTATACATATGGCCAATGACGTTGCCAAGGAGCGTCCTGAATTTGGTTCATCTATCCATCTTATGAGTGTGTGAATCAGTAAAATCATTTATGGAAATTTAACAAAAATGACCAAAACCGGGAAAATGAAGCTCAATCTAAGGTAGAAGGAGTCGAGATACGACAAAAAGTCATAGGACCAAAGTTGTAGATCTCTTCATTTTAGGGTACGAAAGTGCAGTCCGTTTATTGATTACAATTACCGTTTAGCCACAAGAGAGCTCCAAACGAAAGCCTGCACCGTCATTTAATTTGGCTTAATATTTCGAATTTTTTAGTGGATGAAATATTAAATATTTTAACTTTTTGCAATTTCTACGTCGGTTACAGGCTAGGAGCTAGAACTTTGCCAAATATGAATTTTCTAGGGCACTGCATTACGGTATCCGCCATTTTGTTTGGGGGGAGGGGGGCAAAAATTTAAAATTTAAAATTTTTGGAATTTTTCCGTAGGTTACACGCTAATAGCTCTCACCTTGCCAAATTTCAAGTTTCTAGCTCATGTCGAAGTGGGTAAACATTTATGTCAGTCAGTCAGCCTTCTGGCTTTATATATATAAGATAAGATAGAGCCGGGCAATGTGCACGCTAAATAGTGCAGACTTCCATTTGGAAATTCATTGCGTCCAAACGGTAAGTCGTATCGAGGTAAGGATTTCACCATCGGACGTCCCATTTAGTCGGCTACATTTCTGTGTGGGGCATTCTCTCGTATCTCGCCTATTTATACAATATAAAGGGGTGAACGTTTCGATCCATATCAAATTTCGTCCGCTTAGCAACAGTTGAAAAATAATTTTGCCAACATAGCAGACAGCTACAGTCTTGAAACTTTGCAGGCAGGTTGACGATGAAACGACCTATAATTTTGGTTATTTGAGGTTTTGCCGTATCTCAACGGGTTTCGCCATAAATGGCTTAAGAATCATAAATTAGGCCGAAATTTCAATAGTGTTTCCACATGTACCCTCCGTTTTCCCATACTTGCAAGGCAGCTAGAATAACTAAAGTCGGTATACATATGGCCAATGACGTTGCCAAGGAGCGTCCTGAATTTGGTTCATCTATCCATCTTATGAGTGTGTGAATCAGTAAAATCATTTATGGAAATTTAACAAAAATGACCAAAACCGGGAAAATGAAGCTCAATCTAAGGTAGAAGGAGTTGAGATACGACAAAAAGTCATAGGACCAAAGTTGTAGATCTCTTCATTTTAGGGCACGAAAGTGCAGTCCGTTTATTGATTACAATTACCGTTTAGCCACAAGAGAGCTCGAAACGAAAGCCTGCACCGTCATTTAATTTGGCTTAATATTTCGAATTTTTTAGTGGATGAAATATTAAATATTTTAACTTTTTGCAATTTCTACGTCGGTTACAGGCTAGGAGCTAGAACTTTGCCAAATATGAATTTTCTAGGGCACTGCATTACGGTATCCGCCATTTTGTTTGGGGGGAGGGGGGCAAAAATTTAAAATTTAAAATTTTTGGAATTTTTCCGTAGGTTACACGCTAATAGCTCTCACCTTGCCAAATTTCAAGTTTCTAGCTCATGTCGAAGTGGGTAAACATTTATGTCAGTCAGTCAGCCTTCTGGCTTTATATATATAAGATAAGATAGAGCCGGGCAATGTGCACGCTAAATAGTGCAGACTTCCATTTGGAAATTCATTGCGTCCAAACGGTAAGTCGTATCGAGGTAAGGATTTCACCATCGGACGTCCCATTTAGTCGGCTACATTTCTGTGTGGGGCATTCTCTCGCATCTCGCCAATTTATACCATATAAAGGGGTGAACGTTTCGATCCATATCAAATTTCGTCCGCTTAGCAACAGTTGAAAAATAATTTTGCCAACTTGGCAGACAGCTACAGTCTTGAAACTTTGCAGGCAGGTTGACGATGAAACGGCCTATAATTTTGGTTATTTGAGGTTTTGCCGTATCTCAACGGGTTTCGCCATAAATTGCTTAAGAATCATAAATTAGGCCGATATTTCAATAGTGTTTCCACATGTACCCTCCGTTTTCCCATACTTGCAAGGCAGCTAGAATAACGAAAGTCGGCCTACATATGGCCAATGACGTTGCCAAGGAGCGTCTTGAATTTCGTTCATCTATCCATCTTATGAGTGTGTGAATGAGTAAAATCATTTATGGAAATTTAACAAAAATGACCGAAACCGGGAAAATGAAGCTCAATCTAAGGTAGAAGGAGTCGAGATACGACAAAAAGTCATAGGACCAAAGTTGTAGATCTCTTCATTTTAGGGGACGAAAGTGCAGTCCGTTTATTGATAACAATTACCGTTTAGCCACAAGACAGCTCGAAACGAAAGCCTGCACCGTCATTTAATTCGGCTTAACATTTCGAATTTTTTAGTGGATGAAATATTAAATATTTTAACTTTTTGCAATTTCTACGTCGGTTACAGGCTAGGAGCTAGAACTTTGCCAAATATTAATTTTGTAGGGCACTGCATCACGGTATCCGCCATTTTGTTTGGGGGGAGGGGGGCCAAAATTTAAAATTTAAAATTTTTGGAATTTTTCCGTAGGTTACACGCTAATAGCTATCACCTTGCCAAATTTCAAGTTTCTAGCTCATGTCGAAGTGGGTAAACATTTATGTCAGTGAGTGAGCCTTGCGGCTTTATATATATAAGATAAGATAAGATAGAGCCGGGCAATGTGCACGCTAAATAGTGCAGACTTCCATTTGGAAATTCATTGCGTCCAAACGGTAAGTCGTATCGAGGTAAGGTTTTCACCATCGGACGTCCCATTTAGTCGCCGACAGTACTGTGTGGGGCATTCTCTCGCATCCCGCCAATTTATACCATATAAAGGGGTGAACGTTTCGATCCATATCAAATTTCGTCCGCTTAGCAACAGTTGAAAAATAATTTTGCCAACTTGGCAGACAGCTACAGTCTTGAAACTTTGCAGGCAGGTTGACGATGAAACGGCCTATAATTTTGGTTATTTGAGGTTTTGCCGTATCTCAACGGGTTTCGCCATAAATTGCTTAAGAATCATAAATTAGGCCGAAATTTCAATAGTGTTTCCACATGTACCCTCCGTTTTCCCATACTTGCAAGGCAGCTAGAATAACGAAAGTCGGCCTACATATGGCCAATGACGTTGCCAAGGAGCGTCTTGAATTTCGTTCATCTATCCATCTTATGAGTGTGTGAATGAGTAAAATCATTTATGGAAATTTAACAAAAATGACCGAAACCGGGAAAATGAAGCTCAATCTAAGGTAGAAGGAGTCGAGATACGACAAAAAGTCATAGGACCAAAGTTGTAGATCTCTTCATTTTAGGGGACGAAAGTGCAGTCCGTTTATTGATAACAATTACCGTTTAGCCACAAGACAGCTCGAAACGAAAGCCTGCACCGTCATTTAATTCGGCTTAACATTTCGAATTTTTTAGTGGATGAAATATTAAATATTTTAACTTTTTGCAATTTCTACGTCGGTTACAGGCTAGGAGCTAGAACTTTGCCAAATATTAATTTTGTAGGGCACTGCATCACGGTATCCGCCATTTTGTTTGGGGGGAGGGGGGCCAAAATTTAAAATTTAAAATTTTTGGAATTTTTCCGTAGGTTACACGCTAATAGCTATCACCTTGCCAAATTTCAAGTTTCTAGCTCATGTCGAAGTGGGTAAACATTTATGTCAGTGAGTGAGCCTTGCGGCTTTATATATATAAGACTCGCTTTCGCTCGTTGGGGGCTGCGCCCCCAAACCCCCCATTCCTGTTGTACATTATAAGTGGTCACATGGAAAATTACATTGACGAACCGGTACTTCGTTACGAAAAATGGATTGCGCCACCAGACGGCCCATATATTCGCTTACATGTATGGTCCTCTAATATTTTCTCGTATCGTACATTCACGAGTTATAGAAAAGATAGCGTTAAACGTTTCGACGTGGTGAAAATTACATACGATTCTCACAAGATAAGAAATTATTTTCCTAACGTAACGGGGAGCTACAGTCTTGAAAGTTGGTAGATTTATCTTATTTGAAACGCTCTATATTTCCGTTATTTGATGTTTAGTCGTATCTGCATCGTTTTCGCCGCAGATTGGTTTAGAACCTTGGATTAGGAATACAGTGTTTCCGTTTTACTTTCGTTTTTCCATTTTTACAGGGTGCTAGAATCATGCATTTTGCTCACGTGTCACCCTCGAAAGTTCCAGTGAGCCTGCTAAATTTCATGAACCTATCGGTCTTATAAGTGTGTAACACAGTAAAATTAACTACGGAAAATGTAAAAATTGACGTTAAATCTGAAAAATGCAGCTCTATCTAAGGCATAAGGCATCATGATACGACTAAAATTCCCGGGTCAGAAGTTGTAGATCTCTTCAAGATCGGATCCGAACGTCTTGTCCATTTGGTGGTAGAACTTACAGTTTAGCCACCAAAATCCTCGAAACGCTAGTTAGCACCATAATGAAAATTACTTCCAGATTTCGATATTTTCTGGAGATAGAATTTTACTTATTTAATGTTTTGCCGTATCTCCAAGGGATTCACCATAAATTCCTTAGGAACCTTAAATTAGCCTGAAATTTTATTGGTGTTTCCATATATTCCTTCCATTTTCCTATACATTCAAGGCAGCTAGAATAATGAATGTCGGTGTGCATATGCCCAATAACCGTGCCAAGGACCGTGTTCAATTTAGTGCATCTATCTGTCTCATGAGTGTGTGAATCAGTAAATTAATTTTTGAAAATTTAACAAAATTTTCCAAAACCGAGAAAATGAAGCTGAATCTGAGGTAGAAGGGGTCGAGATACGGCGGAAAGTCATAGGACCAAAGTTGTATATCTACTCATTTTAGGAAATGAAAGTGCAGTCCATTTATCGATAACTATTACGGTTTACCCAGAAGAGATCTCGAAACAAATTTGGCTTAATATTTCGAATTTTTAGTGGATTGAATATTAATTATATTAACTTATTGCAGTTTCTACGCCGGATATGGTTTAGGAGCTAGAAATTTGCCAAATTTTAATTTTGTAAGGCGCTGCATTACGGTGTAGCCATTTTGTTTGGGGGAGGGGGTAAATTTAAATTTTATACTTTTAGGAATTTTTCCGCAGGATACACGCTAATAGCTATCACATTGCCAAATTCAAAGTTCCTAGCCCATCTGGAAGGGTCTAACCCGAAATTTGAGTCCGGTAATTTGATTGAGCCGTGGGGGTCTAAATATGAAAAATTTGAACTTTCCGAATTTTTTCCTTGGGTTACAGCCTAATAGGTATCAGAAAGGGTCTACGAAATTTGAGTCCGATAAATTGATTGGGCGGAAGGGTGTAGCATTTGAGTCCGGTATTTTAATCCGGTGTGGGGGGCTAAATATGATAAATTTGAACATTTTGAAATATTTCCACGGGTTATAGAATAACAGCTATCAGATTGCCGAATTCCAAGCTTCAAGTTCATCTGGAACGGAAGGGTCTAACCCGAAATTTGAGTCCGACATTTTGATTCGACGGGAGGCTAAATACGAAAATTTGAACATTTTGGAGTCTTGCCTTGGGTTGCAGCCTAATAGCTATCAGATTTCCGAATTTCAAGTTCCTAGCTCATCTGGAAGGGTCTAACAGGAAGTTTTCGTCCGATATTTCGATGGGGAGGAAGGATGGGCTAAATACGAAAAATTTCAACGTTTTTGAATTTTTCCTTAGTTGCAGCCTAATAGGTATCAGACTGCCGAATTCCAATTTTCCAGCTCATCTGGAACGGAAGGGTCTAACCCGAAATTTGAGTCCGACATTTTGATTCGACGGGAGGCTAAATACGAAAATTTGAACATTTTGGAGTCTTGCCTTGGGTTGCAGCCTAATAGCTATCAGATTTCCGAATTTTAAGTTCCTAGCTCATCTGGAAAGGTCTAACACGAAATTTTCGTCCGATAATTTGATGGGGCGGAAGGGGGGCTAAAAATGAAAATTTTCAACGTTTTTGAATTTTTCCTTGGGTTGCAGCCAAATAGCTATCAGATTGCCGAATTTCAAGTTCCTACCTCACTTGGTAGTGGGCAAACATTAATGTCAGTCAGTGAGTCAGTGAGTGAGTCAGTCAATTAGCCTTGTGGCTTTATATATATAAGATAAGATAGAGTCGGGCAATGTGCACGCTGAATAGTGCAGGCTTTCGTTTGGAAATTTATTGCGAGCAAACGGTGCATCGTATCGCGGTACGGTTTGCGGCGTTAGGCGACCCTTTTAGTGGTCTATATTACTGTCTTTGGCGCTTTCTCCTACCCCGCATATTTATGCCATAGAGGAGGTGAACGTTTCGATCCATGTCAAATTTCGCCCACTTTTCACAAATTGAAAAATAATTTTTCCAACTTGGCAGACAGCTACAGTGTTGAAACTTTGCAGGCAAGTTGACGATGAAACGGCCTATAATTTCGGTTATTTGAGGTTTTACCGTATCTCAACGGGGTTCGCCATAAATTGCTTAAGAATCATCAATTAGGCCGAAATTTCAGTAGTGTTTCCACATGTACCCTCCGTTTTCCCATACTTGCAAGGCAGCTAGAATAACGAAAGTCGGTCTACATATGGCCAATGCCGTTGCCAAGGAGCGTGCTGAATTTCGTTCATCTATCTATCATACGAGTGTGTGAATCAGAAAATAATTTATGGAAATTTAACAAAATTTTGCGAAACCGGGAAAATGAAGCTCAATCTAAGGTAGAAGGGGTCGAGATACGACAAAAAGTCATAAGACCAAAGTTGTAGATCTCTTAATTTTAGGAGTCGAAAGTGCAATCCGTTCATTGATAGCAATTACCGTTCGGCCACAAGAGAGCTCGAAACGAAAGCCTGCACCGTCCTATATATTGATTCGGTGGGAGGGGGTTAATTATTAAAAATTTTAGCTTTTCGGATTTTTTCCAGGGGTTACAGCCTAATAACTATCAGGTTGCCGAATTTCAAGTTCCTAGCTCATCTGGAAGGGTCTGACACGAAATTTCTTTGATTGGGCGGAAGGGGGGCTAAATATAAAAAAATTGTACTTTTTGCAATTTTTCCTTGGGTTGCAGCCTAAAAGCTGTCAGACTGCCGAATTTCAAGTTCCTACCTCATCTGGAAGGGTCTAACACGAATATTTACTACGACATTTTGATGGGCCGTAAGGGGGGCTAAATATGAAAAATGTCAACTTTTTTGAATTTTTCCTTGGGTTGCAGCCAAATAGCTATCAGATTGCCGAATTTCAAGTTCCTACCTCACTTGGTAGTGGGCAAACATTAATGTCAGTCAGTGAGTCAGTGAGTGAGTCAGTCAATTAGCCTTGTGGCTTTATATATATAAGATAAGATAGAGTCGGGCAATGTGCACGCTGAATAGTGCAGGCTTTCGTTTGGAAATTTATTGCGAGCAAACGGTGCATCGTATCGCGGTACGGTTTGCGGCGTTAGGCGACCCTTTTAGTGGTCTATATTACTGTCTTTGGCGCTTTCTCCTACCCCGCATATTTATGCCATAGAGGAGGTGAACGTTTCGATCCATGTCAAATTTCGCCCACTTTTCACAAATTGAAAAATAATTTTTCCAACTTGGCAGACAGCTACAGTGTTGAAACTTTGCAGGCAAGTTGACGATGAAACGGCCTATAATTTCGGTTATTTGAGGTTTTACCGTATCTCAACGGGGTTCGCCATAAATTGCTTAAGAATCATCAATTAGGCCGAAATTTCAGTAGTGTTTCCACATGTACCCTCCGTTTTCCCATACTTGCAAGGCAGCTAGAATAACGAAAGTCGGTCTACATATGGCCAATGCCGTTGCCAAGGAGCGTGCTGAATTTCGTTCATCTATCTATCATACGAGTGTGTGAATCAGAAAATAATTTATGGAAATTTAACAAAATTTTGCGAAACCGGGAAAATGAAGCTCAATCTAAGGTAGAAGGGGTCGAGATACGACAAAAAGTCATAAGACCAAAGTTGTAGATCTCTTAATTTTAGGAGTCGAAAGTGCAATCCGTTCATTGATAGCAATTACCGTTCGGCCACAAGAGAGCTCGAAACGAAAGCCTGCACCGTCCTATATATTGATTCGGTGGGAGGGGGTTAATTATTAAAAATTTTAGCTTTTCGGATTTTTTCCAGGGGTTACAGCCTAATAACTATCAGGTTGCCGAATTTCAAGTTCCTAGCTCATCTGGAAGGGTCTGACACGAAATTTCTTTGATTGGGCGGAAGGGGGGCTAAATATAAAAAAATTGTACTTTTTGCAATTTTTCCTTGGGTTGCAGCCTAAAAGCTGTCAGACTGCCGAATTTCAAGTTCCTACCTCATCTGGAAGGGTCTAACACGAATATTTACTACGACATTTTGATGGGCCGTAAGGGGGGCTAAATATGAAAAATGTCAACTTTTTTGAATTTTTCCTTGGGTTGCAGCCAAATAGCTATCAGATTGCCGAATTTCAAGTTCCTACCTCACTTGGTAGTGGGCAAACATTAATGTCAGTCAGTGAGTCAGTGAGTGAGTCAGTCAATTAGCCTTGTGGCTTTATATATATAAGATAAGATAGAGTCGGGCAATGTGCACGCTGAATAGTGCAGGCTTTCGTTTGGAAATTTATTGCGAGCAAACGGTGCATCGTATCGCGGTACGGTTTGCGGCGTTAGGCGACCCTTTTAGTGGTCTATATTACTGTCTTTGGCGCTTTCTCCTACCCCGCATATTTATGCCATAGAGGAGGTGAACGTTTCGATCCATGTCAAATTTCGCCCACTTTTCACAAATTGAAAAATAATTTTTCCAACTTGGCAGACAGCTACAGTGTTGAAACTTTGCAGGCAAGTTGACGATGAAACGGCCTATAATTTCGGTTATTTGAGGTTTTACCGTATCTCAACGGGGTTCGCCATAAATTGCTTAAGAATCATCAATTAGGCCGAAATTTCAGTAGTGTTTCCACATGTACCCTCCGTTTTCCCATACTTGCAAGGCAGCTAGAATAACGAAAGTCGGTCTACATATGGCCAATGCCGTTGCCAAGGAGCGTGCTGAATTTCGTTCATCTATCTATCATACGAGTGTGTGAATCAGAAAATAATTTATGGAAATTTAACAAAATTTTGCGAAACCGGGAAAATGAAGCTCAATCTAAGGTAGAAGGGGTCGAGATACGACAAAAAGTCATAAGACCAAAGTTGTAGATCTCTTAATTTTAGGAGTCGAAAGTGCAATCCGTTCATTGATAGCAATTACCGTTCGGCCACAAGAGAGCTCGAAACGAAAGCCTGCACCGTCCTATATATTGATTCGGTGGGAGGGGGTTAATTATTAAAAATTTTAGCTTTTCGGATTTTTTCCAGGGGTTACAGCCTAATAACTATCAGGTTGCCGAATTTCAAGTTCCTAGCTCATCTGGAAGGGTCTGACACGAAATTTCTTTGATTGGGCGGAAGGGGGGCTAAATATAAAAAAATTGTACTTTTTGCAATTTTTCCTTGGGTTGCAGCCTAAAAGCTGTCAGACTGCCGAATTTCAAGTTCCTACCTCATCTGGAAGGGTCTAACACGAATATTTACTACGACATTTTGATGGGCCGTAAGGGGGGCTAAATATGAAAAATGTCAACTTTTTTGAATTTTTCCTTGGGTTGCAGCCAAATAGCTATCAGATTGCCGAATTTCAAGTTCCTACCTCACTTGGTAGTGGGCAAACATTAATGTCAGTCAGTGAGTCAGTGAGTGAGTCAGTCAATTAGCCTTGTGGCTTTATATATATAAGATAAGATAGAGTCGGGCAATGTGCACGCTGAATAGTGCAGGCTTTCGTTTGGAAATTTATTGCGAGCAAACGGTGCATCGTATCGCGGTACGGTTTGCGGCGTTAGGCGACCCTTTTAGTGGTCTATATTACTGTCTTTGGCGCTTTCTCCTACCCCGCATATTTATGCCATAGAGGAGGTGAACGTTTCGATCCATGTCAAATTTCGCCCACTTTTCACAAATTGAAAAATAATTTTTCCAACTTGGCAGACAGCTACAGTGTTGAAACTTTGCAGGCAAGTTGACGATGAAACGGCCTATAATTTCGGTTATTTGAGGTTTTACCGTATCTCAACGGGGTTCGCCATAAATTGCTTAAGAATCATCAATTAGGCCGAAATTTCAGTAGTGTTTCCACATGTACCCTCCGTTTTCCCATACTTGCAAGGCAGCTAGAATAACGAAAGTCGGTCTACATATGGCCAATGCCGTTGCCAAGGAGCGTGCTGAATTTCGTTCATCTATCTATCATACGAGTGTGTGAATCAGAAAATAATTTATGGAAATTTAACAAAATTTTGCGAAACCGGGAAAATGAAGCTCAATCTAAGGTAGAAGGGGTCGAGATACGACAAAAAGTCATAAGACCAAAGTTGTAGATCTCTTAATTTTAGGAGTCGAAAGTGCAATCCGTTCATTGATAGCAATTACCGTTCGGCCACAAGAGAGCTCGAAACGAAAGCCTGCACCGTCCTATATATTGATTCGGTGGGAGGGGGTTAATTATTAAAAATTTTAGCTTTTCGGATTTTTTCCAGGGGTTACAGCCTAATAACTATCAGGTTGCCGAATTTCAAGTTCCTAGCTCATCTGGAAGGGTCTGACACGAAATTTCTTTGATTGGGCGGAAGGGGGGCTAAATATAAAAAAATTGTACTTTTTGCAATTTTTCCTTGGGTTGCAGCCTAAAAGCTGTCAGACTGCCGAATTTCAAGTTCCTACCTCATCTGGAAGGGTCTAACACGAATATTTACTACGACATTTTGATGGGCCGTAAGGGGGGCTAAATATGAAAAATGTCAACTTTTTTGAATTTTTCCTTGGGTTGCAGCCAAATAGCTATCAGATTGCCGAATTTCAAGTTCCTACCTCACTTGGTAGTGGGCAAACATTAATGTCAGTCAGTGAGTCAGTGAGTGAGTCAGTCAATTAGCCTTGTGGCTTTATATATATAAGATAAGATAGAGTCGGGCAATGTGCACGCTGAATAGTGCAGGCTTTCGTTTGGAAATTTATTGCGAGCAAACGGTGCATCGTATCGCGGTACGGTTTGCGGCGTTAGGCGACCCTTTTAGTGGTCTATATTACTGTCTTTGGCGCTTTCTCCTACCCCGCATATTTATGCCATAGAGGAGGTGAACGTTTCGATCCATGTCAAATTTCGCCCACTTTTCACAAATTGAAAAATAATTTTTCCAACTTGGCAGACAGCTACAGTGTTGAAACTTTGCAGGCAAGTTGACGATGAAACGGCCTATAATTTCGGTTATTTGAGGTTTTACCGTATCTCAACGGGGTTCGCCATAAATTGCTTAAGAATCATCAATTAGGCCGAAATTTCAGTAGTGTTTCCACATGTACCCTCCGTTTTCCCATACTTGCAAGGCAGCTAGAATAACGAAAGTCGGTCTACATATGGCCAATGCCGTTGCCAAGGAGCGTGCTGAATTTCGTTCATCTATCTATCATACGAGTGTGTGAATCAGAAAATAATTTATGGAAATTTAACAAAATTTTGCGAAACCGGGAAAATGAAGCTCAATCTAAGGTAGAAGGGGTCGAGATACGACAAAAAGTCATAAGACCAAAGTTGTAGATCTCTTAATTTTAGGAGTCGAAAGTGCAATCCGTTCATTGATAGCAATTACCGTTCGGCCACAAGAGAGCTCGAAACGAAAGCCTGCACCGTCCTATATATTGATTCGGTGGGAGGGGGTTAATTATTAAAAATTTTAGCTTTTCGGATTTTTTCCAGGGGTTACAGCCTAATAACTATCAGGTTGCCGAATTTCAAGTTCCTAGCTCATCTGGAAGGGTCTGACACGAAATTTCTTTGATTGGGCGGAAGGGGGGCTAAATATAAAAAAATTGTACTTTTTGCAATTTTTCCTTGGGTTGCAGCCTAAAAGCTGTCAGACTGCCGAATTTCAAGTTCCTACCTCATCTGGAAGGGTCTAACACGAATATTTACTACGACATTTTGATGGGCCGTAAGGGGGGCTAAATATGAAAAATGTCAACTTTTTTGAATTTTTCCTTGGGTTGCAGCCAAATAGCTATCAGATTGCCGAATTTCAAGTTCCTACCTCACTTGGTAGTGGGCAAACATTAATGTCAGTCAGTGAGTCAGTGAGTGAGTCAGTCAATTAGCCTTGTGGCTTTATATATATAAGATAGAGCCAGGCAATGTGCACGCTAAATAGTGCAGGCTTTCGTTTGGAAATTGATTGCGAGCAAACGGTGCGTCGTATCGAGGTACGGATTGCGGCGTTAGTCGACCCGTTTAGTGGTCTACATTACTGCCTTAGGCGCATTCTCCTATCCCGCATATTTATGCCATAGAAAGAGGTGAACGTTTCGATCCATGTCAAATTTTGCCCACTTTTCACAAATTGAAAAATAATTTTGCCAACTTGGCAGACAGCTACAGTCTTGAAACTTTGCAGGCTGGTTTATGATGAAACGATCTATAATTTTGGTTATTTGAGGTTTTGCCGTATCTCAACGGGTTTCGCCATAAATTGCTTAAGAATCGTAAATTAGGCCGAAATTTCAATAGTGTTTCCACATGTACCCTCCGTTTTCCCATACTTGCAAGGCAGCTAGAATAACGAAAGTCGGTCTACATATGGCCAATGACGTTGCCAAGGAGCGTCCTGAATTTCGTTCATCTATCCATCTTATGAGTGTGTGAATCAGTAAAATCATTTATGGAAATTTAACAAAAATGACCGATACCGGGAAAATGAAGCTCAATCTAAGGTAGAAGGAGTCGAGATACGACAAAAAGTCATAGGACCAAAGTTGTAGATCTCTTCATTTTAGCGGCCGAAAGTGCAGTCCGTTTATTGATAACAATTACCGTTTAGCCACAAGAGAGCTCGAAACGAAAGCCTGCACCGTCATTTAATTTGGCTTAATATTTCGAATTTTTTAGTGGATGAAATATAAAATATTTTAACTTTTTGCAATTTCTACGTCGGTTACAGGCTAGGAGCTAGAACTTTGCCAAATATTAATTTCGTAGGGCACTGCATCACGGTATCCGCCATTTTGTTTGGGGGGAGGGGGGCAAAAATTTAAAATTTAAAATTTTGGAATTTTTCCGTAGGTTACACGCTAATAGCTATCACCTTGCCAAATTTCAAGTTTCTAGCTCATGTCGAAGTGGGTAAACATTTATGTCAGTCAGTGAGCCTTGCGGCTTTATATATATAAGATAGAGCCAGGCAATGTGCACGCTAAATAGTGCAGGCTTTCGTTTGGAAATTGATTGCGAGCAAACGGTGCGTCGTATCGAGGTACGGATTGCGGCGTTAGTCGACCCGTTTAGTGGTCTACATTACTGCCTTAGGCGCATTCTCCTATCCCGCATATTTATGCCATAGAAAGAGGTGAACGTTTCGATCCATGTCAAATTTTGCCCACTTTTCACAAATTGAAAAATAATTTTGCCAACTTGGCAGACAGCTACAGTCTTGAAACTTTGCAGGCTGGTTTATGATGAAACGATCTATAATTTTGGTTATTTGAGGTTTTGCCGTATCTCAACGGGTTTCGCCATAAATTGCTTAAGAATCGTAAATTAGGCCGAAATTTCAATAGTGTTTCCACATGTACCCTCCGTTTTCCCATACTTGCAAGGCAGCTAGAATAACGAAAGTCGGTCTACATATGGCCAATGACGTTGCCAAGGAGCGTCCTGAATTTCGTTCATCTATCCATCTTATGAGTGTGTGAATCAGTAAAATCATTTATGGAAATTTAACAAAAATGACCGATACCGGGAAAATGAAGCTCAATCTAAGGTAGAAGGAGTCGAGATACGACAAAAAGTCATAGGACCAAAGTTGTAGATCTCTTCATTTTAGCGGCCGAAAGTGCAGTCCGTTTATTGATAACAATTACCGTTTAGCCACAAGAGAGCTCGAAACGAAAGCCTGCACCGTCATTTAATTTGGCTTAATATTTCGAATTTTTTAGTGGATGAAATATAAAATATTTTAACTTTTTGCAATTTCTACGTCGGTTACAGGCTAGGAGCTAGAACTTTGCCAAATATTAATTTCGTAGGGCACTGCATCACGGTATCCGCCATTTTGTTTGGGGGGAGGGGGGCAAAAATTTAAAATTTAAAATTTTGGAATTTTTCCGTAGGTTACACGCTAATAGCTATCACCTTGCCAAATTTCAAGTTTCTAGCTCATGTCGAAGTGGGTAAACATTTATGTCAGTCAGTGAGCCTTGCGGCTTTATATATATAAGATAGAGCCAGGCAATGTGCACGCTAAATAGTGCAGGCTTTCGTTTGGAAATTGATTGCGAGCAAACGGTGCGTCGTATCGAGGTACGGATTGCGGCGTTAGTCGACCCGTTTAGTGGTCTACATTACTGCCTTAGGCGCATTCTCCTATCCCGCATATTTATGCCATAGAAAGAGGTGAACGTTTCGATCCATGTCAAATTTTGCCCACTTTTCACAAATTGAAAAATAATTTTGCCAACTTGGCAGACAGCTACAGTCTTGAAACTTTGCAGGCTGGTTTATGATGAAACGATCTATAATTTTGGTTATTTGAGGTTTTGCCGTATCTCAACGGGTTTCGCCATAAATTGCTTAAGAATCGTAAATTAGGCCGAAATTTCAATAGTGTTTCCACATGTACCCTCCGTTTTCCCATACTTGCAAGGCAGCTAGAATAACGAAAGTCGGTCTACATATGGCCAATGACGTTGCCAAGGAGCGTCCTGAATTTCGTTCATCTATCCATCTTATGAGTGTGTGAATCAGTAAAATCATTTATGGAAATTTAACAAAAATGACCGATACCGGGAAAATGAAGCTCAATCTAAGGTAGAAGGAGTCGAGATACGACAAAAAGTCATAGGACCAAAGTTGTAGATCTCTTCATTTTAGCGGCCGAAAGTGCAGTCCGTTTATTGATAACAATTACCGTTTAGCCACAAGAGAGCTCGAAACGAAAGCCTGCACCGTCATTTAATTTGGCTTAATATTTCGAATTTTTTAGTGGATGAAATATAAAATATTTTAACTTTTTGCAATTTCTACGTCGGTTACAGGCTAGGAGCTAGAACTTTGCCAAATATTAATTTCGTAGGGCACTGCATCACGGTATCCGCCATTTTGTTTGGGGGGAGGGGGGCAAAAATTTAAAATTTAAAATTTTGGAATTTTTCCGTAGGTTACACGCTAATAGCTATCACCTTGCCAAATTTCAAGTTTCTAGCTCATGTCGAAGTGGGTAAACATTTATGTCAGTCAGTGAGCCTTGCGGCTTTATATATATAAGATAGAGCCAGGCAATGTGCACGCTAAATAGTGCAGGCTTTCGTTTGGAAATTGATTGCGAGCAAACGGTGCGTCGTATCGAGGTACGGATTGCGGCGTTAGTCGACCCGTTTAGTGGTCTACATTACTGCCTTAGGCGCATTCTCCTATCCCGCATATTTATGCCATAGAAAGAGGTGAACGTTTCGATCCATGTCAAATTTTGCCCACTTTTCACAAATTGAAAAATAATTTTGCCAACTTGGCAGACAGCTACAGTCTTGAAACTTTGCAGGCTGGTTTATGATGAAACGATCTATAATTTTGGTTATTTGAGGTTTTGCCGTATCTCAACGGGTTTCGCCATAAATTGCTTAAGAATCGTAAATTAGGCCGAAATTTCAATAGTGTTTCCACATGTACCCTCCGTTTTCCCATACTTGCAAGGCAGCTAGAATAACGAAAGTCGGTCTACATATGGCCAATGACGTTGCCAAGGAGCGTCCTGAATTTCGTTCATCTATCCATCTTATGAGTGTGTGAATCAGTAAAATCATTTATGGAAATTTAACAAAAATGACCGATACCGGGAAAATGAAGCTCAATCTAAGGTAGAAGGAGTCGAGATACGACAAAAAGTCATAGGACCAAAGTTGTAGATCTCTTCATTTTAGCGGCCGAAAGTGCAGTCCGTTTATTGATAACAATTACCGTTTAGCCACAAGAGAGCTCGAAACGAAAGCCTGCACCGTCATTTAATTTGGCTTAATATTTCGAATTTTTTAGTGGATGAAATATAAAATATTTTAACTTTTTGCAATTTCTACGTCGGTTACAGGCTAGGAGCTAGAACTTTGCCAAATATTAATTTCGTAGGGCACTGCATCACGGTATCCGCCATTTTGTTTGGGGGGAGGGGGGCAAAAATTTAAAATTTAAAATTTTGGAATTTTTCCGTAGGTTACACGCTAATAGCTATCACCTTGCCAAATTTCAAGTTTCTAGCTCATGTCGAAGTGGGTAAACATTTATGTCAGTCAGTGAGCCTTGCGGCTTTATATATATAAGATAGAGCCAGGCAATGTGCACGCTAAATAGTGCAGGCTTTCGTTTGGAAATTGATTGCGAGCAAACGGTGCGTCGTATCGAGGTACGGATTGCGGCGTTAGTCGACCCGTTTAGTGGTCTACATTACTGCCTTAGGCGCATTCTCCTATCCCGCATATTTATGCCATAGAAAGAGGTGAACGTTTCGATCCATGTCAAATTTTGCCCACTTTTCACAAATTGAAAAATAATTTTGCCAACTTGGCAGACAGCTACAGTCTTGAAACTTTGCAGGCTGGTTTATGATGAAACGATCTATAATTTTGGTTATTTGAGGTTTTGCCGTATCTCAACGGGTTTCGCCATAAATTGCTTAAGAATCGTAAATTAGGCCGAAATTTCAATAGTGTTTCCACATGTACCCTCCGTTTTCCCATACTTGCAAGGCAGCTAGAATAACGAAAGTCGGTCTACATATGGCCAATGACGTTGCCAAGGAGCGTCCTGAATTTCGTTCATCTATCCATCTTATGAGTGTGTGAATCAGTAAAATCATTTATGGAAATTTAACAAAAATGACCGATACCGGGAAAATGAAGCTCAATCTAAGGTAGAAGGAGTCGAGATACGACAAAAAGTCATAGGACCAAAGTTGTAGATCTCTTCATTTTAGCGGCCGAAAGTGCAGTCCGTTTATTGATAACAATTACCGTTTAGCCACAAGAGAGCTCGAAACGAAAGCCTGCACCGTCATTTAATTTGGCTTAATATTTCGAATTTTTTAGTGGATGAAATATAAAATATTTTAACTTTTTGCAATTTCTACGTCGGTTACAGGCTAGGAGCTAGAACTTTGCCAAATATTAATTTCGTAGGGCACTGCATCACGGTATCCGCCATTTTGTTTGGGGGGAGGGGGGCAAAAATTTAAAATTTAAAATTTTGGAATTTTTCCGTAGGTTACACGCTAATAGCTATCACCTTGCCAAATTTCAAGTTTCTAGCTCATGTCGAAGTGGGTAAACATTTATGTCAGTCAGTGAGCCTTGCGGCTTTATATATATAAGATAGAGCCAGGCAATGTGCACGCTAAATAGTGCAGGCTTTCGTTTGGAAATTGATTGCGAGCAAACGGTGCGTCGTATCGAGGTACGGATTGCGGCGTTAGTCGACCCGTTTAGTGGTCTACATTACTGCCTTAGGCGCATTCTCCTATCCCGCATATTTATGCCATAGAAAGAGGTGAACGTTTCGATCCATGTCAAATTTTGCCCACTTTTCACAAATTGAAAAATAATTTTGCCAACTTGGCAGACAGCTACAGTCTTGAAACTTTGCAGGCTGGTTTATGATGAAACGATCTATAATTTTGGTTATTTGAGGTTTTGCCGTATCTCAACGGGTTTCGCCATAAATTGCTTAAGAATCGTAAATTAGGCCGAAATTTCAATAGTGTTTCCACATGTACCCTCCGTTTTCCCATACTTGCAAGGCAGCTAGAATAACGAAAGTCGGTCTACATATGGCCAATGACGTTGCCAAGGAGCGTCCTGAATTTCGTTCATCTATCCATCTTATGAGTGTGTGAATCAGTAAAATCATTTATGGAAATTTAACAAAAATGACCGATACCGGGAAAATGAAGCTCAATCTAAGGTAGAAGGAGTCGAGATACGACAAAATGTCATAGGACCAAAGTTGTAGATCTCTTCATTTTAGCGGCCGAAAGTGCAGTCCGTTTATTGATAACAATTACCGTTTAGCCACAAGAGAGCTCGAAACGAAAGCCTGCACCGTCATTTAATTTGGCTTAATATTTCGAATTTTTTAGTGGATGAAATATAAAATATTTTAACTTTTTGCAATTTCTACGTCGGTTACAGGCTAGGAGCTAGAACTTTGCCAAATATTAATTTCGTAGGGCACTGCATCACGGTATCCGCCATTTTGTTTGGGGGGAGGGGGGCAAAAATTTAAAATTTAAAATTTTTGGAATTTTTCCGTAGGTTACACGCTAATAGCTATCACCTTGCCAAATTTCAAGTTTCTAGCTCATGTCGAAGTGGGTAAACATTTATGTCAGTCAGTGAGCCTTGCGGCTTTATATATATAAGACTCGCTTTCGCTCGTTGGGGGCTGCGCCCCCAAACCCCCCATTCCTGTTGTACATTATAAGTGGTCACATGGAAAATTACATTGACGAACCGGTACTTCGTTACGAAAAATGGATTGCGCCACCAGACGGCCCATATATTCGCTTACATGTATGGTCCTCTAATATTTTCTCGTATCGTACATTCACGAGTTATAGAAAAGATAGCGTTAAACGTTTCGACGTGGTGAAAATTACATACGATTCTCACAAGATAAGAAATTATTTTCCTAACGTAACGGGGAGCTACAGTCTTGAAAGTTGGTAGATTTATCTTATTTGAAACGCTCTATATTTCCGTTATTTGATGTTTAGTCGTATCTGCATCGTTTTCGCCGCAGATTGGTTTAGAACCTTGGATTAGGAATACAGTGTTTCCGTTTTACTTTCGTTTTTCCATTTTTACAGGGTGCTAGAATCATGCATTTTGCTCACGTGTCACCCTCGAAAGTTCCAGTGAGCCTGCTAAATTTCATGAACCTATCGGTCTTATAAGTGTGTAACACAGTAAAATTAACTACGGAAAATGTAAAAATTGACGTTAAATCTGAAAAATGCAGCTCTATCTAAGGCATAAGGCATCATGATACGACTAAAATTCCCGGGTCAGAAGTTGTAGATCTCTTCAAGATCGGATCCGAACGTCTTGTCCATTTGGTGGTAGAACTTACAGTTTAGCCACCAAAATCCTCGAAACGCTAGTTAGCACCATAATGAAAATTACTTCCAGATTTCGATATTTTCTGGAGATAGAATTTTACTTATTTAATGTTTTGCCGTATCTCCAAGGGATTCACCATAAATTCCTTAGGAACCTTAAATTAGCCTGAAATTTTATTGGTGTTTCCATATATTCCTTCCATTTTCCTATACATTCAAGGCAGCTAGAATAATGAATGTCGGTGTGCATATGCCCAATAACCGTGCCAAGGACCGTGTTCAATTTAGTGCATCTATCTGTCTCATGAGTGTGTGAATCAGTAAATTAATTTTTGAAAATTTAACAAAATTTTCCAAAACCGAGAAAATGAAGCTGAATCTGAGGTAGAAGGGGTCGAGATACGGCGGAAAGTCATAGGACCAAAGTTGTATATCTACTCATTTTAGGAAATGAAAGTGCAGTCCATTTATCGATAACTATTACGGTTTACCCAGAAGAGATCTCGAAACAAATTTGGCTTAATATTTCGAATTTTTAGTGGATTGAATATTAATTATATTAACTTATTGCAGTTTCTACGCCGGATATGGTTTAGGAGCTAGAAATTTGCCAAATTTTAATTTTGTAAGGCGCTGCATTACGGTGTAGCCATTTTGTTTGGGGGAGGGGGTAAATTTAAATTTTATACTTTTAGGAATTTTTCCGCAGGATACACGCTAATAGCTATCACATTGCCAAATTCAAAGTTCCTAGCCCATCTGGAAGGGTCTAACCCGAAATTTGAGTCCGGTAATTTGATTGAGCCGTGGGGGTCTAAATATGAAAAATTTGAACTTTCCGAATTTTTTCCTTGGGTTACAGCCTAATAGGTATCAGAAAGGGTCTACGAAATTTGAGTCCGATAAATTGATTGGGCGGAAGGGTGTAGCATTTGAGTCCGGTATTTTAATCCGGTGTGGGGGGCTAAATATGATAAATTTGAACATTTTGAAATATTTCCACGGGTTATAGAATAACAGCTATCAGATTGCCGAATTCCAAGCTTCAAGTTCATCTGGAACGGAAGGGTCTAACCCGAAATTTGAGTCCGACATTTTGATTCGACGGGAGGCTAAATACGAAAATTTGAACATTTTGGAGTCTTGCCTTGGGTTGCAGCCTAATAGCTATCAGATTTCCGAATTTCAAGTTCCTAGCTCATCTGGAAGGGTCTAACAGGAAGTTTTCGTCCGATATTTCGATGGGGAGGAAGGATGGGCTAAATACGAAAAATTTCAACGTTTTTGAATTTTTCCTTAGTTGCAGCCTAATAGGTATCAGACTGCCGAATTCCAATTTTCCAGCTCATCTGGAACGGAAGGGTCTAACCCGAAATTTGAGTCCGACATTTTGATTCGACGGGAGGCTAAATACGAAAATTTGAACATTTTGGAGTCTTGCCTTGGGTTGCAGCCTAATAGCTATCAGATTTCCGAATTTTAAGTTCCTAGCTCATCTGGAAAGGTCTAACACGAAATTTTCGTCCGATAATTTGATGGGGCGGAAGGGGGGCTAAAAATGAAAATTTTCAACGTTTTTGAATTTTTCCTTGGGTTGCAGCCAAATAGCTATCAGATTGCCGAATTTCAAGTTCCTACCTCACTTGGTAGTGGGCAAACATTAATGTCAGTCAGTGAGTCAGTGAGTGAGTCAGTCAATTAGCCTTGTGGCTTTATATATATAAGATAAGATAGAGTCGGGCAATGTGCACGCTGAATAGTGCAGGCTTTCGTTTGGAAATTTATTGCGAGCAAACGGTGCATCGTATCGCGGTACGGTTTGCGGCGTTAGGCGACCCTTTTAGTGGTCTATATTACTGTCTTTGGCGCTTTCTCCTACCCCGCATATTTATGCCATAGAGGAGGTGAACGTTTCGATCCATGTCAAATTTCGCCCACTTTTCACAAATTGAAAAATAATTTTTCCAACTTGGCAGACAGCTACAGTGTTGAAACTTTGCAGGCAAGTTGACGATGAAACGGCCTATAATTTCGGTTATTTGAGGTTTTACCGTATCTCAACGGGGTTCGCCATAAATTGCTTAAGAATCATCAATTAGGCCGAAATTTCAGTAGTGTTTCCACATGTACCCTCCGTTTTCCCATACTTGCAAGGCAGCTAGAATAACGAAAGTCGGTCTACATATGGCCAATGCCGTTGCCAAGGAGCGTGCTGAATTTCGTTCATCTATCTATCATACGAGTGTGTGAATCAGAAAATAATTTATGGAAATTTAACAAAATTTTGCGAAACCGGGAAAATGAAGCTCAATCTAAGGTAGAAGGGGTCGAGATACGACAAAAAGTCATAAGACCAAAGTTGTAGATCTCTTAATTTTAGGAGTCGAAAGTGCAATCCGTTCATTGATAGCAATTACCGTTCGGCCACAAGAGAGCTCGAAACGAAAGCCTGCACCGTCCTATATATTGATTCGGTGGGAGGGGGTTAATTATTAAAAATTTTAGCTTTTCGGATTTTTTCCAGGGGTTACAGCCTAATAACTATCAGGTTGCCGAATTTCAAGTTCCTAGCTCATCTGGAAGGGTCTGACACGAAATTTCTTTGATTGGGCGGAAGGGGGGCTAAATATAAAAAAATTGTACTTTTTGCAATTTTTCCTTGGGTTGCAGCCTAAAAGCTGTCAGACTGCCGAATTTCAAGTTCCTACCTCATCTGGAAGGGTCTAACACGAATATTTACTACGACATTTTGATGGGCCGTAAGGGGGGCTAAATATGAAAAATGTCAACTTTTTTGAATTTTTCCTTGGGTTGCAGCCAAATAGCTATCAGATTGCCGAATTTCAAGTTCCTACCTCACTTGGTAGTGGGCAAACATTAATGTCAGTCAGTGAGTCAGTGAGTGAGTCAGTCAATTAGCCTTGTGGCTTTATATATATAAGATAGAGCCAGGCAATGTGCACGCTAAATAGTGCAGGCTTTCGTTTGGAAATTGATTGCGAGCAAACGGTGCGTCGTATCGAGGTACGGATTGCGGCGTTAGTCGACCCGTTTAGTGGTCTACATTACTGCCTTAGGCGCATTCTCCTATCCCGCATATTTATGCCATAGAAAGAGGTGAACGTTTCGATCCATGTCAAATTTTGCCCACTTTTCACAAATTGAAAAATAATTTTGCCAACTTGGCAGACAGCTACAGTCTTGAAACTTTGCAGGCTGGTTTATGATGAAACGATCTATAATTTTGGTTATTTGAGGTTTTGCCGTATCTCAACGGGTTTCGCCATAAATTGCTTAAGAATCGTAAATTAGGCCGAAATTTCAATAGTGTTTCCACATGTACCCTCCGTTTTCCCATACTTGCAAGGCAGCTAGAATAACGAAAGTCGGTCTACATATGGCCAATGACGTTGCCAAGGAGCGTCCTGAATTTCGTTCATCTATCCATCTTATGAGTGTGTGAATCAGTAAAATCATTTATGGAAATTTAACAAAAATGACCGATACCGGGAAAATGAAGCTCAATCTAAGGTAGAAGGAGTCGAGATACGACAAAAAGTCATAGGACCAAAGTTGTAGATCTCTTCATTTTAGCGGCCGAAAGTGCAGTCCGTTTATTGATAACAATTACCGTTTAGCCACAAGAGAGCTCGAAACGAAAGCCTGCACCGTCATTTAATTTGGCTTAATATTTCGAATTTTTTAGTGGATGAAATATAAAATATTTTAACTTTTTGCAATTTCTACGTCGGTTACAGGCTAGGAGCTAGAACTTTGCCAAATATTAATTTCGTAGGGCACTGCATCACGGTATCCGCCATTTTGTTTGGGGGGAGGGGGGCAAAAATTTAAAATTTAAAATTTTGGAATTTTTCCGTAGGTTACACGCTAATAGCTATCACCTTGCCAAATTTCAAGTTTCTAGCTCATGTCGAAGTGGGTAAACATTTATGTCAGTCAGTGAGCCTTGCGGCTTTATATATATAAGATAGAGCCAGGCAATGTGCACGCTAAATAGTGCAGGCTTTCGTTTGGAAATTGATTGCGAGCAAACGGTGCGTCGTATCGAGGTACGGATTGCGGCGTTAGTCGACCCGTTTAGTGGTCTACATTACTGCCTTAGGCGCATTCTCCTATCCCGCATATTTATGCCATAGAAAGAGGTGAACGTTTCGATCCATGTCAAATTTTGCCCACTTTTCACAAATTGAAAAATAATTTTGCCAACTTGGCAGACAGCTACAGTCTTGAAACTTTGCAGGCTGGTTTATGATGAAACGATCTATAATTTTGGTTATTTGAGGTTTTGCCGTATCTCAACGGGTTTCGCCATAAATTGCTTAAGAATCGTAAATTAGGCCGAAATTTCAATAGTGTTTCCACATGTACCCTCCGTTTTCCCATACTTGCAAGGCAGCTAGAATAACGAAAGTCGGTCTACATATGGCCAATGACGTTGCCAAGGAGCGTCCTGAATTTCGTTCATCTATCCATCTTATGAGTGTGTGAATCAGTAAAATCATTTATGGAAATTTAACAAAAATGACCGATACCGGGAAAATGAAGCTCAATCTAAGGTAGAAGGAGTCGAGATACGACAAAAAGTCATAGGACCAAAGTTGTAGATCTCTTCATTTTAGCGGCCGAAAGTGCAGTCCGTTTATTGATAACAATTACCGTTTAGCCACAAGAGAGCTCGAAACGAAAGCCTGCACCGTCATTTAATTTGGCTTAATATTTCGAATTTTTTAGTGGATGAAATATAAAATATTTTAACTTTTTGCAATTTCTACGTCGGTTACAGGCTAGGAGCTAGAACTTTGCCAAATATTAATTTCGTAGGGCACTGCATCACGGTATCCGCCATTTTGTTTGGGGGGAGGGGGGCAAAAATTTAAAATTTAAAATTTTGGAATTTTTCCGTAGGTTACACGCTAATAGCTATCACCTTGCCAAATTTCAAGTTTCTAGCTCATGTCGAAGTGGGTAAACATTTATGTCAGTCAGTGAGCCTTGCGGCTTTATATATATAAGATAGAGCCAGGCAATGTGCACGCTAAATAGTGCAGGCTTTCGTTTGGAAATTGATTGCGAGCAAACGGTGCGTCGTATCGAGGTACGGATTGCGGCGTTAGTCGACCCGTTTAGTGGTCTACATTACTGCCTTAGGCGCATTCTCCTATCCCGCATATTTATGCCATAGAAAGAGGTGAACGTTTCGATCCATGTCAAATTTTGCCCACTTTTCACAAATTGAAAAATAATTTTGCCAACTTGGCAGACAGCTACAGTCTTGAAACTTTGCAGGCTGGTTTATGATGAAACGATCTATAATTTTGGTTATTTGAGGTTTTGCCGTATCTCAACGGGTTTCGCCATAAATTGCTTAAGAATCGTAAATTAGGCCGAAATTTCAATAGTGTTTCCACATGTACCCTCCGTTTTCCCATACTTGCAAGGCAGCTAGAATAACGAAAGTCGGTCTACATATGGCCAATGACGTTGCCAAGGAGCGTCCTGAATTTCGTTCATCTATCCATCTTATGAGTGTGTGAATCAGTAAAATCATTTATGGAAATTTAACAAAAATGACCGATACCGGGAAAATGAAGCTCAATCTAAGGTAGAAGGAGTCGAGATACGACAAAAAGTCATAGGACCAAAGTTGTAGATCTCTTCATTTTAGCGGCCGAAAGTGCAGTCCGTTTATTGATAACAATTACCGTTTAGCCACAAGAGAGCTCGAAACGAAAGCCTGCACCGTCATTTAATTTGGCTTAATATTTCGAATTTTTTAGTGGATGAAATATAAAATATTTTAACTTTTTGCAATTTCTACGTCGGTTACAGGCTAGGAGCTAGAACTTTGCCAAATATTAATTTCGTAGGGCACTGCATCACGGTATCCGCCATTTTGTTTGGGGGGAGGGGGGCAAAAATTTAAAATTTAAAATTTTGGAATTTTTCCGTAGGTTACACGCTAATAGCTATCACCTTGCCAAATTTCAAGTTTCTAGCTCATGTCGAAGTGGGTAAACATTTATGTCAGTCAGTGAGCCTTGCGGCTTTATATATATAAGATAGAGCCAGGCAATGTGCACGCTAAATAGTGCAGGCTTTCGTTTGGAAATTGATTGCGAGCAAACGGTGCGTCGTATCGAGGTACGGATTGCGGCGTTAGTCGACCCGTTTAGTGGTCTACATTACTGCCTTAGGCGCATTCTCCTATCCCGCATATTTATGCCATAGAAAGAGGTGAACGTTTCGATCCATGTCAAATTTTGCCCACTTTTCACAAATTGAAAAATAATTTTGCCAACTTGGCAGACAGCTACAGTCTTGAAACTTTGCAGGCTGGTTTATGATGAAACGATCTATAATTTTGGTTATTTGAGGTTTTGCCGTATCTCAACGGGTTTCGCCATAAATTGCTTAAGAATCGTAAATTAGGCCGAAATTTCAATAGTGTTTCCACATGTACCCTCCGTTTTCCCATACTTGCAAGGCAGCTAGAATAACGAAAGTCGGTCTACATATGGCCAATGACGTTGCCAAGGAGCGTCCTGAATTTCGTTCATCTATCCATCTTATGAGTGTGTGAATCAGTAAAATCATTTATGGAAATTTAACAAAAATGACCGATACCGGGAAAATGAAGCTCAATCTAAGGTAGAAGGAGTCGAGATACGACAAAATGTCATAGGACCAAAGTTGTAGATCTCTTCATTTTAGCGGCCGAAAGTGCAGTCCGTTTATTGATAACAATTACCGTTTAGCCACAAGAGAGCTCGAAACGAAAGCCTGCACCGTCATTTAATTTGGCTTAATATTTCGAATTTTTTAGTGGATGAAATATAAAATATTTTAACTTTTTGCAATTTCTACGTCGGTTACAGGCTAGGAGCTAGAACTTTGCCAAATATTAATTTCGTAGGGCACTGCATCACGGTATCCGCCATTTTGTTTGGGGGGAGGGGGGCAAAAATTTAAAATTTAAAATTTTTGGAATTTTTCCGTAGGTTACACGCTAATAGCTATCACCTTGCCAAATTTCAAGTTTCTAGCTCATGTCGAAGTGGGTAAACATTTATGTCAGTCAGTGAGCCTTGCGGCTTTATATATATAAGACTCGCTTTCGCTCGTTGGGGGCTGCGCCCCCAAACCCCCCATTCCTGTTGTACATTATAAGTGGTCACATGGAAAATTACATTGACGAACCGGTACTTCGTTACGAAAAATGGATTGCGCCACCAGACGGCCCATATATTCGCTTACATGTATGGTCCTCTAATATTTTCTCGTATCGTACATTCACGAGTTATAGAAAAGATAGCGTTAAACGTTTCGACGTGGTGAAAATTACATACGATTCTCACAAGATAAGAAATTATTTTCCTAACGTAACGGGGAGCTACAGTCTTGAAAGTTGGTAGATTTATCTTATTTGAAACGCTCTATATTTCCGTTATTTGATGTTTAGTCGTATCTGCATCGTTTTCGCCGCAGATTGGTTTAGAACCTTGGATTAGGAATACAGTGTTTCCGTTTTACTTTCGTTTTTCCATTTTTACAGGGTGCTAGAATCATGCATTTTGCTCACGTGTCACCCTCGAAAGTTCCAGTGAGCCTGCTAAATTTCATGAACCTATCGGTCTTATAAGTGTGTAACACAGTAAAATTAACTACGGAAAATGTAAAAATTGACGTTAAATCTGAAAAATGCAGCTCTATCTAAGGCATAAGGCATCATGATACGACTAAAATTCCCGGGTCAGAAGTTGTAGATCTCTTCAAGATCGGATCCGAACGTCTTGTCCATTTGGTGGTAGAACTTACAGTTTAGCCACCAAAATCCTCGAAACGCTAGTTAGCACCATAATGAAAATTACTTCCAGATTTCGATATTTTCTGGAGATAGAATTTTACTTATTTAATGTTTTGCCGTATCTCCAAGGGATTCACCATAAATTCCTTAGGAACCTTAAATTAGCCTGAAATTTTATTGGTGTTTCCATATATTCCTTCCATTTTCCTATACATTCAAGGCAGCTAGAATAATGAATGTCGGTGTGCATATGCCCAATAACCGTGCCAAGGACCGTGTTCAATTTAGTGCATCTATCTGTCTCATGAGTGTGTGAATCAGTAAATTAATTTTTGAAAATTTAACAAAATTTTCCAAAACCGAGAAAATGAAGCTGAATCTGAGGTAGAAGGGGTCGAGATACGGCGGAAAGTCATAGGACCAAAGTTGTATATCTACTCATTTTAGGAAATGAAAGTGCAGTCCATTTATCGATAACTATTACGGTTTACCCAGAAGAGATCTCGAAACAAATTTGGCTTAATATTTCGAATTTTTAGTGGATTGAATATTAATTATATTAACTTATTGCAGTTTCTACGCCGGATATGGTTTAGGAGCTAGAAATTTGCCAAATTTTAATTTTGTAAGGCGCTGCATTACGGTGTAGCCATTTTGTTTGGGGGAGGGGGTAAATTTAAATTTTATACTTTTAGGAATTTTTCCGCAGGATACACGCTAATAGCTATCACATTGCCAAATTCAAAGTTCCTAGCCCATCTGGAAGGGTCTAACCCGAAATTTGAGTCCGGTAATTTGATTGAGCCGTGGGGGTCTAAATATGAAAAATTTGAACTTTCCGAATTTTTTCCTTGGGTTACAGCCTAATAGGTATCAGAAAGGGTCTACGAAATTTGAGTCCGATAAATTGATTGGGCGGAAGGGTGTAGCATTTGAGTCCGGTATTTTAATCCGGTGTGGGGGGCTAAATATGATAAATTTGAACATTTTGAAATATTTCCACGGGTTATAGAATAACAGCTATCAGATTGCCGAATTCCAAGCTTCAAGTTCATCTGGAACGGAAGGGTCTAACCCGAAATTTGAGTCCGACATTTTGATTCGACGGGAGGCTAAATACGAAAATTTGAACATTTTGGAGTCTTGCCTTGGGTTGCAGCCTAATAGCTATCAGATTTCCGAATTTCAAGTTCCTAGCTCATCTGGAAGGGTCTAACAGGAAGTTTTCGTCCGATATTTCGATGGGGAGGAAGGATGGGCTAAATACGAAAAATTTCAACGTTTTTGAATTTTTCCTTAGTTGCAGCCTAATAGGTATCAGACTGCCGAATTCCAATTTTCCAGCTCATCTGGAACGGAAGGGTCTAACCCGAAATTTGAGTCCGACATTTTGATTCGACGGGAGGCTAAATACGAAAATTTGAACATTTTGGAGTCTTGCCTTGGGTTGCAGCCTAATAGCTATCAGATTTCCGAATTTTAAGTTCCTAGCTCATCTGGAAAGGTCTAACACGAAATTTTCGTCCGATAATTTGATGGGGCGGAAGGGGGGCTAAAAATGAAAATTTTCAACGTTTTTGAATTTTTCCTTGGGTTGCAGCCAAATAGCTATCAGATTGCCGAATTTCAAGTTCCTACCTCACTTGGTAGTGGGCAAACATTAATGTCAGTCAGTGAGTCAGTGAGTGAGTCAGTCAATTAGCCTTGTGGCTTTATATATATAAGATAAGATAGAGTCGGGCAATGTGCACGCTGAATAGTGCAGGCTTTCGTTTGGAAATTTATTGCGAGCAAACGGTGCATCGTATCGCGGTACGGTTTGCGGCGTTAGGCGACCCTTTTAGTGGTCTATATTACTGTCTTTGGCGCTTTCTCCTACCCCGCATATTTATGCCATAGAGGAGGTGAACGTTTCGATCCATGTCAAATTTCGCCCACTTTTCACAAATTGAAAAATAATTTTTCCAACTTGGCAGACAGCTACAGTGTTGAAACTTTGCAGGCAAGTTGACGATGAAACGGCCTATAATTTCGGTTATTTGAGGTTTTACCGTATCTCAACGGGGTTCGCCATAAATTGCTTAAGAATCATCAATTAGGCCGAAATTTCAGTAGTGTTTCCACATGTACCCTCCGTTTTCCCATACTTGCAAGGCAGCTAGAATAACGAAAGTCGGTCTACATATGGCCAATGCCGTTGCCAAGGAGCGTGCTGAATTTCGTTCATCTATCTATCATACGAGTGTGTGAATCAGAAAATAATTTATGGAAATTTAACAAAATTTTGCGAAACCGGGAAAATGAAGCTCAATCTAAGGTAGAAGGGGTCGAGATACGACAAAAAGTCATAAGACCAAAGTTGTAGATCTCTTAATTTTAGGAGTCGAAAGTGCAATCCGTTCATTGATAGCAATTACCGTTCGGCCACAAGAGAGCTCGAAACGAAAGCCTGCACCGTCCTATATATTGATTCGGTGGGAGGGGGTTAATTATTAAAAATTTTAGCTTTTCGGATTTTTTCCAGGGGTTACAGCCTAATAACTATCAGGTTGCCGAATTTCAAGTTCCTAGCTCATCTGGAAGGGTCTGACACGAAATTTCTTTGATTGGGCGGAAGGGGGGCTAAATATAAAAAAATTGTACTTTTTGCAATTTTTCCTTGGGTTGCAGCCTAAAAGCTGTCAGACTGCCGAATTTCAAGTTCCTACCTCATCTGGAAGGGTCTAACACGAATATTTACTACGACATTTTGATGGGCCGTAAGGGGGGCTAAATATGAAAAATGTCAACTTTTTTGAATTTTTCCTTGGGTTGCAGCCAAATAGCTATCAGATTGCCGAATTTCAAGTTCCTACCTCACTTGGTAGTGGGCAAACATTAATGTCAGTCAGTGAGTCAGTGAGTGAGTCAGTCAATTAGCCTTGTGGCTTTATATATATAAGATAGAGCCAGGCAATGTGCACGCTAAATAGTGCAGGCTTTCGTTTGGAAATTGATTGCGAGCAAACGGTGCGTCGTATCGAGGTACGGATTGCGGCGTTAGTCGACCCGTTTAGTGGTCTACATTACTGCCTTAGGCGCATTCTCCTATCCCGCATATTTATGCCATAGAAAGAGGTGAACGTTTCGATCCATGTCAAATTTTGCCCACTTTTCACAAATTGAAAAATAATTTTGCCAACTTGGCAGACAGCTACAGTCTTGAAACTTTGCAGGCTGGTTTATGATGAAACGATCTATAATTTTGGTTATTTGAGGTTTTGCCGTATCTCAACGGGTTTCGCCATAAATTGCTTAAGAATCGTAAATTAGGCCGAAATTTCAATAGTGTTTCCACATGTACCCTCCGTTTTCCCATACTTGCAAGGCAGCTAGAATAACGAAAGTCGGTCTACATATGGCCAATGACGTTGCCAAGGAGCGTCCTGAATTTCGTTCATCTATCCATCTTATGAGTGTGTGAATCAGTAAAATCATTTATGGAAATTTAACAAAAATGACCGATACCGGGAAAATGAAGCTCAATCTAAGGTAGAAGGAGTCGAGATACGACAAAAAGTCATAGGACCAAAGTTGTAGATCTCTTCATTTTAGCGGCCGAAAGTGCAGTCCGTTTATTGATAACAATTACCGTTTAGCCACAAGAGAGCTCGAAACGAAAGCCTGCACCGTCATTTAATTTGGCTTAATATTTCGAATTTTTTAGTGGATGAAATATAAAATATTTTAACTTTTTGCAATTTCTACGTCGGTTACAGGCTAGGAGCTAGAACTTTGCCAAATATTAATTTCGTAGGGCACTGCATCACGGTATCCGCCATTTTGTTTGGGGGGAGGGGGGCAAAAATTTAAAATTTAAAATTTTGGAATTTTTCCGTAGGTTACACGCTAATAGCTATCACCTTGCCAAATTTCAAGTTTCTAGCTCATGTCGAAGTGGGTAAACATTTATGTCAGTCAGTGAGCCTTGCGGCTTTATATATATAAGATAGAGCCAGGCAATGTGCACGCTAAATAGTGCAGGCTTTCGTTTGGAAATTGATTGCGAGCAAACGGTGCGTCGTATCGAGGTACGGATTGCGGCGTTAGTCGACCCGTTTAGTGGTCTACATTACTGCCTTAGGCGCATTCTCCTATCCCGCATATTTATGCCATAGAAAGAGGTGAACGTTTCGATCCATGTCAAATTTTGCCCACTTTTCACAAATTGAAAAATAATTTTGCCAACTTGGCAGACAGCTACAGTCTTGAAACTTTGCAGGCTGGTTTATGATGAAACGATCTATAATTTTGGTTATTTGAGGTTTTGCCGTATCTCAACGGGTTTCGCCATAAATTGCTTAAGAATCGTAAATTAGGCCGAAATTTCAATAGTGTTTCCACATGTACCCTCCGTTTTCCCATACTTGCAAGGCAGCTAGAATAACGAAAGTCGGTCTACATATGGCCAATGACGTTGCCAAGGAGCGTCCTGAATTTCGTTCATCTATCCATCTTATGAGTGTGTGAATCAGTAAAATCATTTATGGAAATTTAACAAAAATGACCGATACCGGGAAAATGAAGCTCAATCTAAGGTAGAAGGAGTCGAGATACGACAAAAAGTCATAGGACCAAAGTTGTAGATCTCTTCATTTTAGCGGCCGAAAGTGCAGTCCGTTTATTGATAACAATTACCGTTTAGCCACAAGAGAGCTCGAAACGAAAGCCTGCACCGTCATTTAATTTGGCTTAATATTTCGAATTTTTTAGTGGATGAAATATAAAATATTTTAACTTTTTGCAATTTCTACGTCGGTTACAGGCTAGGAGCTAGAACTTTGCCAAATATTAATTTCGTAGGGCACTGCATCACGGTATCCGCCATTTTGTTTGGGGGGAGGGGGGCAAAAATTTAAAATTTAAAATTTTGGAATTTTTCCGTAGGTTACACGCTAATAGCTATCACCTTGCCAAATTTCAAGTTTCTAGCTCATGTCGAAGTGGGTAAACATTTATGTCAGTCAGTGAGCCTTGCGGCTTTATATATATAAGATAGAGCCAGGCAATGTGCACGCTAAATAGTGCAGGCTTTCGTTTGGAAATTGATTGCGAGCAAACGGTGCGTCGTATCGAGGTACGGATTGCGGCGTTAGTCGACCCGTTTAGTGGTCTACATTACTGCCTTAGGCGCATTCTCCTATCCCGCATATTTATGCCATAGAAAGAGGTGAACGTTTCGATCCATGTCAAATTTTGCCCACTTTTCACAAATTGAAAAATAATTTTGCCAACTTGGCAGACAGCTACAGTCTTGAAACTTTGCAGGCTGGTTTATGATGAAACGATCTATAATTTTGGTTATTTGAGGTTTTGCCGTATCTCAACGGGTTTCGCCATAAATTGCTTAAGAATCGTAAATTAGGCCGAAATTTCAATAGTGTTTCCACATGTACCCTCCGTTTTCCCATACTTGCAAGGCAGCTAGAATAACGAAAGTCGGTCTACATATGGCCAATGACGTTGCCAAGGAGCGTCCTGAATTTCGTTCATCTATCCATCTTATGAGTGTGTGAATCAGTAAAATCATTTATGGAAATTTAACAAAAATGACCGATACCGGGAAAATGAAGCTCAATCTAAGGTAGAAGGAGTCGAGATACGACAAAATGTCATAGGACCAAAGTTGTAGATCTCTTCATTTTAGCGGCCGAAAGTGCAGTCCGTTTATTGATAACAATTACCGTTTAGCCACAAGAGAGCTCGAAACGAAAGCCTGCACCGTCATTTAATTTGGCTTAATATTTCGAATTTTTTAGTGGATGAAATATAAAATATTTTAACTTTTTGCAATTTCTACGTCGGTTACAGGCTAGGAGCTAGAACTTTGCCAAATATTAATTTCGTAGGGCACTGCATCACGGTATCCGCCATTTTGTTTGGGGGGAGGGGGGCAAAAATTTAAAATTTAAAATTTTTGGAATTTTTCCGTAGGTTACACGCTAATAGCTATCACCTTGCCAAATTTCAAGTTTCTAGCTCATGTCGAAGTGGGTAAACATTTATGTCAGTCAGTGAGCCTTGCGGCTTTATATATATAAGACTCGCTTTCGCTCGTTGGGGGCTGCGCCCCCAAACCCCCCATTCCTGTTGTACATTATAAGTGGTCACATGGAAAATTACATTGACGAACCGGTACTTCGTTACGAAAAATGGATTGCGCCACCAGACGGCCCATATATTCGCTTACATGTATGGTCCTCTAATATTTTCTCGTATCGTACATTCACGAGTTATAGAAAAGATAGCGTTAAACGTTTCGACGTGGTGAAAATTACATACGATTCTCACAAGATAAGAAATTATTTTCCTAACGTAACGGGGAGCTACAGTCTTGAAAGTTGGTAGATTTATCTTATTTGAAACGCTCTATATTTCCGTTATTTGATGTTTAGTCGTATCTGCATCGTTTTCGCCGCAGATTGGTTTAGAACCTTGGATTAGGAATACAGTGTTTCCGTTTTACTTTCGTTTTTCCATTTTTACAGGGTGCTAGAATCATGCATTTTGCTCACGTGTCACCCTCGAAAGTTCCAGTGAGCCTGCTAAATTTCATGAACCTATCGGTCTTATAAGTGTGTAACACAGTAAAATTAACTACGGAAAATGTAAAAATTGACGTTAAATCTGAAAAATGCAGCTCTATCTAAGGCATAAGGCATCATGATACGACTAAAATTCCCGGGTCAGAAGTTGTAGATCTCTTCAAGATCGGATCCGAACGTCTTGTCCATTTGGTGGTAGAACTTACAGTTTAGCCACCAAAATCCTCGAAACGCTAGTTAGCACCATAATGAAAATTACTTCCAGATTTCGATATTTTCTGGAGATAGAATTTTACTTATTTAATGTTTTGCCGTATCTCCAAGGGATTCACCATAAATTCCTTAGGAACCTTAAATTAGCCTGAAATTTTATTGGTGTTTCCATATATTCCTTCCATTTTCCTATACATTCAAGGCAGCTAGAATAATGAATGTCGGTGTGCATATGCCCAATAACCGTGCCAAGGACCGTGTTCAATTTAGTGCATCTATCTGTCTCATGAGTGTGTGAATCAGTAAATTAATTTTTGAAAATTTAACAAAATTTTCCAAAACCGAGAAAATGAAGCTGAATCTGAGGTAGAAGGGGTCGAGATACGGCGGAAAGTCATAGGACCAAAGTTGTATATCTACTCATTTTAGGAAATGAAAGTGCAGTCCATTTATCGATAACTATTACGGTTTACCCAGAAGAGATCTCGAAACAAATTTGGCTTAATATTTCGAATTTTTAGTGGATTGAATATTAATTATATTAACTTATTGCAGTTTCTACGCCGGATATGGTTTAGGAGCTAGAAATTTGCCAAATTTTAATTTTGTAAGGCGCTGCATTACGGTGTAGCCATTTTGTTTGGGGGAGGGGGTAAATTTAAATTTTATACTTTTAGGAATTTTTCCGCAGGATACACGCTAATAGCTATCACATTGCCAAATTCAAAGTTCCTAGCCCATCTGGAAGGGTCTAACCCGAAATTTGAGTCCGGTAATTTGATTGAGCCGTGGGGGTCTAAATATGAAAAATTTGAACTTTCCGAATTTTTTCCTTGGGTTACAGCCTAATAGGTATCAGAAAGGGTCTACGAAATTTGAGTCCGATAAATTGATTGGGCGGAAGGGTGTAGCATTTGAGTCCGGTATTTTAATCCGGTGTGGGGGGCTAAATATGATAAATTTGAACATTTTGAAATATTTCCACGGGTTATAGAATAACAGCTATCAGATTGCCGAATTCCAAGCTTCAAGTTCATCTGGAACGGAAGGGTCTAACCCGAAATTTGAGTCCGACATTTTGATTCGACGGGAGGCTAAATACGAAAATTTGAACATTTTGGAGTCTTGCCTTGGGTTGCAGCCTAATAGCTATCAGATTTCCGAATTTCAAGTTCCTAGCTCATCTGGAAGGGTCTAACAGGAAGTTTTCGTCCGATATTTCGATGGGGAGGAAGGATGGGCTAAATACGAAAAATTTCAACGTTTTTGAATTTTTCCTTAGTTGCAGCCTAATAGGTATCAGACTGCCGAATTCCAATTTTCCAGCTCATCTGGAACGGAAGGGTCTAACCCGAAATTTGAGTCCGACATTTTGATTCGACGGGAGGCTAAATACGAAAATTTGAACATTTTGGAGTCTTGCCTTGGGTTGCAGCCTAATAGCTATCAGATTTCCGAATTTTAAGTTCCTAGCTCATCTGGAAAGGTCTAACACGAAATTTTCGTCCGATAATTTGATGGGGCGGAAGGGGGGCTAAAAATGAAAATTTTCAACGTTTTTGAATTTTTCCTTGGGTTGCAGCCAAATAGCTATCAGATTGCCGAATTTCAAGTTCCTACCTCACTTGGTAGTGGGCAAACATTAATGTCAGTCAGTGAGTCAGTGAGTGAGTCAGTCAATTAGCCTTGTGGCTTTATATATATAAGATAAGATAGAGTCGGGCAATGTGCACGCTGAATAGTGCAGGCTTTCGTTTGGAAATTTATTGCGAGCAAACGGTGCATCGTATCGCGGTACGGTTTGCGGCGTTAGGCGACCCTTTTAGTGGTCTATATTACTGTCTTTGGCGCTTTCTCCTACCCCGCATATTTATGCCATAGAGGAGGTGAACGTTTCGATCCATGTCAAATTTCGCCCACTTTTCACAAATTGAAAAATAATTTTTCCAACTTGGCAGACAGCTACAGTGTTGAAACTTTGCAGGCAAGTTGACGATGAAACGGCCTATAATTTCGGTTATTTGAGGTTTTACCGTATCTCAACGGGGTTCGCCATAAATTGCTTAAGAATCATCAATTAGGCCGAAATTTCAGTAGTGTTTCCACATGTACCCTCCGTTTTCCCATACTTGCAAGGCAGCTAGAATAACGAAAGTCGGTCTACATATGGCCAATGCCGTTGCCAAGGAGCGTGCTGAATTTCGTTCATCTATCTATCATACGAGTGTGTGAATCAGAAAATAATTTATGGAAATTTAACAAAATTTTGCGAAACCGGGAAAATGAAGCTCAATCTAAGGTAGAAGGGGTCGAGATACGACAAAAAGTCATAAGACCAAAGTTGTAGATCTCTTAATTTTAGGAGTCGAAAGTGCAATCCGTTCATTGATAGCAATTACCGTTCGGCCACAAGAGAGCTCGAAACGAAAGCCTGCACCGTCCTATATATTGATTCGGTGGGAGGGGGTTAATTATTAAAAATTTTAGCTTTTCGGATTTTTTCCAGGGGTTACAGCCTAATAACTATCAGGTTGCCGAATTTCAAGTTCCTAGCTCATCTGGAAGGGTCTGACACGAAATTTCTTTGATTGGGCGGAAGGGGGGCTAAATATAAAAAAATTGTACTTTTTGCAATTTTTCCTTGGGTTGCAGCCTAAAAGCTGTCAGACTGCCGAATTTCAAGTTCCTACCTCATCTGGAAGGGTCTAACACGAATATTTACTACGACATTTTGATGGGCCGTAAGGGGGGCTAAATATGAAAAATGTCAACTTTTTTGAATTTTTCCTTGGGTTGCAGCCAAATAGCTATCAGATTGCCGAATTTCAAGTTCCTACCTCACTTGGTAGTGGGCAAACATTAATGTCAGTCAGTGAGTCAGTGAGTGAGTCAGTCAATTAGCCTTGTGGCTTTATATATATAAGATAAGATAGAGTCGGGCAATGTGCACGCTGAATAGTGCAGGCTTTCGTTTGGAAATTTATTGCGAGCAAACGGTGCATCGTATCGCGGTACGGTTTGCGGCGTTAGGCGACCCTTTTAGTGGTCTATATTACTGTCTTTGGCGCTTTCTCCTACCCCGCATATTTATGCCATAGAGGAGGTGAACGTTTCGATCCATGTCAAATTTCGCCCACTTTTCACAAATTTAAATAATAATTTTTCCAACTTGGCAGACAGCTACAGTGTTGAAACTTTGCAGGCAAGTTGACGATGAAACGGCCTATAATTTCGGTTATTTGAGGTTTTACCGTATCTCAACGGGGTTCGCCATAAATTGCTTAAGAATCATCAATTAGGCCGAAATTTCAGTAGTGTTTCCACATGTACCCTCCGTTTTCCCATACTTGCAAGGCAGCTAGAATAACGAAAGTCGGTCTACATATGGCCAATGCCGTTGCCAAGGAGCGTGCTGAATTTCGTTCATCTATCTATCATACGAGTGTGTGAATCAGAAAATAATTTATGGAAATTTAACAAAATTTTGCGAAACCGGGAAAATGAAGCTCAATCTAAGGTAGAAGGGGTCGAGATACGACAAAAAGTCATAAGACCAAAGTTGTAGATCTCTTAATTTTAGGAGTCGAAAGTGCAATCCGTTCATTGATAGCAATTACCGTTCGGCCACAAGAGAGCTCGAAACGAAAGCCTGCACCGTCCTATATATTGATTCGGTGGGAGGGGGTTAATTATTAAAAATTTTAGCTTTTCGGATTTTTTCCAGGGGTTACAGCCTAATAACTATCAGGTTGCCGAATTTCAAGTTCCTAGCTCATCTGGAAGGGTCTGACACGAAATTTCTTTGATTGGGCGGAAGGGGGGCTAAATATAAAAAAATTGTACTTTTTGCAATTTTTCCTTGGGTTGCAGCCTAAAAGCTGTCAGACTGCCGAATTTCAAGTTCCTACCTCATCTGGAAGGGTCTAACACGAATATTTACTACGACATTTTGATGGGCCGTAAGGGGGGCTAAATATGAAAAATGTCAACTTTTTTGAATTTTTCCTTGGGTTGCAGCCAAATAGCTATCAGATTGCCGAATTTCAAGTTCCTACCTCACTTGGTAGTGGGCAAACATTAATGTCAGTCAGTGAGTCAGTGAGTGAGTCAGTCAATTAGCCTTGTGGCTTTATATATATAAGATAGAGCCAGGCAATGTGCACGCTAAATAGTGCAGGCTTTCGTTTGGAAATTGATTGCGAGCAAACGGTGCGTCGTATCGAGGTACGGATTGCGGCGTTAGTCGACCCGTTTAGTGGTCTACATTACTGCCTTAGGCGCATTCTCCTATCCCGCATATTTATGCCATAGAAAGAGGTGAACGTTTCGATCCATGTCAAATTTTGCCCACTTTTCACAAATTGAAAAATAATTTTGCCAACTTGGCAGACAGCTACAGTCTTGAAACTTTGCAGGCTGGTTTATGATGAAACGATCTATAATTTTGGTTATTTGAGGTTTTGCCGTATCTCAACGGGTTTCGCCATAAATTGCTTAAGAATCGTAAATTAGGCCGAAATTTCAATAGTGTTTCCACATGTACCCTCCGTTTTCCCATACTTGCAAGGCAGCTAGAATAACGAAAGTCGGTCTACATATGGCCAATGACGTTGCCAAGGAGCGTCCTGAATTTCGTTCATCTATCCATCTTATGAGTGTGTGAATCAGTAAAATCATTTATGGAAATTTAACAAAAATGACCGATACCGGGAAAATGAAGCTCAATCTAAGGTAGAAGGAGTCGAGATACGACAAAAAGTCATAGGACCAAAGTTGTAGATCTCTTCATTTTAGCGGCCGAAAGTGCAGTCCGTTTATTGATAACAATTACCGTTTAGCCACAAGAGAGCTCGAAACGAAAGCCTGCACCGTCATTTAATTTGGCTTAATATTTCGAATTTTTTAGTGGATGAAATATAAAATATTTTAACTTTTTGCAATTTCTACGTCGGTTACAGGCTAGGAGCTAGAACTTTGCCAAATATTAATTTCGTAGGGCACTGCATCACGGTATCCGCCATTTTGTTTGGGGGGAGGGGGGCAAAAATTTAAAATTTAAAATTTTGGAATTTTTCCGTAGGTTACACGCTAATAGCTATCACCTTGCCAAATTTCAAGTTTCTAGCTCATGTCGAAGTGGGTAAACATTTATGTCAGTCAGTGAGCCTTGCGGCTTTATATATATAAGATAGAGCCAGGCAATGTGCACGCTAAATAGTGCAGGCTTTCGTTTGGAAATTGATTGCGAGCAAACGGTGCGTCGTATCGAGGTACGGATTGCGGCGTTAGTCGACCCGTTTAGTGGTCTACATTACTGCCTTAGGCGCATTCTCCTATCCCGCATATTTATGCCATAGAAAGAGGTGAACGTTTCGATCCATGTCAAATTTTGCCCACTTTTCACAAATTGAAAAATAATTTTGCCAACTTGGCAGACAGCTACAGTCTTGAAACTTTGCAGGCTGGTTTATGATGAAACGATCTATAATTTTGGTTATTTGAGGTTTTGCCGTATCTCAACGGGTTTCGCCATAAATTGCTTAAGAATCGTAAATTAGGCCGAAATTTCAATAGTGTTTCCACATGTACCCTCCGTTTTCCCATACTTGCAAGGCAGCTAGAATAACGAAAGTCGGTCTACATATGGCCAATGACGTTGCCAAGGAGCGTCCTGAATTTCGTTCATCTATCCATCTTATGAGTGTGTGAATCAGTAAAATCATTTATGGAAATTTAACAAAAATGACCGATACCGGGAAAATGAAGCTCAATCTAAGGTAGAAGGAGTCGAGATACGACAAAAAGTCATAGGACCAAAGTTGTAGATCTCTTCATTTTAGCGGCCGAAAGTGCAGTCCGTTTATTGATAACAATTACCGTTTAGCCACAAGAGAGCTCGAAACGAAAGCCTGCACCGTCATTTAATTTGGCTTAATATTTCGAATTTTTTAGTGGATGAAATATAAAATATTTTAACTTTTTGCAATTTCTACGTCGGTTACAGGCTAGGAGCTAGAACTTTGCCAAATATTAATTTCGTAGGGCACTGCATCACGGTATCCGCCATTTTGTTTGGGGGGAGGGGGGCAAAAATTTAAAATTTAAAATTTTGGAATTTTTCCGTAGGTTACACGCTAATAGCTATCACCTTGCCAAATTTCAAGTTTCTAGCTCATGTCGAAGTGGGTAAACATTTATGTCAGTCAGTGAGCCTTGCGGCTTTATATATATAAGATAGAGCCAGGCAATGTGCACGCTAAATAGTGCAGGCTTTCGTTTGGAAATTGATTGCGAGCAAACGGTGCGTCGTATCGAGGTACGGATTGCGGCGTTAGTCGACCCGTTTAGTGGTCTACATTACTGCCTTAGGCGCATTCTCCTATCCCGCATATTTATGCCATAGAAAGAGGTGAACGTTTCGATCCATGTCAAATTTTGCCCACTTTTCACAAATTGAAAAATAATTTTGCCAACTTGGCAGACAGCTACAGTCTTGAAACTTTGCAGGCTGGTTTATGATGAAACGATCTATAATTTTGGTTATTTGAGGTTTTGCCGTATCTCAACGGGTTTCGCCATAAATTGCTTAAGAATCGTAAATTAGGCCGAAATTTCAATAGTGTTTCCACATGTACCCTCCGTTTTCCCATACTTGCAAGGCAGCTAGAATAACGAAAGTCGGTCTACATATGGCCAATGACGTTGCCAAGGAGCGTCCTGAATTTCGTTCATCTATCCATCTTATGAGTGTGTGAATCAGTAAAATCATTTATGGAAATTTAACAAAAATGACCGATACCGGGAAAATGAAGCTCAATCTAAGGTAGAAGGAGTCGAGATACGACAAAATGTCATAGGACCAAAGTTGTAGATCTCTTCATTTTAGCGGCCGAAAGTGCAGTCCGTTTATTGATAACAATTACCGTTTAGCCACAAGAGAGCTCGAAACGAAAGCCTGCACCGTCATTTAATTTGGCTTAATATTTCGAATTTTTTAGTGGATGAAATATAAAATATTTTAACTTTTTGCAATTTCTACGTCGGTTACAGGCTAGGAGCTAGAACTTTGCCAAATATTAATTTCGTAGGGCACTGCATCACGGTATCCGCCATTTTGTTTGGGGGGAGGGGGGCAAAAATTTAAAATTTAAAATTTTTGGAATTTTTCCGTAGGTTACACGCTAATAGCTATCACCTTGCCAAATTTCAAGTTTCTAGCTCATGTCGAAGTGGGTAAACATTTATGTCAGTCAGTGAGCCTTGCGGCTTTATATATATAAGACTCGCTTTCGCTCGTTGGGGGCTGCGCCCCCAAACCCCCCATTCCTGTTGTACATTATAAGTGGTCACATGGAAAATTACATTGACGAACCGGTACTTCGTTACGAAAAATGGATTGCGCCACCAGACGGCCCATATATTCGCTTACATGTATGGTCCTCTAATATTTTCTCGTATCGTACATTCACGAGTTATAGAAAAGATAGCGTTAAACGTTTCGACGTGGTGAAAATTACATACGATTCTCACAAGATAAGAAATTATTTTCCTAACGTAACGGGGAGCTACAGTCTTGAAAGTTGGTAGATTTATCTTATTTGAAACGCTCTATATTTCCGTTATTTGATGTTTAGTCGTATCTGCATCGTTTTCGCCGCAGATTGGTTTAGAACCTTGGATTAGGAATACAGTGTTTCCGTTTTACTTTCGTTTTTCCATTTTTACAGGGTGCTAGAATCATGCATTTTGCTCACGTGTCACCCTCGAAAGTTCCAGTGAGCCTGCTAAATTTCATGAACCTATCGGTCTTATAAGTGTGTAACACAGTAAAATTAACTACGGAAAATGTAAAAATTGACGTTAAATCTGAAAAATGCAGCTCTATCTAAGGCATAAGGCATCATGATACGACTAAAATTCCCGGGTCAGAAGTTGTAGATCTCTTCAAGATCGGATCCGAACGTCTTGTCCATTTGGTGGTAGAACTTACAGTTTAGCCACCAAAATCCTCGAAACGCTAGTTAGCACCATAATGAAAATTACTTCCAGATTTCGATATTTTCTGGAGATAGAATTTTACTTATTTAATGTTTTGCCGTATCTCCAAGGGATTCACCATAAATTCCTTAGGAACCTTAAATTAGCCTGAAATTTTATTGGTGTTTCCATATATTCCTTCCATTTTCCTATACATTCAAGGCAGCTAGAATAATGAATGTCGGTGTGCATATGCCCAATAACCGTGCCAAGGACCGTGTTCAATTTAGTGCATCTATCTGTCTCATGAGTGTGTGAATCAGTAAATTAATTTTTGAAAATTTAACAAAATTTTCCAAAACCGAGAAAATGAAGCTGAATCTGAGGTAGAAGGGGTCGAGATACGGCGGAAAGTCATAGGACCAAAGTTGTATATCTACTCATTTTAGGAAATGAAAGTGCAGTCCATTTATCGATAACTATTACGGTTTACCCAGAAGAGATCTCGAAACAAATTTGGCTTAATATTTCGAATTTTTAGTGGATTGAATATTAATTATATTAACTTATTGCAGTTTCTACGCCGGATATGGTTTAGGAGCTAGAAATTTGCCAAATTTTAATTTTGTAAGGCGCTGCATTACGGTGTAGCCATTTTGTTTGGGGGAGGGGGTAAATTTAAATTTTATACTTTTAGGAATTTTTCCGCAGGATACACGCTAATAGCTATCACATTGCCAAATTCAAAGTTCCTAGCCCATCTGGAAGGGTCTAACCCGAAATTTGAGTCCGGTAATTTGATTGAGCCGTGGGGGTCTAAATATGAAAAATTTGAACTTTCCGAATTTTTTCCTTGGGTTACAGCCTAATAGGTATCAGAAAGGGTCTACGAAATTTGAGTCCGATAAATTGATTGGGCGGAAGGGTGTAGCATTTGAGTCCGGTATTTTAATCCGGTGTGGGGGGCTAAATATGATAAATTTGAACATTTTGAAATATTTCCACGGGTTATAGAATAACAGCTATCAGATTGCCGAATTCCAAGCTTCAAGTTCATCTGGAACGGAAGGGTCTAACCCGAAATTTGAGTCCGACATTTTGATTCGACGGGAGGCTAAATACGAAAATTTGAACATTTTGGAGTCTTGCCTTGGGTTGCAGCCTAATAGCTATCAGATTTCCGAATTTCAAGTTCCTAGCTCATCTGGAAGGGTCTAACAGGAAGTTTTCGTCCGATATTTCGATGGGGAGGAAGGATGGGCTAAATACGAAAAATTTCAACGTTTTTGAATTTTTCCTTAGTTGCAGCCTAATAGGTATCAGACTGCCGAATTCCAATTTTCCAGCTCATCTGGAACGGAAGGGTCTAACCCGAAATTTGAGTCCGACATTTTGATTCGACGGGAGGCTAAATACGAAAATTTGAACATTTTGGAGTCTTGCCTTGGGTTGCAGCCTAATAGCTATCAGATTTCCGAATTTTAAGTTCCTAGCTCATCTGGAAAGGTCTAACACGAAATTTTCGTCCGATAATTTGATGGGGCGGAAGGGGGGCTAAAAATGAAAATTTTCAACGTTTTTGAATTTTTCCTTGGGTTGCAGCCAAATAGCTATCAGATTGCCGAATTTCAAGTTCCTACCTCACTTGGTAGTGGGCAAACATTAATGTCAGTCAGTGAGTCAGTGAGTGAGTCAGTCAATTAGCCTTGTGGCTTTATATATATAAGATAAGATAGAGTCGGGCAATGTGCACGCTGAATAGTGCAGGCTTTCGTTTGGAAATTTATTGCGAGCAAACGGTGCATCGTATCGCGGTACGGTTTGCGGCGTTAGGCGACCCTTTTAGTGGTCTATATTACTGTCTTTGGCGCTTTCTCCTACCCCGCATATTTATGCCATAGAGGAGGTGAACGTTTCGATCCATGTCAAATTTCGCCCACTTTTCACAAATTGAAAAATAATTTTTCCAACTTGGCAGACAGCTACAGTGTTGAAACTTTGCAGGCAAGTTGACGATGAAACGGCCTATAATTTCGGTTATTTGAGGTTTTACCGTATCTCAACGGGGTTCGCCATAAATTGCTTAAGAATCATCAATTAGGCCGAAATTTCAGTAGTGTTTCCACATGTACCCTCCGTTTTCCCATACTTGCAAGGCAGCTAGAATAACGAAAGTCGGTCTACATATGGCCAATGCCGTTGCCAAGGAGCGTGCTGAATTTCGTTCATCTATCTATCATACGAGTGTGTGAATCAGAAAATAATTTATGGAAATTTAACAAAATTTTGCGAAACCGGGAAAATGAAGCTCAATCTAAGGTAGAAGGGGTCGAGATACGACAAAAAGTCATAAGACCAAAGTTGTAGATCTCTTAATTTTAGGAGTCGAAAGTGCAATCCGTTCATTGATAGCAATTACCGTTCGGCCACAAGAGAGCTCGAAACGAAAGCCTGCACCGTCCTATATATTGATTCGGTGGGAGGGGGTTAATTATTAAAAATTTTAGCTTTTCGGATTTTTTCCAGGGGTTACAGCCTAATAACTATCAGGTTGCCGAATTTCAAGTTCCTAGCTCATCTGGAAGGGTCTGACACGAAATTTCTTTGATTGGGCGGAAGGGGGGCTAAATATAAAAAAATTGTACTTTTTGCAATTTTTCCTTGGGTTGCAGCCTAAAAGCTGTCAGACTGCCGAATTTCAAGTTCCTACCTCATCTGGAAGGGTCTAACACGAATATTTACTACGACATTTTGATGGGCCGTAAGGGGGGCTAAATATGAAAAATGTCAACTTTTTTGAATTTTTCCTTGGGTTGCAGCCAAATAGCTATCAGATTGCCGAATTTCAAGTTCCTACCTCACTTGGTAGTGGGCAAACATTAATGTCAGTCAGTGAGTCAGTGAGTGAGTCAGTCAATTAGCCTTGTGGCTTTATATATATAAGATAGAGCCAGGCAATGTGCACGCTAAATAGTGCAGGCTTTCGTTTGGAAATTGATTGCGAGCAAACGGTGCGTCGTATCGAGGTACGGATTGCGGCGTTAGTCGACCCGTTTAGTGGTCTACATTACTGCCTTAGGCGCATTCTCCTATCCCGCATATTTATGCCATAGAAAGAGGTGAACGTTTCGATCCATGTCAAATTTTGCCCACTTTTCACAAATTGAAAAATAATTTTGCCAACTTGGCAGACAGCTACAGTCTTGAAACTTTGCAGGCTGGTTTATGATGAAACGATCTATAATTTTGGTTATTTGAGGTTTTGCCGTATCTCAACGGGTTTCGCCATAAATTGCTTAAGAATCGTAAATTAGGCCGAAATTTCAATAGTGTTTCCACATGTACCCTCCGTTTTCCCATACTTGCAAGGCAGCTAGAATAACGAAAGTCGGTCTACATATGGCCAATGACGTTGCCAAGGAGCGTCCTGAATTTCGTTCATCTATCCATCTTATGAGTGTGTGAATCAGTAAAATCATTTATGGAAATTTAACAAAAATGACCGATACCGGGAAAATGAAGCTCAATCTAAGGTAGAAGGAGTCGAGATACGACAAAAAGTCATAGGACCAAAGTTGTAGATCTCTTCATTTTAGCGGCCGAAAGTGCAGTCCGTTTATTGATAACAATTACCGTTTAGCCACAAGAGAGCTCGAAACGAAAGCCTGCACCGTCATTTAATTTGGCTTAATATTTCGAATTTTTTAGTGGATGAAATATAAAATATTTTAACTTTTTGCAATTTCTACGTCGGTTACAGGCTAGGAGCTAGAACTTTGCCAAATATTAATTTCGTAGGGCACTGCATCACGGTATCCGCCATTTTGTTTGGGGGGAGGGGGGCAAAAATTTAAAATTTAAAATTTTGGAATTTTTCCGTAGGTTACACGCTAATAGCTATCACCTTGCCAAATTTCAAGTTTCTAGCTCATGTCGAAGTGGGTAAACATTTATGTCAGTCAGTGAGCCTTGCGGCTTTATATATATAAGATAAGATAGAGCCGGGCAATGTGCACGCTAAATAGTGCAGACTTCCATTTGGAAATTCATTGCGTCCAAACGGTAAGTCGTATCGAGGTAAGGATTTCACCATCGGACGTCCCATTTAGTCGGCTACATTTCTGTGTGGGGCATTCTCTCGTATCTCGCCTACTTATACCATATAAAGGGGTGAACGTTTCGATCCATATCAAATTTCGTCCGCTTAGCAACAGTTGAAAAATAATTTTGCCAACATAGCAGACAGCTACAGTCTTGAAACTTTGCAGGCAGGTTGACGATGAAACGACCTATAATTTTGGTTATTTGAGGTTTTGCCGTATCTCAACGGGTTTCGCCATAAATGGCTTAAGAATCATAAATTTGGCCGAAATTTCAATAGTGTTTCCACATGTACCCTCCGTTTTCCCATACTTGCAAGGCAGCTAGAATAACTAAAGTCGGTATACATATGGCCAATGACGTTGCCAAGGAGCGTCCTGAATTTGGTTCATCTATCCATCTTATGAGTGTGTGAATCAGTAAAATCATTTATGGAAATTTAACAAAAATGACCAAAACCGGGAAAATGAAGCTCAATCTAAGGTAGAAGGAGTCGAGATACGACAAAAAGTCATAGGACCAAAGTTGTAGATCTCTTCATTTTAGGGTACGAAAGTGCAGTCCGTTTATTGATTACAATTACCGTTTAGCCACAAGAGAGCTCCAAACGAAAGCCTGCACCGTCATTTAATTTGGCTTAATATTTCGAATTTTTTAGTGGATGAAATATTAAATATTTTAACTTTTTGCAATTTCTACGTCGGTTACAGGCTAGGAGCTAGAACTTTGCCAAATATGAATTTTCTAGGGCACTGCATTACGGTATCCGCCATTTTGTTTGGGGGGAGGGGGGCAAAAATTTAAAATTTAAAATTTTTGGAATTTTTCCGTAGGTTACACGCTAATAGCTCTCACCTTGCCAAATTTCAAGTTTCTAGCTCATGTCGAAGTGGGTAAACATTTATGTCAGTCAGTCAGCCTTCTGGCTTTATATATATAAGATAAGATAGAGCCGGGCAATGTGCACGCTAAATAGTGCAGACTTCCATTTGGAAATTCATTGCGTCCAAACGGTAAGTCGTATCGAGGTAAGGATTTCACCATCGGACGTCCCATTTAGTCGGCTACATTTCTGTGTGGGGCATTCTCTCGTATCTCGCCTATTTATACAATATAAAGGGGTGAACGTTTCGATCCATATCAAATTTCGTCCGCTTAGCAACAGTTGAAAAATAATTTTGCCAACATAGCAGACAGCTACAGTCTTGAAACTTTGCAGGCAGGTTGACGATGAAACGACCTATAATTTTGGTTATTTGAGGTTTTGCCGTATCTCAACGGGTTTCGCCATAAATGGCTTAAGAATCATAAATTAGGCCGAAATTTCAATAGTGTTTCCACATGTACCCTCCGTTTTCCCATACTTGCAAGGCAGCTAGAATAACTAAAGTCGGTATACATATGGCCAATGACGTTGCCAAGGAGCGTCCTGAATTTGGTTCATCTATCCATCTTATGAGTGTGTGAATCAGTAAAATCATTTATGGAAATTTAACAAAAATGACCAAAACCGGGAAAATGAAGCTCAATCTAAGGTAGAAGGAGTTGAGATACGACAAAAAGTCATAGGACCAAAGTTGTAGATCTCTTCATTTTAGGGCACGAAAGTGCAGTCCGTTTATTGATTACAATTACCGTTTAGCCACAAGAGAGCTCGAAACGAAAGCCTGCACCGTCATTTAATTTGGCTTAATATTTCGAATTTTTTAGTGGATGAAATATTAAATATTTTAACTTTTTGCAATTTCTACGTCGGTTACAGGCTAGGAGCTAGAACTTTGCCAAATATGAATTTTCTAGGGCACTGCATTACGGTATCCGCCATTTTGTTTGGGGGGAGGGGGGCAAAAATTTAAAATTTAAAATTTTTGGAATTTTTCCGTAGGTTACACGCTAATAGCTCTCACCTTGCCAAATTTCAAGTTTCTAGCTCATGTCGAAGTGGGTAAACATTTATGTCAGTCAGTCAGCCTTCTGGCTTTATATATATAAGATAAGATAGAGCCGGGCAATGTGCACGCTAAATAGTGCAGACTTCCATTTGGAAATTCATTGCGTCCAAACGGTAAGTCGTATCGAGGTAAGGATTTCACCATCGGACGTCCCATTTAGTCGGCTACATTTCTGTGTGGGGCATTCTCTCGTATCTCGCCTACTTATACCATATAAAGGGGTGAACGTTTCGATCCATATCAAATTTCGTCCGCTTAGCAACAGTTGAAAAATAATTTTGCCAACATAGCAGACAGCTACAGTCTTGAAACTTTGCAGGCAGGTTGACGATGAAACGACCTATAATTTTGGTTATTTGAGGTTTTGCCGTATCTCAACGGGTTTCGCCATAAATGGCTTACGAATCATAAATTAGGCCGAAATTTCAATAGTGTTTCCACATGTACCCTCCGTTTTCCCATACTTGCAAGGCAGCTAGAATAACTAAAGTCGGTATACATATGGCCAATGACGTTGCCAAGGAGCGTCCTGAATTTGGTTCATCTATCCATCTTATGAGTGTGTGAATCAGTAAAATCATTTATGGAAATTTAACAAAAATGACCAAAACCGGGAAAATGAAGCTCAATCTAAGGTAGAAGGAGTTGAGATACGACAAAATGTCATAGGACCAAAGTTGTAGATCTCTTCATTTTAGGGCACGAAAGTGCAGTCCGTTTATTGATTACAATTACCGTTTAGCCACAAGAGAGCTCGAAACGAAAGCCTGCACCGTCATTTAATTTGGCTTAATATTTCGAATTTTTTAGTGGATGAAATATTAAATATTTTAACTTTTTGCAATTTCTACGTCGGTTACAGGCTAGGAGCTAGAACTTTGCCAAATATGAATTTTCTAGGGCACTGCATTACGGTATCCGCCATTTTGTTTGGGGGGAGGGGGGCAAAAATTTAAAATTTAAAATTTTTGGAATTTTTCCGTAGGTTACACGCTAATAGCTCTCACCTTGCCAAATTTCAAGTTTCTAGCTCATGTCGAAGTGGGTAAACATTTATGTCAGTCAGTCAGCCTTCTGGCTTTATATATATAAGATAAGATAGAGCCGGGCAATGTGCACGCTAAATAGTGCAGACTTCCATTTGGAAATTCATTGCGTCCAAACGGTAAGTCGTATCGAGGTAAGGATTTCACCATCGGACGTCCCATTTAGTCGGCTACATTTCTGTGTGGGGCATTCTCTCGTATCTCGCCTACTTATACCATATAAAGGGGTGAACGTTTCGATCCATATCAAATTTCGTCCGCTTAGCAACAGTTGAAAAATAATTTTGCCAACATAGCAGACAGCTACAGTCTTGAAACTTTGCAGGCAGGTTGACGATGAAACGACCTATAATTTTGGTTATTTGAGGTTTTGCCGTATCTCAACGGGTTTCGCCATAAATGGCTTAAGAATCATAAATTAGGCCGAAATTTCAATAGTGTTTCCACATGTACCCTCCGTTTTCCCATACTTGCAAGGCAGCTAGAATAACTAAAGTCGGTATACATATGGCCAATGACGTTGCCAAGGAGCGTCCTGAATTTGGTTCATCTATCCATCTTATGAGTGTGTGAATCAGTAAAATCATTTATGGAAATTTAACAAAAATGACCAAAACCGGGAAAATGAAGCTCAATCTAAGGTAGAAGGAGTTGAGATACGACAAAATGTCATAGGACCAAAGTTGTAGATCTCTTCATTTTAGGGCACGAAAGTGCAGTCCGTTTATTGATTACAATTACCGTTTAGCCACAAGAGAGCTCGAAACGAAAGCCTGCACCGTCATTTAATTTGGCTTAATATTTCGAATTTTTTAGTGGATGAAATATTAAATATTTTAACTTTTTGCAATTTCTACGTCGGTTACAGGCTAGGAGCTAGAACTTTGCCAAATATGAATTTTCTAGGGCACTGCATTACGGTATCCGCCATTTTGTTTGGGGGGAGGGGGGCAAAAATTTAAAATTTAAAATTTTTGGAATTTTTCCGTAGGTTACACGCTAATAGCTCTCACCTTGCCAAATTTCAAGTTTCTAGCTCATGTCGAAGTGGGTAAACATTTATGTCAGTCAGTCAGCCTTCTGGCTTTATATATATAAGATAAGATAGAGCCGGGCAATGTGCACGCTAAATAGTGCAGACTTCCATTTGGAAATTCATTGCGTCCAAACGGTAAGTCGTATCGAGGTAAGGATTTCACCATCGGACGTCCCATTTAGTCGGCTACATTTCTGTGTGGGGCATTCTCTCGTATCTCGCCTACTTATACCATATAAAGGGGTGAACGTTTCGATCCATATCAAATTTCGTCCGCTTAGCAACAGTTGAAAAATAATTTTGCCAACATAGCAGACAGCTACAGTCTTGAAACTTTGCAGGCAGGTTGACGATGAAACGACCTATAATTTTGGTTATTTGAGGTTTTGCCGTATCTCAACGGGTTTCGCCATAAATGGCTTAAGAATCATAAATTAGGCCGAAATTTCAATAGTGTTTCCACATGTACCCTCCGTTTTCCCATACTTGCAAGGCAGCTAGAATAACTAAAGTCGGTATACATATGGCCAATGACGTTGCCAAGGAGCGTCCTGAATTTGGTTCATCTATCCATCTTATGAGTGTGTGAATCAGTAAAATCATTTATGGAAATTTAACAAAAATGACCAAAACCGGGAAAATGAAGCTCAATCTAAGGTAGAAGGAGTCGAGATACGACAAAAAGTCATAGGACCAAAGTTGTAGATCTTTTAATTTTAGGAGTCGAAAGTGCAATCCGTTCATTGATAGCAATTACCGTTCGGCCACAAGAGAGCTCGAAACGAAAGCCTGCACCGTCCTATATATTGATTCGGTGGGAGGGGGTTACTTATTAAAAATTTTAGCTTTTCGGATTTTTTCCAGGGGTTACAGCCTAATAACTATCAGAATGCTGAATTTCAAGTTCCTAGCTCATCTGGAAGGATCTACCCCGAAATTTTAGTCCGAAACTTTGATTGGGTGGAGGGGGGCTAAATAGGAAATGATTCAGCTATTTGCATTTTTTCCTGGTGTTACAGCGGAATAGCTATCAGATTACCGAATTTCAAGTTCCTAGCTCATCTGGAACTGAAGGGTCTGACCCGAAATTTGAGTGCGATATTTTGATTCCGTGGGGGGCTAAATACAAAAAAAAATTTACTTTTTGGAATTTTTCCTTGGGTTACAGCCTCATATATATCAGGTTGCCGAATTTCAAGTTCCTAGCTCATCTGGAAGGGTCTAACACGAAATTTCTTTGATTGGGCGGAAGGGGGGCTAAATATGAAAAATTTCAACTTTTTGGAATTTTTCCTTGGGTTGCAGCCTAATATCCATCAGATTGCCGAATTTCAAGTTCCTACGTGACTTGGAAGTGGGCAAACATTAATGTCAGTCAGTCAGTCAGTGAGTCAGTCAATTAGCCTTGCGGCTTTATATATATAAGATAAGATAGAGTCGGGCAATGTGCACGCTGAATAGTGCAGGCTTTCGTTTGGAAATTTATTGCGAGCAAACGGTGCATCGTATCGCGGTACGGTTTGCGGCGTTAGGCGACCCTTTTAGTGGTCTATATTACTGTCTTTGGCGCTTTCTCCTACCCAGCATATTTATGCCATAGAGGAGGTGAACGTTTCGATCCATGTCAAATTTCGCCCACTTTTCACAAATTGAAAAATAATTTTTCCAACTTGGCAGACAGCTACAGTGTTGAAACTTTGCAGGCAAGTTGACGATGAAACGGCCTATAATTTCGGTTATTTGAGGTTTTACCGTATCTCAACGGGTTTCGCCATAAATTGCTTAAGAATCATCAATTAGGCCGAAATTTCAGTAGTGTTTCCACATGTACCCTCCGTTTTCCCATACTTGCAAGGCAGCTAGAATAACGAAAGTCGGTCTACATATGGCCAATGCCGTTGCCAAGGAGCGTGCTGAATTTCGTCCATCTATCTATCATATGAGTGTGTGAATCAGAAAATAATTTATGGAAATTTAACAAAATTTTGCGAAACCGGGAAAATGAAGCTCAATCTAAGGTAGAAGGGGTCGAGATACGACAAAAAGTCATAAGACCAAAGTTGTAGATCTCTTAATTTTAGGAGTCGAAAGTGCAATCCGTTCATTGATAGCAATTACCGTTCGGCCACAAGAGAGCTCGAAACGAAAGCCTGCACCGTCCTATATATTGATTCGGTGGGAGGGGGTTAATTATTAAAAATTTTAGCTTTTCGGATTTTTTCCAGGGGTTACAGCCTAATAACTATCAGGTTGCCGAATTTCAAGTTCCTAGCTCATCTGGAAGGGTCTAACACGAAATTTCTTTGATTGGGCGGAAGGGGGGCTAAATATAAAAAAATTGTACTTTTTGCAATTTTTCCTTGGGTTGCAGCCTAAAAGCTGTCAGACTGCCGAATTTCAAGTTCCTACCTCATCTGGAAGGGTCTAACACGAATATTTACTACGACATTTTGATGGGCCGTAAGGGGGGCTAAATATGAAAAATGTCAACTTTTTTGAATTTTTCCTTGGGTTGCAGCCAAATAGCTATCAGATTGCCGAATTTCAAGTTCCTACCTCACTTGGTAGTGGGCAAACATTAATGTCAGTCAGTGAGTCAGTCAGTGAGTCAGTCAATTAGCCTTGTGGCTTTATATATATAAGATAAGATAGAGCCGGGCAATGTGCACGCTAAATAGTGCAGACTTCCATTTGGAAATTCATTGCGTCCAAACGGTAAGTCGTATCGAGGTAAGGATTTCACCATCGGACGTCCCATTTAGTCGGCTACATTTCTGTGTGGGGCATTCTCTCGTATCTCGCCTATTTATACAATATAAAGGGGTGAACGTTTCGATCCATATCAAATTTCGTCCGCTTAGCAACAGTTGAAAAATAATTTTGCCAACATAGCAGACAGCTACAGTCTTGAAACTTTGCAGGCAGGTTGACGATGAAACGACCTATAAGTTTGGTTATTTGAGGTTTTGCCGTATCTCAACGGGTTTCGCCATAAATGGCTTACGAATCATAAATTAGGCCGAAATTTCAATAGTGTTTCCACATGTACCCTCCGTTTTCCCATACTTACAAGGCAGCTAGAATAACTAAAGTCGGTATACATATGGCCAATGACGTTGCCAAGGAGCGTCCTGAATTTGGTTCATCTATCCATCTTATGAGTGTGTGAATCAGTAAAATCATTTATGGAAATTTAACAAAAATGACCAAAACCGGGAAAATGAAGCTCAATCTAAGGTAGAAGGAGTCGAGATACGACAAAATGTCATAGGACCAAAGTTGTAGATCTCTTCATTTTAGGGCACGAAAGTGCAGTCCGTTTATTGATTACAATTACCGTTTAGCCACAAGAGAGCTCGAAACGAAAGCCTGCACCGTCATTTAATTTGGCTTAATATTTCGAATTTTTTAGTGGATGAAATATTAAATATTTTAACTTTTTGCAATTTCTACGTCGGTTACAGGCTAGGAGCTAGAACTTTGCCAAATATGAATTTTCTAGGGCACTGCATTACGGTATCCGCCATTTTGTTTGGGGGGAGGGGGGCAAAAATTTAAAATTTAAAATTTTTGGAATTTTTCCGTAGGTTACACGCTAATAGCTCTCACCTTGCCAAATTTCAAGTTTCTAGCTCATGTCGAAGTGGGTAAACATTTATGTCAGTCAGTCAGCCTTCTGGCTTTATATATATAAGATAAGATAGAGCCGGGCAATGTGCACGCTAAATAGTGCAGACTTCCATTTGGAAATTCATTGCGTCCAAACGGTAAGTCGTATCGAGGTAAGGATTTCACCATCGGACGTCACATTTAGTCGGCTACATTTCTGTGTGGGGCATTCTCTCGTATCTCGCCTACTTATACCATATAAAGGGGTGAACGTTTCGATCCATATCAAATTTCGTCCGCTTAGCAACAGTTGAAAAATAATTTTGCCAACATAGCAGACAGCTACAGTCTTGAAACTTTGCAGGCAGGTTGACGATGAAACGACCTATAATTTTGGTTATTTGAGGTTTTGCCGTATCTCAACGGGTTTCGCCATAAATGGCTTAAGAATCATAAATTTGGCCGAAATTTCAATAGTGTTTCCACATGTACCCTCCGTTTTCCCATACTTGCAAGGCAGCTAGAATAACTAAAGTCGGTATACATATGGCCAATGACGTTGCCAAGGAGCGTCCTGAATTTGGTTCATCTATCCATCTTATGAGTGTGTGAATCAGTAAAATCATTTATGGAAATTTAACAAAAATGACCAAAACCGGGAAAATGAAGCTCAATCTAAGGTAGAAGGAGTCGAGATACGACAAAAAGTCATAGGACCAAAGTTGTAGATCTCTTCATTTTAGGGTACGAAAGTGCAGTCCGTTTATTGATTACAATTACCGTTTAGCCACAAGAGAGCTCGAAACGAAAGCCTGCACCGTCATTTAATTTGGCTTAATATTTCGAATTTTTTAGTGGATGAAATATTAAATATTTTAACTTTTTGCAATTTCTACGTCGGTTACAGGCTAGGAGCTAGAACTTTGCCAAATATGAATTTTCTAGGGCACTGCATTACGGTATCCGCCATTTTGTTTGGGGGGAGGGGGGCAAAAATTTAAAATTTAAAATTTTTGGAATTTTTCCGTAGGTTACACGCTAATAGCTCTCACCTTGCCAAATTTCAAGTTTCTAGCTCATGTCGAAGTGGGTAAACATTTATGTCAGTGAGTGAGCCTTGCGGCTTTATATATATAAGATAAGATAGAGCCGGGCAATGTGCACGCTAAATAGTGCAGACTTCCATTTGGAAATTCATTGCGTCCAAACGGTAAGTCGTATCGAGGTAAGGTTTTCACCATCGGACGTCCCATTTAGTCGCCGACAGTACTGTGTGGGGCATTCTCTCGCATCCCGCCAATTTATACCATATAAAGGGGTGAACGTTTCGATCCATATCAAATTTCGTCCGCTTAGCAACAGTTGAAAAATAATTTTGCCAACTTGGCAGACAGCTACAGTCTTGAAACTTTGCAGGCAGGTTGACGATGAAACGGCCTATAATTTTGGTTATTTGAGGTTTTGCCGTATCTCAACGGGTTTCGCCATAAATTGCTTAAGAATCATAAATTAGGCCGAAATTTCAATAGTGTTTCCACATGTACCCTCCGTTTTCCCATACTTGCAAGGCAGCTAGAATAACGAAAGTCGGCCTACATATGGCCAATGACGTTGCCAAGGAGCGTCTTGAATTTCGTTCATCTATCCATCTTATGAGTGTGTGAATGAGTAAAATCATTTATGGAAATTTAACAAAAATGACCGAAACCGGGAAAATGAAGCTCAATCTAAGGTAGAAGGAGTCGAGATACGACAAAAAGTCATAGGACCAAAGTTGTAGATCTCTTCATTTTAGGGGACGAAAGTGCAGTCCGTTTATTGATAACAATTACCGTTTAGCCACAAGACAGCTCGAAACGAAAGCGTGCACCGTCATTTAATTTGGCTTAACATTTCGAATTTTTTAGTGGATGAAATATTAAATATTTTAACTTTTTGCAATTTCTACGTCGGTTACAGGCTAGGAGCTAGAACTTTGCCAAATATTAATTTTGTAGGGCACTGCATCACGGTATCCGCCATTTTGTTTGGGGGGAGGGGGGCCAAAATTTAAAATTTAAAATTTTTGGAATTTTTCCGTAGGTTACACGCTAATAGCTATCACCTTGCCAAATTTCAAGTTTCTAGCTCATGTCGAAGTGGGTAAACATTTATGTCAGTGAGTGAGCCTTGCGGCTTTATATATATAAGATAAGATAGAGCCGGGCAATGTGCACGCTAAATAGTGCAGACTTCCATTTGGAAATTCATTGCGTCCAAACGGTAAGTCGTATCGAGGTAAGGTTTTCACCATCGGACGTCCCATTTAGTCGCCGACAGTACTGTGTGGGGCATTCTCTCGCATCTCGCCAATTTATACCATATAAAGGGGTGAACGTTTCGATCCATATCAAATTTCGTCCGCTTAGCAACAGTTGAAAAATAATTTTGCCAACTTGGCAGACAGCTACAGTCTTGAAACTTTGCAGGCAGGTTGACGATGAAACGGCCTATAATTTTGGTTATTTGAGGTTTTGCCGTATCTCAACGGGTTTCGCCATAAATTGCTTAAGAATCATAAATTAGGCCGAAATTTCAATAGTGTTTCCACATGTACCCTCCGTTTTCCCATACTTGCAAGGCAGCTAGAATAACGAAAGTCGGCCTACATATGGCCAATGACGTTGCCAAGGAGCGTCTTGAATTTCGTTCATCTATCCATCTTATGAGTGTGTGAATGAGTAAAATCATTTATGGAAATTTAACAAAAATGACCGAAACCGGGAAAATGAAGCTCAATCTAAGGTAGAAGGAGTCGAGATACGACAAAAAGTCATAGGACCAAAGTTGTAGATCTCTTCATTTTAGGGGACGAAAGTGCAGTCCGTTTATTGATAACAATTACCGTTTAGCCACAAGACAGCTCGAAACGAAAGCCTGCACCGTCATTTAATTTGGCTTAACATTTCGAATTTTTTAGTGGATGAAATATTAAATATTTTAACTTTTTGCAATTTCTACGTCGGTTACAAGCTAGGAGCTAGAACTTTGCCAAATATTAATTTTGTAGGGCACTGCATCACGGTATCCGCCATTTTGTTTGGGGGGAGGGGGGCCAAAATTTAAAATTTAAAATTTTTGGAATTTTTCCGTAGGTTACACGCTAATAGCTATCACCTTGCCAAATTTCAAGTTTCTAGCTCATGTCGAAGTGGGTAAACATTTATGTCAGTGAGTGAGCCTTGCGGCTTTATATATATAAGATAAGATAGAGCCGGGCAATGTGCACGCTAAATAGTGCAGACTTCCATTTGGAAATTCATTGCGTCCAAACGGTAAGTCGTATAGAGGTAAGGTTTTCACCATCGGACGTCCCATTTAGTCGCCGACAGTACTGTGTGGGGCATTTTCTCGCATCCCGCCAATTTATACCATATAAAGGGGTGAACGTTTCGATCCATATCAAATTTCGTCCGCTTAGCAACAGTTGAAAAATAATTTTGCCAACTTGGCAGACAGCTACAGTCTTGAAACTTTGCAGGCAGGTTGACGATGAAACGGCCTATAATTTTGGTTATTTGAGGTTTTGCCGTATCTCAACGGGTTTCGCCATAAATTGCTTAAGAATCATAAATTAGGCCGAAATTTCAATAGTGTTTCCACATGTACCCTCCGTTTTCCCATACTTGCAAGGCAGCTAGAATAACGAAAGTCGGCCTACATATGGCCAATGACGTTGCCAAGGAGCGTCTTGAATTTCGTTCATCTATCCATCTTATGAGTGTGTGAATGAGTAAAATCATTTATGGAAATTTAACAAAAATGACCGAAACCGGGAAAATGAAGCTCAATCTAAGGTAGAAGGAGTCGAGATACGACAAAAAGTCATAGGACCAAAGTTGTAGATCTCTTCATTTTAGGGGACGAAAGTGCAGTCCGTTTATTGATTACAATTACCGTTTAGCCACAAGAGAGCTCGAAACGAAAGCCTGCACCGTCATTTAATTTGGCTTAATATTTCGAATTTTTTAGTGGATGAAATATTAAATATTTTAACTTTTTGCAATTTCTACGTCGGTTACAGGCTAGGAGCTAGAACTTTGCCAAATATGAATTTTCTAGGGCACTGCATTACGGTATCCGCCATTTTGTTTGGGGGGAGGGGGGCAAAAATTTAAAATTTAAAATTTTTGGAATTTTTCCGTAGGTTACACGCTAATAGCTCTCACCTTGCCAAATTTCAAGTTTCTAGCTCATGTCGAAGTGGGTAAACATTTATGTCAGTGAGTGAGCCTTGCGGCTTTATATATATAAGATAAGATAGAGCCGGGCAATGTGCACGCTAAATAGTGCAGACTTCCATTTGGAAATTCATTGCGTCCAAACGGTAAGTCGTATCGAGGTAAGGTTTTCACCATCGGACGTCCCATTTAGTCGCCGACAGTACTGTGTGGGGCATTCTCTCGCATCCCGCCAATTTATACCATATAAAGGGGTGAACGTTTCGATCCATATCAAATTTCGTCCGCTTAGCAACAGTTGAAAAATAATTTTGCCAACTTGGCAGACAGCTACAGTCTTGAAACTTTGCAGGCAGGTTGACGATGAAACGGCCTATAATTTTGGTTATTTGAGGTTTTGCCGTATCTCAACGGGTTTCGCCATAAATTGCTTAAGAATCATAAATTAGGCCGAAATTTCAATAGTGTTTCCACATGTACCCTCCGTTTTCCCATACTTGCAAGGCAGCTAGAATAACGAAAGTCGGCCTACATATGGCCAATGACGTTGCCAAGGAGCGTCTTGAATTTCGTTCATCTATCCATCTTATGAGTGTGTGAATGAGTAAAATCATTTATGGAAATTTAACAAAAATGACCGAAACCGGGAAAATGAAGCTCAATCTAAGGTAGAAGGAGTCGAGATACGACAAAAAGTCATAGGACCAAAGTTGTAGATCTCTTCATTTTAGGGGACGAAAGTGCAGTCCGTTTATTGATAACAATTACCGTTTAGCCACAAGACAGCTCGAAACGAAAGCCTGCACCGTCATTTAATTTGGCTTAACATTTCGAATTTTTTAGTGGATGAAATATTAAATATTTTAACTTTTTGCAATTTCTACGTCGGTTACAGGCTAGGAGCTAGAACTTTGCCAAATATTAATTTTGTAGGGCACTGCATCACGGTATCCGCCATTTTGTTTGGGGGGAGGGGGGCCAAAATTTAAAATTTAAAATTTTTGGAATTTTTCCGTAGGTTACACGCTAATAGCTATCACCTTGCCAAATTTCAAGTTTCTAGCTCATGTCGAAGTGGGTAAACATTTATGTCAGTGAGTGAGCCTTGCGGCTTTATATATATAAGATAAGATAGAGCCGGGCAATGTGCACGCTAAATAGTGCAGACTTCCATTTGGAAATTCATTGCGTCCAAACGGTAAGTCGTATCGAGGTAAGGTTTTCACCATCGGACGTCCCATTTAGTCGCCGACAGTACTGTGTGGGGCATTTTCTCGCATCCCGCCAATTTATACCATATAAAGGGGTGAACGTTTCGATCCATATCAAATTTCGTCCGCTTAGCAACAGTTGAAAAATAATTTTGCCAACTTGGCAGACAGCTACAGTCTTGAAACTTTGCAGGCAGGTTGACGATGAAACGGCCTATAATTTTGGTTATTTGAGGTTTTGCCGTATCTCAACGGGTTTCGCCATAAATTGCTTAAGAATCATAAATTAGGCCGAAATTTCAATAGTGTTTCCACATGTACCCTCCGTTTTCCCATACTTGCAAGGCAGCTAGAATAACGAAAGTCGGCCTACATATGGCCAATGACGTTGCCAAGGAGCGTCTTGAATTTCGTTCATCTATCCATCTTATGAGTGTGTGAATGAGTAAAATCATTTATGGAAATTTAACAAAAATGACCGAAACCGGGAAAATGAAGCTCAATCTAAGGTAGAAGGAGTCGAGATACGACAAAAAGTCATAGGACCAAAGTTGTAGATCTCTTCATTTTAGGGGACGAAAGTGCAGTCCGTTTATTGATAACAATTACCGTTTAGCCACAAGACAGCTCGAAACGAAAGCCTGCACCGTCATTTAATTTGGCTTAACATTTCGAATTTTTTAGTGGATGAAATATTAAATATTTTAACTTTTTGCAATTTCTACGTCGGTTACAGGCTAGGAGCTAGAACTTTGCCAAATATTAATTTTGTAGGGCACTGCATCACGGTATCCGCCATTTTGTTTGGGGGGAGGGGGGCCAAAATTTAAAATTTAAAATTTTTGGAATTTTTCCGTAGGTTACACGCTAATAGCTATCACCTTGCCAAATTTCAAGTTTCTAGCTCATGTCGAAGTGGGTAAACATTTATGTCAGTGAGTGAGCCTTGCGGCTTTATATATATAAGATAAGATAGAGCCGGGCAATGTGCACGCTAAATAGTGCAGACTTCCATTTGGAAATTCATTGCGTCCAAACGGTAAGTCGTATCGAGGTAAGGTTTTCACCATCGGACGTCCCATTTAGTCGCCGACAGTACTGTGTGGGGCATTTTCTCGCATCCCGCCAATTTATACCATATAAAGGGGTGAACGTTTCGATCCATATCAAATTTCGTCCGCTTAGCAACAGTTGAAAAATAATTTTGCCAACTTGGCAGACAGCTACAGTCTTGAAACTTTGCAGGCAGGTTGACGATGAAACGGCCTATAATTTTGGTTATTTGAGGTTTTGCCGTACCTCAACGGGTTTCGCCATAAATTGCTTAAGAATCATAAATTAGGCCGAAATTTCAATAGTGTTTCCACATGTACCCTCCGTTTTCCCATACTTGCAAGGCAGCTAGAATAACGAAAGTCGGCCTACATATGGCCAATGACGTTGCCAAGGAGCGTCTTGAATTTCGTTCATCTATCCATCTTATGAGTGTGTGAATGAGTAAAATCATTTATGGAAATTTAACAAAAATGACCGAAACCGGGAAAATGAAGCTCAATCTAAGGTAGAAGGAGTCGAGATACGACAAAAAGTCATAGGACCAAAGTTGTAGATCTCTTCATTTTAGGGGACGAAAGTGCAGTCCGTTTATTGATAACAATTACCGTTTAGCCACAAGACAGCTCGAAACGAAAGCCTGCACCGTCATTTAATTTGGCTTAACATTTCGAATTTTTTAGTGGATGAAATATTAAATATTTTAACTTTTTGCAATTTCTACGTCGGTTACAGGCTAGGAGCTAGAACTTTGCCAAATATTAATTTTGTAGGGCACTGCATCACGGTATCCGCCATTTTGTTTGGGGGGAGGGGGGCCAAAATTTAAAATTTAAAATTTTTGGAATTTTTCCGTAGGTTACACGCTAATAGCTATCACCTTGCCAAATTTCAAGTTTCTAGCTCATGTCGAAGTGGGTAAACATTTATGTCAGTGAGTGAGCCTTGCGGCTTTATATATATAAGATAAGATAGAGCCGGGCAATGTGCACGCTAAATAGTGCAGACTTCCATTTGGAAATTCATTGCGTCCAAACGGTAAGTCGTATCGAGGTAAGGTTTTCACCATCGGACGTCCCATTTAGTCGCCGACAGTACTGTGTGGGGCATTCTCTCGCATCTCGCCAATTTATACCATATAAAGGGGTGAACGTTTCGATCCATATCAAATTTCGTCCGCTTAGCAACAGTTGAAAAATAATTTTGCCAACTTGGCAGACAGCTACAGTCTTGAAACTTTGCAGGCAGGTTGACGATGAAACGGCCTATAATTTTGGTTATTTGAGGTTTTGCCGTATCTCAACGGGTTTCGCCATAAATTGCTTAAGAATCATAAATTAGGCCGAAATTTCAATAGTGTTTCCACATGTACCCTCCGTTTTCCCATACTTGCAAGGCAGCTAGAATAACGAAAGTCGGCCTACATATGGCCAATGACGTTGCCAAGGAGCGTCTTGAATTTCGTTCATCTATCCATCTTATGAGTGTGTGAATGAGTAAAATCATTTATGGAAATTTAACAAAAATGACCGAAACCGGGAAAATGAAGCTCAATCTAAGGTAGAAGGAGTCGAGATACGACAAAAAGTCATAGGACCAAAGTTGTAGATCTCTTCATTTTAGGGGACGAAAGTGCAGTCCGTTTATTGATAACAATTACCGTTTAGCCACAAGACAGCTCGAAACGAAAGCCTGCACCGTCATTTAATTTGGCTTAACATTTCGAATTTTTTAGTGGATGAAATATTAAATATTTTAACTTTTTGCAATTTCTACGTCGGTTACAGGCTAGGAGCTAGAACTTTGCCAAATATTAATTTTGTAGGGCACTGCATCACGGTATCCGCCATTTTGTTTGGGGGGAGGGGGGCCAAAATTTAAAATTTAAAATTTTTGGAATTTTTCCGTAGGTTACACGCTAATAGCTATCACCTTGCCAAATTTCAAGTTTCTAGCTCATGTCGAAGTGGGTAAACATTTATGTCAGTGAGTGAGCCTTGCGGCTTTATATATATAAGATAAGATAGAGCCGGGCAATGTGCACGCTAAATAGTGCAGACTTCCATTTGGAAATTCATTGCGTCCAAACGGTAAGTCGTATCGAGGTAAGGTTTTCACCATCGGACGTCCCATTTAGTCGCCGACAGTACTGTGTGGGGCATTTTCTCGCATCCCGCCAATTTATACCATATAAAGGGGTGAACGTTTCGATCCATATCAAATTTCGTCCGCTTAGCAACAGTTGAAAAATAATTTTGCCAACTTGGCAGACAGCTACAGTCTTGAAACTTTGCAGGCAGGTTGACGATGAAACGGCCTATAATTTTGGTTATTTGAGGTTTTGCCGTATCTCAACGGGTTTCGCCATAAATTGCTTAAGAATCATAAATTAGGCCGAAATTTCAATAGTGTTTCCACATGTACCCTCCGTTTTCCCATACTTGCAAGGCAGCTAGAATAACGAAAGTCGGCCTACATATGGCCAATGACGTTGCCAAGGAGCGTCTTGAATTTCGTTCATCTATCCATCTTATGAGTGTGTGAATGAGTAAAATCATTTATGGAAATTTAACAAAAATGACCGAAACCGGGAAAATGAAGCTCAATCTAAGGTAGAAGGAGTCGAGATACGACAAAAAGTCATAGGACCAAAGTTGTAGATCTCTTCATTTTAGGGGACGAAAGTGCAGTCCGTTTATTGATAACAATTACCGTTTAGCCACAAGACAGCTCGAAACGAAAGCCTGCACCGTCATTTAATTTGGCTTAACATTTCGAATTTTTTAGTGGATGAAATATTAAATATTTTAACTTTTTGCAATTTCTACGTCGGTTACAGGCTAGGAGCTAGAACTTTGCCAAATATTAATTTTGTAGGGCACTGCATCACGGTATCCGCCATTTTGTTTGGGGGGAGGGGGGCCAAAATTTAAAATTTAAAATTTTTGGAATTTTTCCGTAGGTTACACGCTAATAGCTATCACCTTGCCAAATTTCAAGTTTCTAGCTCATGTCGAAGTGGGTAAACATTTATGTCAGTGAGTGAGCCTTGCGGCTTTATATATATAAGATAAGATAGAGCCGGGCAATGTGCACGCTAAATAGTGCAGACTTCCATTTGGAAATTCATTGCGTCCAAACGGTAAGTCGTATCGAGGTAAGGTTTTCACCATCGGACGTCCCATTTAGTCGCCGACAGTACTGTGTGGGGCATTCTCTCGCATCTCGCCAATTTATACCATATAAAGGGGTGAACGTTTCGATCCATATCAAATTTCGTCCGCTTAGCAACAGTTGAAAAATAATTTTGCCAACTTGGCAGACAGCTACAGTCTTGAAACTTTGCAGGCAGGTTGACGATGAAACGGCCTATAATTTTGGTTATTTGAGGTTTTGCCGTATCTCAACGGGTTTCGCCATAAATTGCTTAAGAATCATAAATTAGGCCGAAATTTCAATAGTGTTTCCACATGTACCCTCCGTTTTCCCATACTTGCAAGGCAGCTAGAATAACGAAAGTCGGCCTACATATGGCCAATGACGTTGCCAAGGAGCGTCTTGAATTTCGTTCATCTATCCATCTTATGAGTGTGTGAATGAGTAAAATCATTTATGGAAATTTAACAAAAATGACCGAAACCGGGAAAATGAAGCTCAATCTAAGGTAGAAGGAGTCGAGATACGACAAAAAGTCATAGGACCAAAGTTGTAGATCTCTTCATTTTAGGGGACGAAAGTGCAGTCCGTTTATTGATAACAATTACCGTTTAGCCACAAGACAGCTCGAAACGAAAGCCTGCACCGTCATTTAATTTGGCTTAACATTTCGAATTTTTTAGTGGATGAAATATTAAATATTTTAACTTTTTGCAATTTCTACGTCGGTTACAGGCTAGGAGCTAGAACTTTGCCAAATATTAATTTTGTAGGGCACTGCATCACGGTATCCGCCATTTTGTTTGGGGGGAGGGGGGCCAAAATTTAAAATTTAAAATTTTTGGAATTTTTCCGTAGGTTACACGCTAATAGCTATCACCTTGCCAAATTTCAAGTTTCTAGCTCATGTCGAAGTGGGTAAACATTTATGTCAGTGAGTGAGCCTTGCGGCTTTATATATATAAGATAAGATAAGATAGAGCCGGGCAATGTGCACGCTAAATAGTGCAGACTTCCATTTGGAAATTCATTGCGTCCAAACGGTAAGTCGTATCGAGGTAAGGTTTTCACCATCGGACGTCCCATTTAGTCGCCGACAGTACTGTGTGGGGCATTCTCTCGCATCCCGCCAATTTATACCATATAAAGGGGTGAACGTTTCGATCCATATCAAATTTCGTCCGCTTAGCAACAGTTGAAAAATAATTTTGCCAACTTGGCAGACAGCTACAGTCTTGAAACTTTGCAGGCAGGTTGACGATGAAACGGCCTATAATTTTGGTTATTTGAGGTTTTGCCGTATCTCAACGGGTTTCGCCATAAATTGCTTAAGAATCATAAATTAGGCCGAAATTTCAATAGTGTTTCCACATGTACCCTCCGTTTTCCCATACTTGCAAGGCAGCTAGAATAACGAAAGTCGGCCTACATATGGCCAATGACGTTGCCAAGGAGCGTCTTGAATTTCGTTCATCTATCCATCTTATGAGTGTGTGAATGAGTAAAATCATTTATGGAAATTTAACAAAAATGACCGAAACCGGGAAAATGAAGCTCAATCTAAGGTAGAAGGAGTCGAGATACGACAAAAAGTCATAGGACCAAAGTTGTAGATCTCTTCATTTTAGGGGACGAAAGTGCAGTCCGTTTATTGATAACAATTACCGTTTAGCCACAAGACAGCTCGAAACGAAAGCCTGCACCGTCATTTAATTCGGCTTAACATTTCGAATTTTTTAGTGGATGAAATATTAAATATTTTAACTTTTTGCAATTTCTACGTCGGTTACAGGCTAGGAGCTAGAACTTTGCCAAATATTAATTTTGTAGGGCACTGCATCACGGTATCCGCCATTTTGTTTGGGGGGAGGGGGGCCAAAATTTAAAATTTAAAATTTTTGGAATTTTTCCGTAGGTTACACGCTAATAGCTATCACCTTGCCAAATTTCAAGTTTCTAGCTCATGTCGAAGTGGGTAAACATTTATGTCAGTGAGTGAGCCTTGCGGCTTTATATATATAAGATAAGATAGAGCCGGGCAATGTGCACGCTAAATAGTGCAGACTTCCATTTGGAAATTCATTGCGTCCAAACGGTAAGTCGTATCGAGGTAAGGATTTCACCATCGGACGTCCCATTTAGTCGGCTACATTTCTGTGTGGGGCATTCTCTCGTATCTCGCCTACTTATACCATATAAAGGGGTGAACGTTTCGATCCATATCAAATTTCGTCCGCTTAGCAACAGTTGAAAAATAATTTTGCCAACATAGCAGACAGCTACAGTCTTGAAACTTTGCAGGCAGGTTGACGATGAAACGACCTATAATTTTGGTTATTTGAGGTTTTGCCGTATCTCAACGGGTTTCGCCATAAATGGCTTAAGAATCATAAATTTGGCCGAAATTTCAATAGTGTTTCCACATGTACCCTCCGTTTTCCCATACTTGCAAGGCAGCTAGAATAACTAAAGTCGGTATACATATGGCCAATGACGTTGCCAAGGAGCGTCCTGAATTTGGTTCATCTATCCATCTTATGAGTGTGTGAATCAGTAAAATCATTTATGGAAATTTAACAAAAATGACCAAAACCGGGAAAATGAAGCTCAATCTAAGGTAGAAGGAGTCGAGATACGACAAAAAGTCATAGGACCAAAGTTGTAGATCTCTTCATTTTAGGGTACGAAAGTGCAGTCCGTTTATTGATTACAATTACCGTTTAGCCACAAGAGAGCTCCAAACGAAAGCCTGCACCGTCATTTAATTTGGCTTAATATTTCGAATTTTTTAGTGGATGAAATATTAAATATTTTAACTTTTTGCAATTTCTACGTCGGTTACAGGCTAGGAGCTAGAACTTTGCCAAATATGAATTTTCTAGGGCACTGCATTACGGTATCCGCCATTTTGTTTGGGGGGAGGGGGGCAAAAATTTAAAATTTAAAATTTTTGGAATTTTTCCGTAGGTTACACGCTAATAGCTCTCACCTTGCCAAATTTCAAGTTTCTAGCTCATGTCGAAGTGGGTAAACATTTATGTCAGTCAGTCAGCCTTCTGGCTTTATATATATAAGATAATAAGATAAGATAGAGCCGGGCAATGTGCACGCTAAATAGTGCAGACTTCCATTTGGAAATTCATTGCGTCCAAACGGTAAGTCGTATCGAGGTAAGGATTTCACCATCGGACGTCCCATTTAGTCGGCTACATTTCTGTGTGGGGCATTCTCTCGTATCTCGCCTACTTATACCATATAAAGGGGTGAACGTTTCGATCCATATCAAATTTCGTCCGCTTAGCAACAGTTGAAAAATAATTTTGCCAACATAGCAGACAGCTACAGTCTTGAAACTTTGCAGGCAGGTTGACGATGAAACGACCTATAATTTTGGTTATTTGAGGTTTTGCCGTATCTCAACGGGTTTCGCCATAAATGGCTTAAGAATCATAAATTTGGCCGAAATTTCAATAGTGTTTCCACATGTACCCTCCGTTTTCCCATACTTGCAAGGCAGCTAGAATAACTAAAGTCGGTATACATATGGCCAATGACGTTGCCAAGGAGCGTCCTGAATTTGGTTCATCTATCCATCTTATGAGTGTGTGAATCAGTAAAATCATTTATGGAAATTTAACAAAAATGACCAAAACCGGGAAAATGAAGCTCAATCTAAGGTAGAAGGAGTCGAGATACGACAAAAAGTCATAGGACCAAAGTTGTAGATCTCTTCATTTTAGGGTACGAAAGTGCAGTCCGTTTATTGATTACAATTACCGTTTAGCCACAAGAGAGCTCCAAACGAAAGCCTGCACCGTCATTTAATTTGGCTTAATATTTCGAATTTTTTAGTGGATGAAATATTAAATATTTTAACTTTTTGCAATTTCTACGTCGGTTACAGGCTAGGAGCTAGAACTTTGCCAAATATGAATTTTCTAGGGCACTGCATTACGGTATCCGCCATTTTGTTTGGGGGGAGGGGGGCAAAAATTTAAAATTTAAAATTTTTGGAATTTTTCCGTAGGTTACACGCTAATAGCTCTCACCTTGCCAAATTTCAAGTTTCTAGCTCATGTCGAAGTGGGTAAACATTTATGTCAGTCAGTCAGCCTTCTGGCTTTATATATATAAGATAATAAGATAAGATAGAGCCGGGCAATGTGCACGCTAAATAGTGCAGACTTCCATTTGGAAATTCATTGCGTCCAAACGGTAAGTCGTATCGAGGTAAGGATTTCACCATCGGACGTCCCATTTAGTCGGCTACATTTCTGTGTGGGGCATTCTCTCGTATCTCGCCTATTTATACAATATAAAGGGGTGAACGTTTCGATCCATATCAAATTTCGTCCGCTTAGCAACAGTTGAAAAATAATTTTGCCAACATAGCAGACAGCTACAGTCTTGAAACTTTGCAGGCAGGTTGACGATGAAACGACCTATAATTTTGGTTATTTGAGGTTTTGCCGTATCTCAACGGGTTTCGCCATAAATGGCTTAAGAATCATAAATTAGGCCGAAATTTCAATAGTGTTTCCACATGTACCCTCCGTTTTCCCATACTTGCAAGGCAGCTAGAATAACTAAAGTCGGTATACATATGGCCAATGACGTTGCCAAGGAGCGTCCTGAATTTGGTTCATCTATCCATCTTATGAGTGTGTGAATCAGTAAAATCATTTATGGAAATTTAACAAAAATGACCAAAACCGGGAAAATGAAGCTCAATCTAAGGTAGAAGGAGTTGAGATACGACAAAAAGTCATAGGACCAAAGTTGTAGATCTCTTCATTTTAGGGCACGAAAGTGCAGTCCGTTTATTGATTACAATTACCGTTTAGCCACAAGAGAGCTCGAAACGAAAGCCTGCACCGTCATTTAATTTGGCTTAATATTTCGAATTTTTTAGTGGATGAAATATTAAATATTTTAACTTTTTGCAATTTCTACGTCGGTTACAGGCTAGGAGCTAGAACTTTGCCAAATATGAATTTTCTAGGGCACTGCATTACGGTATCCGCCTATAATTTTGGTTATTTGAGGTTTTGCCGTATCTCAACGGGTTTCGCCATAAATGGCTTAAGAATCATAAATTAGGCCGAAATTTCAATAGTGTTTCCACATGTACCCTCCGTTTTCCCATACTTGCAAGGCAGCTAGAATAACTAAAGTCGGTATACATATGGCCAATGACGTTGCCAAGGAGCGTCCTGAATTTGGTTCATCTATCCATCTTATGAGTGTGTGAATCAGTAAAATCATTTATGGAAATTTAACAAAAATGACCAAAACCGGGAAAATGAAGCTCAATCTAAGGTAGAAGGAGTTGAGATACGACAAAATGTCATAGGACCAAAGTTGTAGATCTCTTCATTTTAGGGCACGAAAGTGCAGTCCGTTTATTGATTACAATTACCGTTTAGCCACAAGAGAGCTCGAAACGAAAGCCTGCACCGTCATTTAATTTGGCTTAATATTTCGAATTTTTTAGTGGATGAAATATTAAATATTTTAACTTTTTGCAATTTCTACGTCGGTTACAGGCTAGGAGCTAGAACTTTGCCAAATATGAATTTTCTAGGGCACTGCATTACGGTATCCGCCATTTTGTTTGGGGGGAGGGGGGCAAAAATTTAAAATTTAAAATTTTTGGAATTTTTCCGTAGGTTACACGCTAATAGCTCTCACCTTGCCAAATTTCAAGTTTCTAGCTCATGTCGAAGTGGGTAAACATTTATGTCAGTCAGTCAGCCTTCTGGCTTTATATATATAAGATAAGATAGAGCCGGGCAATGTGCACGCTAAATAGTGCAGACTTCCATTTGGAAATTCATTGCGTCCAAACGGTAAGTCGTATCGAGGTAAGGATTTCACCATCGGACGTCCCATTTAGTCGGCTACATTTCTGTGTGGGGCATTCTCTCGTATCTCGCCTACTTATACCATATAAAGGGGTGAACGTTTCGATCCATATCAAATTTCGTCCGCTTAGCAACAGTTGAAAAATAATTTTGCCAACATAGCAGACAGCTACAGTCTTGAAACTTTGCAGGCAGGTTGACGATGAAACGACCTATAATTTTGGTTATTTGAGGTTTTGCCGTATCTCAACGGGTTTCGCCATAAATGGCTTAAGAATCATAAATTAGGCCGAAATTTCAATAGTGTTTCCACATGTACCCTCCGTTTTCCCATACTTGCAAGGCAGCTAGAATAACTAAAGTCGGTATACATATGGCCAATGACGTTGCCAAGGAGCGTCCTGAATTTGGTTCATCTATCCATCTTATGAGTGTGTGAATCAGTAAAATCATTTATGGAAATTTAACAAAAATGACCAAAACCGGGAAAATGAAGCTCAATCTAAGGTAGAAGGAGTCGAGATACGACAAAAAGTCATAGGACCAAAGTTGTAGATCTTTTAATTTTAGGAGTCGAAAGTGCAATCCGTTCATTGATAGCAATTACCGTTCGGCCACAAGAGAGCTCGAAACGAAAGCCTGCACCGTCCTATATATTGATTCGGTGGGAGGGGGTTACTTATTAAAAATTTTAGCTTTTCGGATTTTTTCCAGGGGTTACAGCCTAATAACTATCAGAATGCTGAATTTCAAGTTCCTAGCTCATCTGGAAGGATCTACCCCGAAATTTTAGTCCGAAACTTTGATTGGGTGGAGGGGGGCTAAATAGGAAATGATTCAGCTATTTGCATTTTTTCCTGGTGTTACAGCGGAATAGCTATCAGATTACCGAATTTCAAGTTCCTAGCTCATCTGGAACTGAAGGGTCTGACCCGAAATTTGAGTGCGATATTTTGATTCCGTGGGGGGCTAAATACAAAAAAAAATTTACTTTTTGGAATTTTTCCTTGGGTTACAGCCTCATATATATCAGGTTGCCGAATTTCAAGTTCCTAGCTCATCTGGAAGGGTCTAACACGAAATTTCTTTGATTGGGCGGAAGGGGGGCTAAATATGAAAAATTTCAACTTTTTGGAATTTTTCCTTGGGTTGCAGCCTAATATCCATCATATTGCCGAATTTCAAGTTCCTACGTGACTTGGAAGTGGGCAAACATTAATGTCAGTCAGTCAGTCAGTGAGTCAGTCAATTAGCCTTGCGGCTTTATATATATAAGATAAGATAGAGTCGGGCAATGTGCACGCTGAATAGTGCAGGCTTTCGTTTGGAAATTTATTGCGAGCAAACGGTGCATCGTATCGCGGTACGGTTTGCGGCGTTAGGCGACCCTTTTAGTGGTCTATATTACTGTCTTTGGCGCTTTCTCCTACCCAGCATATTTATGCCATAGAGGAGGTGAACGTTTCGATCCATGTCAAATTTCGCCCACTTTTCACAAATTGAAAAATAATTTTTCCAACTTGGCAGACAGCTACAGTGTTGAAACTTTGCAGGCAAGTTGACGATGAAACGGCCTATAATTTCGGTTATTTGAGGTTTTACCGTATCTCAACGGGTTTCGCCATAAATTGCTTAAGAATCATCAATTAGGCCGAAATTTCAGTAGTGTTTCCACATGTACCCTCCGTTTTCCCATACTTGCAAGGCAGCTAGAATAACGAAAGTCGGTCTACATATGGCCAATGCCGTTGCCAAGGAGCGTGCTGAATTTCGTCCATCTATCTATCATATGAGTGTGTGAATCAGAAAATAATTTATGGAAATTTAACAAAATTTTGCGAAACCGGGAAAATGAAGCTCAATCTAAGGTAGAAGGGGTCGAGATACGACAAAAAGTCATAAGACCAAAGTTGTAGATCTCTTAATTTTAGGAGTCGAAAGTGCAATCCGTTCATTGATAGCAATTACCGTTCGGCCACAAGAGAGCTCGAAACGAAAGCCTGCACCGTCCTATATATTGATTCGGTGGGAGGGGGTTAATTATTAAAAATTTTAGCTTTTCGGATTTTTTCCAGGGGTTACAGCCTAATAACTATCAGGTTGCCGAATTTCAAGTTCCTAGCTCATCTGGAAGGGTCTAACACGAAATTTCTTTGATTGGGCGGAAGGGGGGCTAAATATAAAAAAATTGTACTTTTTGCAATTTTTCCTTGGGTTGCAGCCTAAAAGCTGTCAGACTGCCGAATTTCAAGTTCCTACCTCATCTGGAAGGGTCTAACACGAATATTTACTACGACATTTTGATGGGCCGTAAGGGGGGCTAAATATGAAAAATGTCAACTTTTTTGAATTTTTCCTTGGGTTGCAGCCAAATAGCTATCAGATTGCCGAATTTCAAGTTCCTACCTCACTTGGTAGTGGGCAAACATTAATGTCAGTCAGTGAGTCAGTCAGTGAGTCAGTCAATTAGCCTTGTGGCTTTATATATATAAGATAGAGCCGGGCAATGTGCACGCTAAATAGTGCAGACTTCGATTTGGAAATTCATTGCGTCCAAACGGTAAGTCGTATCGAGGTAAGGATTTCACCATCGGACGTCCCATTTAGTCGCCTACAGTACTGTGTGGGGCATTCTGTCGTATCTCGCCTATTTATACCATATAAAGTGGTGAACGTTTCGATCCATATCAAATTTCGTCCGCTTAGCAACAGTTGAAAAATAATTTTGCCAACATAGCAGACAGCTACAGTCTTGAAACTTTGCAGGCTGGTTAACGATGAAACGACCTATAATTTTGGTTATTTGAGGTTTTGCCGTATCTCAACGGGGTTCGCCATAAATTGCTTAAGAATCATAAATTAGGCCGAAATTTCAATAGTGTTTCCACATGTACCCTCCGTTTTCCCATACTTGCAAGGCAGCTAGAATAACGAAAGTCGGTCTACATATGGCCAATGACGTTGCCAAGGAGCGTCCTGAATTTCGTTCATCTATCCATCTTATGAGTGTGTGAATCAGTAAAATCATTTATGGAAATTTAACAAAAATTACCGAAACCGGGAAAACGAAGCTCAATCTAAGGTAGAAGGAGTCGAGATACGATAAAAAGTCATAGGACCAAAGTTGTAGATCTCTTCATTTTAGGAGACGAAAGTGCAGTCCGTTTATTGATAACAATTACCGTTTAGCCACAAGAGAGCTCGAAACGAAAGCCTGCACCGTGATTTAATTTGGCTTAAAATTTCGAATTTTTTAGTGGATGAAATATTAAATATTTTAACTTTTTGCAATGTCTACGTCGGTTACAGGCTAGAAGCTAGAACTTTGCCAAATATTAATTTTGTAGGGCACTGCATCACGGTATCCGCCATTTGGTTTGGGGGGAGGGGGCAAAAATTAAAAATTTAAAATTTTTGGAATTTTTCCGTAGGTTGCACGCTAATAGCTATCACCTTGCCAAATTTCAAGTTTCTAGCGCATCTGGAACTGAAGGATCTAACCCGAAACTTTTTTATTCCGTGGGGGGCTACGTACACAAAAATTTGAACTTTTTGGAATTTTTCCTTGGGTTACAGCCTAATATCTATCAGGTTGCCGAATTTGAAGTTCCTAGCTCATCTGGAAGGGTCTAACACGAAATTTCTTTGATTGGGCGGAAGGGGGGCTAAATATAAAAAAATTGTACTTTTTGCAATTTTTCCTTGGGTTGCAGCCTAAAAGCTGTCAGACTGCCGAATTTCAAGTTCCTAGCTCACTTGGAAGTGGGCAAACATTAATGTCAGTGAGTCAGTCAGTCAGTTAGCCTTGTGGCTTTATATATATAAGATAAGATAGAGCCAGGCAATGTGCACGCTGAATAGTGCAGGCTTTCGTTTGGAAATTTATTGCGAGCAAACGGTGCATCGTATCGCGGTACGGTTTGCGGCGTTAGGCGACCCTTTTAGTGGTCTATATTACTATCTTTGGCGCTTTCTCCTGCCCCGCATATTTATGCCATAGAAAGAGGTGAACGTTTCGATCCATGTCAAATTTCGCCCACTTTTCACAAATTGAAAAATAATTTTGCCAACTTGGCAGACAGCTACAGTCTTGAAACTTTGCAGGCAGGTTGACGATGAAACGACCTATAATTTTGGTTATTTGAGGTTTTGCCGTATCTCAACGGGTTTCGCCATAAATTGCTTAAGAATCATCAATTAGGCCGAAATTTCAATAGTGTTCCCACATGTACCCTCCGTTTTCCCATACTTGCAAGGCAGCTAGAATAACGAAAGTCGGTCTACATATGGCCAATGACGTTGCCAAGGAGTGTCCTGAATTTCGTTCATCTATCCATCTTATGAGTGTGTGAATCAGTAAAATCATTTATGGAAATTTAACAAAAATGACCAAAACCGGGAAAATGAAGCTCAATCTAAGGTAGAAGGAGTCGAGATACGGCAAAAAGTCATAGGACCAAAGTTGTAGATCTCTTCATTTTAAGGGAAGAAAGTGCAGTCCGTTTATTGATAACAATTGCCGTTTAGCCACAGGAGAGCTCGAAACGAAAGCCTGCACCGTCATTGAATTTGGCTTAATATTTCGAATTTTTTAGTGGATAAAATATTAAATATTTTAACTTTTTGCAATTTCTACGTCGGTTACAGGCTAGGAGCTAGAACTTTGCCAAATATTAATTTTCTAGGGCACTGCATCACGGTATCCGCCATTTTGTTTGGGGGGAGGGGGGCAAAAATTTAAAATTTAAAATTTTTGGAAATTTTCCGTAGGTTACACGCTAATAGCTATCACCTTGCCAAATTTCAAGTTTCTAGCTCATGTCGAAGTGGGCAAACATTTATGTCAGTCAGTGAGCCTTGCGGCTTTATATATATATATAAGATAAGATAGAGCCAGGCAATGTGCACGCTGAATAGTGCAGGCTTTCGTTTGGAAATTTATTGCGAGCAAACGGTGCATCGTATCGCGGTACGGTTTGCGGCGTTAGGCGACCCTTTTAGTGGTCTATATTACTATCTTTGGCGCTTTCTCCTGCCCCGCATATTTATGCCATAGAAAGAGGTGAACGTTTCGATCCATGTCAAATTTCGCCCACTTTTCACAAATTGAAAAATAATTTTGCCAACTTGGCAGACAGCTACAGTCTTGAAACTTTGCAGGCAGGTTGACGATGAAACGACCTATAATTTTGGTTATTTGAGGTTTTGCCGTATCTCAACGGGTTTCGCCATAAATTGCTTAAGAATCATCAATTAGGCCGAAATTTCAATAGTGTTCCCACATGTATCCTCCGTTTTCCCATACTTGCAAGGCAGCTAGAATAACGAAAGTCGGTCTACATATGGCCAATGACGTTGCCAAGGAGTGTCCTGAATTTCGTTCATCTATCCATCTTATGAGTGTGTGAATCAGTAAAATCATTTATGGAAATTTAACAAAAATGACCAAAACCGGGAAAATGAAGCTCAATCTAAGGTAGAAGGAGTCGAGATACGGCAAAAAGTCATAGGACCAAAGTCTTAGATCTCTTCATTTTAAGGGAAGAAAGTGCAGTCCGTTTATTGATAACAATTGCCGTTTAGCCACAGGAGAGCTCGAAACGAAAGCCTGCACCGTCATTGAATTTGGCTTAATATTTCGAATTTTTTAGTGGATAAAATATTAAATATTTTAACTTTTTGCAATTTCTACGTCGGTTACAGGCTAGGAGCTAGAACTTTGCCAAATATTAATTTTCTAGGGCACTGCATCACGGTATCCGCCATTTTGTTTGGGGGGAGGGGGGCAAAAATTTAAAATTTAAAATTTTTGGAAATTTTCCGTAGGTTACACGCTAATAGCTATCACCTTGCCAAATTTCAAGTTTCTAGCTCATGTCGAAGTGGGCAAACATTTATGTCAGTCAGTGAGCCTTGCGGCTTTATATATATAAGATAAGATAGAGCCAGGCAATGTGCACGCTGAATAGTGCAGGCTTTCGTTTGGAAATTTATTGCGAGCAAACGGTGCATCGTATCGCGGTACGGTTTGCGGCGTTAGGCGACCCTTTTAGTGGTCTATATTACTATCTTTGGCGCTTTCTCCTGCCCCGCATATTTATGCCATAGAAAGAGGTGAACGTTTCGATCCATGTCAAATTTCGCCCACTTTTCACAAATTGAAAAATAATTTTGCCAACTTGGCAGACAGCTACAGTCTTGAAACTTTGCAGGCAGGTTGACGATGAAACGACCTATAATTTTGGTTATTTGAGGTTTTGCCGTATCTCAACGGGTTTCGCCATAAATTGCTTAAGAATCATCAATTAGGCCGAAATTTCAATAGTGTTCCCACATGTACCCTCCGTTTTCCCATACTTGCAAGGCAGCTAGAATAACGAAAGTCGGTCTACATATGGCCAATGACGTTGCCAAGGAGTGTCCTGAATTTCGTTCATCTATCCATCTTATGAGTGTGTGAATCAGTAAAATCATTTATGGAAATTTAACAAAAATGACCAAAACCGGGAAAATGAAGCTCAATCTAAGGTAGAAGGAGTCGAGATACGGCAAAAAGTCATAGGACCAAAGTTGTAGATCTCTTCATTTTAAGGCACGAAAGTGCAGTCCGTTTATTGATGACAATTGCCGTTTAGCCACAGGAGAGCTCGAAACGAAAGCCTGCACCGTCATTGAATTTGGCTTAATATTTCGAATTTTTTAGTGGATAAAATATTAAATATTTTAACTTTTTGCAATTTCTACGTCGGTTACAGGCTAGGAGCTAGAACTTTGCCAAATATTAATTTTCTAGGGCACTGCATCACGGTATCCGCCATTTTGTTTGGGGGGAGGGGGGCAAAATTTTAAAATTTAAAATTTTTGGAAATTTTCCGTAGGTTACACGCTAATAGCTATCACATTGCCAAATTTCAAGTTTCTAGCTCATGTCGAAGTGGGCAAACTTTTATGTCAGTCAGTGAGCCTTGCGGCTTTATATATATAAGATAAGATAGAGCCAGGCAATGTGCACGCTGAATAGTGCAGGCTTTCGTTTGGAAATTTATTGCGAGCAAACGGTGCATCGTATCGCGGTACGGTTTGCGGCGTTAGGCGACCCTTTTAGTGGTCTATATTACTATCTTTGGCGCTTTCTCCTGCCCCGCATATTTATGCCATAGAAAGAGGTGAACGTTTCGATCCATGTCAAATTTCGCCCACTTTTCACAAATTGAAAAATAATTTTGCCAACTTGGCAGACAGCTACAGTCTTGAAACTTTGCAGGCAGGTTGACGATGAAACGACCTATAATTTTGGTTATTTGAGGTTTTGCCGTATCTCAACGGGTTTCGCCATAAATTGCTTAAGAATCATCAATTAGGCCGAAATTTCAATAGTGTTCCCACATGTACCCTCCGTTTTCCCATACTTGCAAGGCAGCTAGAATAACGAAAGTCGGTCTACATATGGCCAATGACGTTGCCAAGGAGTGTCCTGAATTTCGTTCATCTATCCATCTTATGAGTGTGTGAATCAGTAAAATCATTTATGGAAATTTAACAAAAATGACCAAAACCGGGAAAATGAAGCTCAATCTAAGGTAGAAGGAGTCGAGATACGGCAAAAAGTCATAGGACCAAAGTTGTAGATCTCTTCATTTTAAGGCACGAAAGTGCAGTCCGTTTATTGATGACAATTGCCGTTTAGCCACAGGAGAGCTCGAAACGAAAGCCTGCACCGTCATTGAATTTGGCTTAATATTTCGAATTTTTTAGTGGATAAAATATTAAATATTTTAACTTTTTGCAATTTCTACGTCGGTTACAGGCTAGGAGCTAGAACTTTGCCAAATATTAATTTTCTAGGGCACTGCATCACGGTATCCGCCATTTTGTTTGGGGGGAGGGGGGCAAAAATTTAAAATTTAAAATTTTTGGAAATTTTCCGTAGGTTACACGCTAATAGCTATCACCTTGCCAAATTTCAAGTTTCTAGCTCATGTCGAAGTGGGCAAACTTTTATGTCAGTCAGTGAGCCTTGCGGCTTTATATATATAAGATAAGATAGAGCCAGGCAATGTGCACGCTGAATAGTGCAGGCTTTCGTTTGGAAATTTATTGCGAGCAAACGGTGCATCGTATCGCGGTACGGTTTGCGGCGTTAGGCGACCCTTTTAGTGGTCTATATTACTATCTTTGGCGCTTTCTCCTGCCCCGCATATTTATGCCATAGAAAGAGGTGAACGTTTCGATCCATGTCAAATTTCGCCCACTTTTCACAAATTGAAAAATAATTTTGCCAACTTGGCAGACAGCTACAGTCTTGAAACTTTGCAGGCAGGTTGACGATGAAACGACCTATAATTTTGGTTATTTGAGGTTTTGCCGTATCTCAACGGGTTTCGCCATAAATTGCTTAAGAATCATCAATTAGGCCGAAATTTCAATAGTGTTCCCACATGTACCCTCCGTTTTCCCATACTTGCAAGGCAGCTAGAATAACGAAAGTCGGTCTACATATGGCCAATGACGTTGCCAAGGAGTGTCCTGAATTTCGTTCATCTATCCATCTTATGAGTGTGTGAATCAGTAAAATCATTTATGGAAATTTAACAAAAATGACCAAAACCGGGAAAATGAAGCTCAATCTAAGGTAGAAGGAGTCGAGATACGGCAAAAAGTCATAGGACCAAAGTTGTAGATCTCTTCATTTTAAGGCACGAAAGTGCAGTCCGTTTATTGATGACAATTGCCGTTTAGCCACAGGAGAGCTCGAAACGAAAGCCTGCACCGTCATTGAATTTGGCTTAATATTTCGAATTTTTTAGTGGATAAAATATTAAATATTTTAACTTTTTGCAATTTCTACGTCGGTTACAGGCTAGGAGCTAGAACTTTGCCAAATATTAATTTTCTAGGGCACTGCATCACGGTATCCGCCATTTTGTTTGGGGGGAGGGGGGCAAAAATTTAAAATTTAAAATTTTTGGAAATTTTCCGTAGGTTACACGCTAATAGCTATCACCTTGCCAAATTTCAAGTTTCTAGCTCATGTCGAAGTGGGCAAACATTTATGTCAGTCAGTGAGCCTTGCGGCTTTATATATATAAGATAAGATAGAGCCAGGCAATGTGCACGCTGAATAGTGCAGGCTTTCGTTTGGAAATTTATTGCGAGCAAACGGTGCATCGTATCGCGGTACGGTTTGCGGCGTTAGGCGACCCTTTTAGTGGTCTATATTACTATCTTTGGCGCTTTCTCCTGCCCCGCATATTTATGCCATAGAAAGAGGTGAACGTTTCGATCCATGTCAAATTTCGCCCACTTTTCACAAATTGAAAAATAATTTTGCCAACTTGGCAGACAGCTACAGTCTTGAAACTTTGCAGGCAGGTTGACGATGAAACGACCTATAATTTTGGTTATTTGAGGTTTTGCCGTATCTCAACGGGTTTCGCCATAAATTGCTTAAGAATCATCAATTAGGCCGAAATTTCAATAGTGTTCCCACATGTATCCTCCGTTTTCCCATACTTGCAAGGCAGCTAGAATAACGAAAGTCGGTCTACATATGGCCAATGACGTTGCCAAGGAGTGTCCTGAATTTCGTTCATCTATCCATCTTATGAGTGTGTGAATCAGTAAAATCATTTATGGAAATTTAACAAAAATGACCAAAACCGGGAAAATGAAGCTCAATCTAAGGTAGAAGGAGTCGAGATACGGCAAAAAGTCATAGGACCAAAGTTGTAGATCTCTTCATTTTAAGGCACGAAAGTGCAGTCCGTTTATTGATGACAATTGCCGTTTAGCCACAGGAGAGCTCGAAACGAAAGCCTGCACCGTCATTGAATTTGGCTTAATATTTCGAATTTTTTAGTGGATAAAATATTAAATATTTTAACTTTTTGCAATTTCTACGTCGGTTACAGGCTAGGAGCTAGAACTTTGCCAAATATTAATTTTCTAGGGCACTGCATCACGGTATCCGCCATTTTGTTTGGGGGGAGGGGGGCAAAAATTTAAAATTTAAAATTTTTGGAAATTTTCCGTAGGTTACACGCTAATAGCTATCACCTTGCCAAATTTCAAGTTTCTAGCTCATGTCGAAGTGGGCAAACATTTATGTCAGTCAGTGAGCCTTGCGGCTTTATATATATAAGATAAGATAGAGCCAGGCAATGTGCACGCTGAATAGTGCAGGCTTTCGTTTGGAAATTTATTGCGAGCAAACGGTGCATCGTATCGCGGTACGGTTTGCGGCGTTAGGCGACCCTTTTAGTGGTCTATATTACTATCTTTGGCGCTTTCTCCTGCCCCGCATATTTATGCCATAGAAAGAGGTGAACGTTTCGATCCATGTCAAATTTCGCCCACTTTTCACAAATTGAAAAATAATTTTGCCAACTTGGCAGACAGCTACAGTCTTGAAACTTTGCAGGCAGGTTGACGATGAAACGACCTATAATTTTGGTTATTTGAGGTTTTGCCGTATCTCAACGGGTTTCGCCATAAATTGCTTAAGAATCATCAATTAGGCCGAAATTTCAATAGTGTTCCCACATGTACCCTCCGTTTTCCCATACTTGCAAGGCAGCTAGAATAACGAAAGTCGGTCTACATATGGCCAATGACGTTGCCAAGGAGTGTCCTGAATTTCGTTCATCTATCCATCTTATGAGTGTGTGAATCAGTAAAATCATTTATGGAAATTTAACAAAAATGACCAAAACCGGGAAAATGAAGCTCAATCTAAGGTAGAAGGAGTCGAGATACGGCAAAAAGTCATAGGACCAAAGTTGTAGATCTCTTCATTTTAAGGGAAGAAAGTGCAGTCCGTTTATTGATAACAATTGCCGTTTAGCCACAGGAGAGCTCGAAACGAAAGCCTGCACCGTCATTGAATTTGGCTTAATATTTCGAATTTTTTAGTGGATAAAATATTAAATATTTTAACTTTTTGCAATTTCTACGTCGGTTACAGGCTAGGAGCTAGAACTTTGCCAAATATTAATTTTCTAGGGCACTGCATCACGGTATCCGCCATTTTGTTTGGGGGGAGGGGGGCAAAAATTTAAAATTTAAAATTTTTGGAAATTTTCCGTAGGTTACACGCTAATAGCTATCACCTTGCCAAATTTCAAGTTTCTAGCTCATGTCGAAGTGGGCAAACATTTATGTCAGTCAGTGAGCCTTGCGGCTTTATATATATATATAAGATAAGATAGAGCCAGGCAATGTGCACGCTGAATAGTGCAGGCTTTCGTTTGGAAATTTATTGCGAGCAAACGGTGCATCGTATCGCGGTACGGTTTGCGGCGTTAGGCGACCCTTTTAGTGGTCTATATTACTATCTTTGGCGCTTTCTCCTGCCCCGCATATTTATGCCATAGAAAGAGGTGAACGTTTCGATCCATGTCAAATTTCGCCCACTTTTCACAAATTGAAAAATAATTTTGCCAACTTGGCAGACAGCTACAGTCTTGAAACTTTGCAGGCAGGTTGACGATGAAACGACCTATAATTTTGGTTATTTGAGGTTTTGCCGTATCTCAACGGGTTTCGCCATAAATTGCTTAAGAATCATCAATTAGGCCGAAATTTCAATAGTGTTCCCACATGTATCCTCCGTTTTCCCATACTTGCAAGGCAGCTAGAATAACGAAAGTCGGTCTACATATGGCCAATGACGTTGCCAAGGAGTGTCCTGAATTTCGTTCATCTATCCATCTTATGAGTGTGTGAATCAGTAAAATCATTTATGGAAATTTAACAAAAATGACCAAAACCGGGAAAATGAAGCTCAATCTAAGGTAGAAGGAGTCGAGATACGGCAAAAAGTCATAGGACCAAAGTCTTAGATCTCTTCATTTTAAGGGAAGAAAGTGCAGTCCGTTTATTGATAACAATTGCCGTTTAGCCACAGGAGAGCTCGAAACGAAAGCCTGCACCGTCATTGAATTTGGCTTAATATTTCGAATTTTTTAGTGGATAAAATATTAAATATTTTAACTTTTTGCAATTTCTACGTCGGTTACAGGCTAGGAGCTAGAACTTTGCCAAATATTAATTTTCTAGGGCACTGCATCACGGTATCCGCCATTTTGTTTGGGGGGAGGGGGGCAAAAATTTAAAATTTAAAATTTTTGGAAATTTTCCGTAGGTTACACGCTAATAGCTATCACCTTGCCAAATTTCAAGTTTCTAGCTCATGTCGAAGTGGGCAAACATTTATGTCAGTCAGTGAGCCTTGCGGCTTTATATATATAAGATAAGATAGAGCCAGGCAATGTGCACGCTGAATAGTGCAGGCTTTCGTTTGGAAATTTATTGCGAGCAAACGGTGCATCGTATCGCGGTACGGTTTGCGGCGTTAGGCGACCCTTTTAGTGGTCTATATTACTATCTTTGGCGCTTTCTCCTGCCCCGCATATTTATGCCATAGAAAGAGGTGAACGTTTCGATCCATGTCAAATTTCGCCCACTTTTCACAAATTGAAAAATAATTTTGCCAACTTGGCAGACAGCTACAGTCTTGAAACTTTGCAGGCAGGTTGACGATGAAACGACCTATAATTTTGGTTATTTGAGGTTTTGCCGTATCTCAACGGGTTTCGCCATAAATTGCTTAAGAATCATCAATTAGGCCGAAATTTCAATAGTGTTCCCACATGTACCCTCCGTTTTCCCATACTTGCAAGGCAGCTAGAATAACGAAAGTCGGTCTACATATGGCCAATGACGTTGCCAAGGAGTGTCCTGAATTTCGTTCATCTATCCATCTTATGAGTGTGTGAATCAGTAAAATCATTTATGGAAATTTAACAAAAATGACCAAAACCGGGAAAATGAAGCTCAATCTAAGGTAGAAGGAGTCGAGATACGGCAAAAAGTCATAGGACCAAAGTTGTAGATCTCTTCATTTTAAGGCACGAAAGTGCAGTCCGTTTATTGATGACAATTGCCGTTTAGCCACAGGAGAGCTCGAAACGAAAGCCTGCACCGTCATTGAATTTGGCTTAATATTTCGAATTTTTTAGTGGATAAAATATTAAATATTTTAACTTTTTGCAATTTCTACGTCGGTTACAGGCTAGGAGCTAGAACTTTGCCAAATATTAATTTTCTAGGGCACTGCATCACGGTATCCGCCATTTTGTTTGGGGGGAGGGGGGCAAAATTTTAAAATTTAAAATTTTTGGAAATTTTCCGTAGGTTACACGCTAATAGCTATCACATTGCCAAATTTCAAGTTTCTAGCTCATGTCGAAGTGGGCAAACTTTTATGTCAGTCAGTGAGCCTTGCGGCTTTATATATATAAGATAAGATAGAGCCAGGCAATGTGCACGCTGAATAGTGCAGGCTTTCGTTTGGAAATTTATTGCGAGCAAACGGTGCATCGTATCGCGGTACGGTTTGCGGCGTTAGGCGACCCTTTTAGTGGTCTATATTACTATCTTTGGCGCTTTCTCCTGCCCCGCATATTTATGCCATAGAAAGAGGTGAACGTTTCGATCCATGTCAAATTTCGCCCACTTTTCACAAATTGAAAAATAATTTTGCCAACTTGGCAGACAGCTACAGTCTTGAAACTTTGCAGGCAGGTTGACGATGAAACGACCTATAATTTTGGTTATTTGAGGTTTTGCCGTATCTCAACGGGTTTCGCCATAAATTGCTTAAGAATCATCAATTAGGCCGAAATTTCAATAGTGTTCCCACATGTACCCTCCGTTTTCCCATACTTGCAAGGCAGCTAGAATAACGAAAGTCGGTCTACATATGGCCAATGACGTTGCCAAGGAGTGTCCTGAATTTCGTTCATCTATCCATCTTATGAGTGTGTGAATCAGTAAAATCATTTATGGAAATTTAACAAAAATGACCAAAACCGGGAAAATGAAGCTCAATCTAAGGTAGAAGGAGTCGAGATACGGCAAAAAGTCATAGGACCAAAGTTGTAGATCTCTTCATTTTAAGGCACGAAAGTGCAGTCCGTTTATTGATGACAATTGCCGTTTAGCCACAGGAGAGCTCGAAACGAAAGCCTGCACCGTCATTGAATTTGGCTTAATATTTCGAATTTTTTAGTGGATAAAATATTAAATATTTTAACTTTTTGCAATTTCTACGTCGGTTACAGGCTAGGAGCTAGAACTTTGCCAAATATTAATTTTCTAGGGCACTGCATCACGGTATCCGCCATTTTGTTTGGGGGGAGGGGGGCAAAAATTTAAAATTTAAAATTTTTGGAAATTTTCCGTAGGTTACACGCTAATAGCTATCACCTTGCCAAATTTCAAGTTTCTAGCTCATGTCGAAGTGGGCAAACTTTTATGTCAGTCAGTGAGCCTTGCGGCTTTATATATATAAGATAAGATAGAGCCAGGCAATGTGCACGCTGAATAGTGCAGGCTTTCGTTTGGAAATTTATTGCGAGCAAACGGTGCATCGTATCGCGGTACGGTTTGCGGCGTTAGGCGACCCTTTTAGTGGTCTATATTACTATCTTTGGCGCTTTCTCCTGCCCCGCATATTTATGCCATAGAAAGAGGTGAACGTTTCGATCCATGTCAAATTTCGCCCACTTTTCACAAATTGAAAAATAATTTTGCCAACTTGGCAGACAGCTACAGTCTTGAAACTTTGCAGGCAGGTTGACGATGAAACGACCTATAATTTTGGTTATTTGAGGTTTTGCCGTATCTCAACGGGTTTCGCCATAAATTGCTTAAGAATCATCAATTAGGCCGAAATTTCAATAGTGTTCCCACATGTACCCTCCGTTTTCCCATACTTGCAAGGCAGCTAGAATAACGAAAGTCGGTCTACATATGGCCAATGACGTTGCCAAGGAGTGTCCTGAATTTCGTTCATCTATCCATCTTATGAGTGTGTGAATCAGTAAAATCATTTATGGAAATTTAACAAAAATGACCAAAACCGGGAAAATGAAGCTCAATCTAAGGTAGAAGGAGTCGAGATACGGCAAAAAGTCATAGGACCAAAGTTGTAGATCTCTTCATTTTAAGGCACGAAAGTGCAGTCCGTTTATTGATGACAATTGCCGTTTAGCCACAGGAGAGCTCGAAACGAAAGCCTGCACCGTCATTGAATTTGGCTTAATATTTCGAATTTTTTAGTGGATAAAATATTAAATATTTTAACTTTTTGCAATTTCTACGTCGGTTACAGGCTAGGAGCTAGAACTTTGCCAAATATTAATTTTCTAGGGCACTGCATCACGGTATCCGCCATTTTGTTTGGGGGGAGGGGGGCAAAAATTTAAAATTTAAAATTTTTGGAAATTTTCCGTAGGTTACACGCTAATAGCTATCACCTTGCCAAATTTCAAGTTTCTAGCTCATGTCGAAGTGGGCAAACATTTATGTCAGTCAGTGAGCCTTGCGGCTTTATATATATAAGATAAGATAGAGCCAGGCAATGTGCACGCTGAATAGTGCAGGCTTTCGTTTGGAAATTTATTGCGAGCAAACGGTGCATCGTATCGCGGTACGGTTTGCGGCGTTAGGCGACCCTTTTAGTGGTCTATATTACTATCTTTGGCGCTTTCTCCTGCCCCGCATATTTATGCCATAGAAAGAGGTGAACGTTTCGATCCATGTCAAATTTCGCCCACTTTTCACAAATTGAAAAATAATTTTGCCAACTTGGCAGACAGCTACAGTCTTGAAACTTTGCAGGCAGGTTGACGATGAAACGACCTATAATTTTGGTTATTTGAGGTTTTGCCGTATCTCAACGGGTTTCGCCATAAATTGCTTAAGAATCATCAATTAGGCCGAAATTTCAATAGTGTTCCCACATGTATCCTCCGTTTTCCCATACTTGCAAGGCAGCTAGAATAACGAAAGTCGGTCTACATATGGCCAATGACGTTGCCAAGGAGTGTCCTGAATTTCGTTCATCTATCCATCTTATGAGTGTGTGAATCAGTAAAATCATTTATGGAAATTTAACAAAAATGACCAAAACCGGGAAAATGAAGCTCAATCTAAGGTAGAAGGAGTCGAGATACGGCAAAAAGTCATAGGACCAAAGTTGTAGATCTCTTCATTTTAAGGCACGAAAGTGCAGTCCGTTTATTGATGACAATTGCCGTTTAGCCACAGGAGAGCTCGAAACGAAAGCCTGCACCGTCATTGAATTTGGCTTAATATTTCGAATTTTTTAGTGGATAAAATATTAAATATTTTAACTTTTTGCAATTTCTACGTCGGTTACAGGCTAGGAGCTAGAACTTTGCCAAATATTAATTTTCTAGGGCACTGCATCACGGTATCCGCCATTTTGTTTGGGGGGAGGGGGGCAAAAATTTAAAATTTAAAATTTTTGGAAATTTTCCGTAGGTTACACGCTAATAGCTATCACCTTGCCAAATTTCAAGTTTCTAGCTCATGTCGAAGTGGGCAAACATTTATGTCAGTCAGTGAGCCTTGCGGCTTTATATATATAAGATAAGATAGAGCCAGGCAATGTGCACGCTGAATAGTGCAGGCTTTCGTTTGGAAATTTATTGCGAGCAAACGGTGCATCGTATCGCGGTACGGTTTGCGGCGTTAGGCGACCCTTTTAGTGGTCTATATTACTATCTTTGGCGCTTTCTCCTGCCCCGCATATTTATGCCATAGAAAGAGGTGAACGTTTCGATCCATGTCAAATTTCGCCCACTTTTCACAAATTGAAAAATAATTTTGCCAACTTGGCAGACAGCTACAGTCTTGAAACTTTGCAGGCAGGTTGACGATGAAACGACCTATAATTTTGGTTATTTGAGGTTTTGCCGTATCTCAACGGGTTTCGCCATAAATTGCTTAAGAATCATCAATTAGGCCGAAATTTCAATAGTGTTCCCACATGTACCCTCCGTTTTCCCATACTTGCAAGGCAGCTAGAATAACGAAAGTCGGTCTACATATGGCCAATGACGTTGCCAAGGAGTGTCCTGAATTTCGTTCATCTATCCATCTTATGAGTGTGTGAATCAGTAAAATCATTTATGGAAATTTAACAAAAATGACCAAAACCGGGAAAATGAAGCTCAATCTAAGGTAGAAGGAGTCGAGATACGGCAAAAAGTCATAGGACCAAAGTTGTAGATCTCTTCATTTTAAGGCACGAAAGTGCAGTCCGTTTATTGATGACAATTGCCGTTTAGCCACAGGAGAGCTCGAAACGAAAGCCTGCACCGTCATTGAATTTGGCTTAATATTTCGAATTTTTTAGTGGATAAAATATTAAATATTTTAACTTTTTGCAATTTCTACGTCGGTTACAGGCTAGGAGCTAGAACTTTGCCAAATATTAATTTTCTAGGGCACTGCATCACGGTATCCGCCATTTTGTTTGGGGGGAGGGGGGCAAAATTTTAAAATTTAAAATTTTTGGAAATTTTCCGTAGGTTACACGCTAATAGCTATCACCTTGCCAAATTTCAAGTTTCTAGCTCATGTCGAAGTGGGCAAACTTTTATGTCAGTCAGTGAGCCTTGCGGCTTTATATATATAAGATAAGATAGAGCCAGGCAATGTGCACGCTGAATAGTGCAGGCTTTCGTTTGGAAATTTATTGCGAGCAAACGGTGCATCGTATCGCGGTACGGTTTGCGGCGTTAGGCGACCCTTTTAGTGGTCTATATTACTATCTTTGGCGCTTTCTCCTGCCCCGCATATTTATGCCATAGAAAGAGGTGAACGTTTCGATCCATGTCAAATTTCGCCCACTTTTCACAAATTGAAAAATAATTTTGCCAACTTGGCAGACAGCTACAGTCTTGAAACTTTGCAGGCAGGTTGACGATGAAACGACCTATAATTTTGGTTATTTGAGGTTTTGCCGTATCTCAACGGGTTTCGCCATAAATTGCTTAAGAATCATCAATTAGGCCGAAATTTCAATAGTGTTCCCACATGTACCCTCCGTTTTCCCATACTTGCAAGGCAGCTAGAATAACGAAAGTCGGTCTACATATGGCCAATGACGTTGCCAAGGAGCGTCCTGAATTTCGTTCATCTATCCATCTTATGAGTGTGTGAATCAGTAAAATCATTTATGGAAATTTAACAAAAATTACCGAAACCGGGAAAACGAAGCTCAATCTAAGGTAGAAGCAGTCGAGATACGATAAAAAGTCATAGGACCAAAGTTGTAGATCTCTTCATTTTAGGAGACGAAAGTGCAGTCCGTTTATTGATAACAATTACCGTTTAGCCACAAGAGAGCTCGAAACGAAAGCCTGCACCGTGATTTAATTTGGCTTAAAATTTCGAATTTTTTAGTGGATGAAATATTAAATATTTTAACTTTTTGCAATGTCTACGTCGGTTACAGGCTAGAAGCTAGAACTTTGCCAAATATTAATTTTGTAGGGCACTGCATCACGGTATCCGCCATTTGGTTTGGGGGGAGGGGGCAAAAATTAAAAATTTAAAATTTTTGGAATTTTTCCGTAGGTTGCACGCTAATAGCTATCACCTTGCCAAATTTGAAGTTTCTAGCGCATCTGGAACTGAAGGATCTAACCCGAAACTTTTTTATTCCGTGGGGGGCTACGTACACAAAAATTTGAACTTTTTGGAATTTTTCCTTGGGTTACAGCCTAATATCTATCAGGTTGCCGAATTTGAAGTTCCTAGCTCATCTGGAAGGGTCTAACACGAAATTTCTTTGATTGGGCGGAAGGGGGGCTAAATATAAAAAAATTGTACTTTTTGCAATTTTTCCTTGGGTTGCAGCCTAAAAGCTGTCAGACTGCCGAATTTCAAGTTCCTAGCTCACTTGGAAGTGGGCAAACATTAATGTCAGTGAGTCAGTCAGTCAGTTAGCCTTGTGGCTTTATATATATAAGATAAGATAGAGCCAGGCAATGTGCACGCTGAATAGTGCAGGCTTTCGTTTGGAAATTTATTGCGAGCAAACGGTGCATCGTATCGCGGTACGGTTTGCGGCGTTAGGCGACCCTTTTAGTGGTCTATATTACTATCTTTGGCGCTTTCTCCTGCCCCGCATATTTATGCCATAGAAAGAGGTGAACGTTTCGATCCATGTCAAATTTCGCCCACTTTTCACAAATTGAAAAATAATTTTGCCAACTTGGCAGACAGCTACAGTCTTGAAACTTTGCAGGCAGGTTGACGATGAAACGACCTATAATTTTGGTTATTTGAGGTTTTGCCGTATCTCAACGGGTTTCGCCATAAATTGCTTAAGAATCATCAATTAGGCCGAAATTTCAATAGTGTTCCCACATGTACCCTCCGTTTTCCCATACTTGCAAGGCAGCTAGAATAACGAAAGTCGGTCTACATATGGCCAATGACGTTGCCAAGGAGTGTCCTGAATTTCGTTCATCTATCCATCTTATGAGTGTGTGAATCAGTAAAATCATTTATGGAAATTTAACAAAAATGACCAAAACCGGGAAAATGAAGCTCAATCTAAGGTAGAAGGAGTCGAGATACGGCAAAAAGTCATAGGACCAAAGTTGTAGATCTCTTCATTTTAAGGGAAGAAAGTGCAGTCCGTTTATTGATAACAATTGCCGTTTAGCCACAGGAGAGCTCGAAACGAAAGCCTGCACCGTCATTGAATTTGGCTTAATATTTCGAATTTTTTAGTGGATAAAATATTAAATATTTTAACTTTTTGCAATTTCTACGTCGGTTACAGGCTAGGAGCTAGAACTTTGCCAAATATTAATTTTCTAGGGCACTGCATCACGGTATCCGCCATTTTGTTTGGGGGGAGGGGGGCAAAAATTTAAAATTTAAAATTTTTGGAAATTTTCCGTAGGTTACACGCTAATAGCTATCACCTTGCCAAATTTCAAGTTTCTAGCTCATGTCGAAGTGGGCAAACATTTATGTCAGTCAGTGAGCCTTGCGGCTTTATATATATATATAAGATAAGATAGAGCCAGGCAATGTGCACGCTGAATAGTGCAGGCTTTCGTTTGGAAATTTATTGCGAGCAAACGGTGCATCGTATCGCGGTACGGTTTGCGGCGTTAGGCGACCCTTTTAGTGGTCTATATTACTATCTTTGGCGCTTTCTCCTGCCCCGCATATTTATGCCATAGAAAGAGGTGAACGTTTCGATCCATGTCAAATTTCGCCCACTTTTCACAAATTGAAAAATAATTTTGCCAACTTGGCAGACAGCTACAGTCTTGAAACTTTGCAGGCAGGTTGACGATGAAACGACCTATAATTTTGGTTATTTGAGGTTTTGCCGTATCTCAACGGGTTTCGCCATAAATTGCTTAAGAATCATCAATTAGGCCGAAATTTCAATAGTGTTCCCACATGTATCCTCCGTTTTCCCATACTTGCAAGGCAGCTAGAATAACGAAAGTCGGTCTACATATGGCCAATGACGTTGCCAAGGAGTGTCCTGAATTTCGTTCATCTATCCATCTTATGAGTGTGTGAATCAGTAAAATCATTTATGGAAATTTAACAAAAATGACCAAAACCGGGAAAATGAAGCTCAATCTAAGGTAGAAGGAGTCGAGATACGGCAAAAAGTCATAGGACCAAAGTCTTAGATCTCTTCATTTTAAGGGAAGAAAGTGCAGTCCGTTTATTGATAACAATTGCCGTTTAGCCACAGGAGAGCTCGAAACGAAAGCCTGCACCGTCATTGAATTTGGCTTAATATTTCGAATTTTTTAGTGGATAAAATATTAAATATTTTAACTTTTTGCAATTTCTACGTCGGTTACAGGCTAGGAGCTAGAACTTTGCCAAATATTAATTTTCTAGGGCACTGCATCACGGTATCCGCCATTTTGTTTGGGGGGAGGGGGGCAAAAATTTAAAATTTAAAATTTTTGGAAATTTTCCGTAGGTTACACGCTAATAGCTATCACCTTGCCAAATTTCAAGTTTCTAGCTCATGTCGAAGTGGGCAAACATTTATGTCAGTCAGTGAGCCTTGCGGCTTTATATATATAAGATAAGATAGAGCCAGGCAATGTGCACGCTGAATAGTGCAGGCTTTCGTTTGGAAATTTATTGCGAGCAAACGGTGCATCGTATCGCGGTACGGTTTGCGGCGTTAGGCGACCCTTTTAGTGGTCTATATTACTATCTTTGGCGCTTTCTCCTGCCCCGCATATTTATGCCATAGAAAGAGGTGAACGTTTCGATCCATGTCAAATTTCGCCCACTTTTCACAAATTGAAAAATAATTTTGCCAACTTGGCAGACAGCTACAGTCTTGAAACTTTGCAGGCAGGTTGACGATGAAACGACCTATAATTTTGGTTATTTGAGGTTTTGCCGTATCTCAACGGGTTTCGCCATAAATTGCTTAAGAATCATCAATTAGGCCGAAATTTCAATAGTGTTCCCACATGTACCCTCCGTTTTCCCATACTTGCAAGGCAGCTAGAATAACGAAAGTCGGTCTACATATGGCCAATGACGTTGCCAAGGAGTGTCCTGAATTTCGTTCATCTATCCATCTTATGAGTGTGTGAATCAGTAAAATCATTTATGGAAATTTAACAAAAATGACCAAAACCGGGAAAATGAAGCTCAATCTAAGGTAGAAGGAGTCGAGATACGGCAAAAAGTCATAGGACCAAAGTTGTAGATCTCTTCATTTTAAGGCACGAAAGTGCAGTCCGTTTATTGATGACAATTGCCGTTTAGCCACAGGAGAGCTCGAAACGAAAGCCTGCACCGTCATTGAATTTGGCTTAATATTTCGAATTTTTTAGTGGATAAAATATTAAATATTTTAACTTTTTGCAATTTCTACGTCGGTTACAGGCTAGGAGCTAGAACTTTGCCAAATATTAATTTTCTAGGGCACTGCATCACGGTATCCGCCATTTTGTTTGGGGGGAGGGGGGCAAAAATTTAAAATTTAAAATTTTTGGAAATTTTCCGTAGGTTACACGCTAATAGCTATCACCTTGCCAAATTTCAAGTTTCTAGCTCATGTCGAAGTGGGCAAACTTTTATGTCAGTCAGTGAGCCTTGCGGCTTTATATATATAAGATAAGATAGAGCCAGGCAATGTGCACGCTGAATAGTGCAGGCTTTCGTTTGGAAATTTATTGCGAGCAAACGGTGCATCGTATCGCGGTACGGTTTGCGGCGTTAGGCGACCCTTTTAGTGGTCTATATTACTATCTTTGGCGCTTTCTCCTGCCCCGCATATTTATGCCATAGAAAGAGGTGAACGTTTCGATCCATGTCAAATTTCGCCCACTTTTCACAAATTGAAAAATAATTTTGCCAACTTGGCAGACAGCTACAGTCTTGAAACTTTGCAGGCAGGTTGACGATGAAACGACCTATAATTTTGGTTATTTGAGGTTTTGCCGTATCTCAACGGGTTTCGCCATAAGCCATAAATTGCTTAAGAATCATCAATTAGGCCGAAATTTCAATAGTGTTCCCACATGTACCCTCCGTTTTCCCATACTTGCAAGGCAGCTAGAATAACGAAAGTCGGTCTACATATGGCCAATGACGTTGCCAAGGAGTGTCCTGAATTTCGTTCATCTATCCATCTTATGAGTGTGTGAATCAGTAAAATCATTTATGGAAATTTAACAAAAATGACCAACACCGGGAAAATGAAGCTCAATCTAAGGTAGAAGGAGTCGAGATACGGCAAAAAGTCATAGGACCAAAGTTGTAGATCTCTTCATTTTAAGGGACGAAAGTGCAGTCCGTTTATTGATAACAATTGCCGTTTAGCCACAGGAGAGCTCGAAACGAAAGCCTGCACCGTCATTGAATTTGGCTTAATATTTCGAATTTTTTTAGTGGATAAAATATAAAATATTTTAACTTTTTGCAATTTCTACGTCGGTTACAGGCTAGGAGCTAGAACTTTGCCAAATATTAATTTTCTAGGGCACTGCATCACGGTATCCGCCATTTTGTTTGGGGGGAGGGGGGCAAAAATTTAAAATTTAAAATTTTTGGAAATTTTCCGTAGGTTACACGCTAATAGCTATCACCTTGCCAAATTTCAAGTTTCTAGCTCATGTCGAAGTGGGCAAACATTTATGTCAGTCAGTGAGCCTTGCGGCTTTATATATATAAGATAAGATAGAGCCAGGCAATGTGTACGCTGAATAGTGCAGGCTTTCGTTTGGAAATTTATTGCGAGCAAACGGTGCATCGTATCGCGGTACGGTTTGCGGCGTTAGGCGACCCTTTTAGTGGTCTATATTACTATCTTTGGCGCTTTCTCCTGCCCCGCATATTTATGCCATAGAAAGAGGTGAACGTTTCGATCCATGTCAAATTTCGCCCACTTTTCACAAATTGAAAAATAATTTTGCCAACTTGGCAGACAGCTACAGTCTTGAAACTTTGCAGGCAGGTTGGCGATGAAACGACCTATAATTTTGGTTATTTGAGGTTTTGCCGTATCTCAACGGGTTTCGCCATAAATTGCTTAAGAATCATCAATTAGGCCGAAATTTCAATAGTGTTCCCACATGTACCCTCCGTTTTCCCATACTTGCAAGGCAGCTAGAATAACGAAAGTCGGTCTACATATGGCCAATGACGTTGCCAAGGAGTGTCCTGAATTTCGTTCATCTATCCATCTTATGAGTGTGTGAATCAGTAAAATCATTTATGGAAATTTAACAAAAATGACCAACACCGGGAAAATGAAGCTCAATCTAAGGTAGAAGGAGTCGAGATACGGCAAAAAGTCATAGGACCAAAGTTGTAGATCTCTTCATTTTAAGGGACGAAAGTGCAGTCCGTTTATTGATAACAATTGCCGTTTAGCCACAGGAGAGCTCGAAACGAAAGCCTGCACCGTCATTGAATTTGGCTTAATATTTCGAATTTTTTTAGTGGATAAAATATAAAATATTTTAACTTTTTGCAATTTCTACGTCGGTTACAGGCTAGGAGCTAGAACTTTGCCAAATATTAATTTTCTAGGGCACTGCATCACGGTATCCGCCATTTTGTTTGGGGGGAGGGGGGCAAAAATTTAAAATTTAAAATTTTTGGAAATTTTCCGTAGGTTACACGCTAATAGCTATCACCTTGCCAAATTTCAAGTTTCTAGCTCATGTCGAAGTGGGCAAACATTTATGTCAGTCAGTGAGCCTTGCGGCTTTATATATATAAGATAAGATAGAGCCAGGCAATGTGTACGCTGAATAGTGCAGGCTTTCGTTTGGAAATTTATTGCGAGCAAACGGTGCATCGTATCGCGGTACGGTTTGCGGCGTTAGGCGACCCTTTTAGTGGTCTATATTACTATCTTTGGCGCTTTCTCCTGCCCCGCATATTTATGCCATAGAAAGAGGTGAACGTTTCGATCCATGTCAAATTTCGCCCACTTTTCACAAATTGAAAAATAATTTTGCCAACTTGGCAGACAGCTACAGTCTTGAAACTTTGCAGGCAGGTTGGCGATGAAACGACCTATAATTTTGGTTATTTGAGGTTTTGCCGTATCTCAACGGGTTTCGCCATAAATTGCTTAAGAATCATCAATTAGGCCGAAATTTCAATAGTGTTCCCACATGTACCCTCCGTTTTCCCATTCTTGCAAGGCAGCTAGAATAACGAAAGTCGGTCTACATATGGCCAATGACGTTGCCAAGGAGTGTCCTGAATTTCGTTCATCTATCCATCTTATGAGTGTGTGAATCAGTAAAATCATTTATGGAAATTTAACAAAAATGACCAACACCGGGAAAATGAAGCTCAATCTAAGGTAGAAGGAGTCGAGATACGGCAAAAAGTCATAGGACCAAAGTTGTAGATCTCTTCATTTTAAGGGACGAAAGTGCAGTCCGTTTATTGATAACAATTGCCGTTTAGCCACAGGAGAGCTCGAAACGAAAGCCTGCACCGTCATTGAATTTGGCTTAATATTTCGAATTTTTTTAGTGGATAAAATATAAAATATTTTAACTTTTTGCAATTTCTACGTCGGTTACAGGCTAGGAGCTAGAACTTTGCCAAATATTAATTTTCTAGGGCACTGCATCACGGTATCCGCCATTTTGTTTGGGGGGAGGGGGGCAAAAATTTAAAATTTAAAATTTTTGGAAATTTTCCGTAGGTTACACGCTAATAGCTATCACCTTGCCAAATTTCAAGTTTCTAGCTCATGTCGAAGTGGGCAAACATTTATGTCAGTCAGTGAGCCTTGCGGCTTTATATATATAAGATAGAGCCAGGCAATGTGTACGCTGAATAGTGCAGGCTTTCGTTTGGAAATTTATTGCGAGCAAACGGTGCATCGTATCGCGGTACGGTTTGCGGCGTTAGGCGACCCTTTTAGTGGTCTATATTACTATCTTTGGCGCTTTCTCCTGCCCCGCATATTTATGCCATAGAAAGAGGTGAACGTTTCGATCCATGTCAAATTTCGCCCACTTTTCACAAATTGAAAAATAATTTTGCCAACTTGGCAGACAGCTACAGTCTTGAAACTTTGCAGGCAGGTTGACGATGAAACGACCTATAATTTTGGTTATTTGAGGTTTTGCCGTATCTCAACGGGTTTCGCCATAAATTGCTTAAGAATCATCAATTAGGCCGAAATTTCAATAGTGTTCCCACATGTACCCTCCGTTTTCCCATACTTGCAAGGCAGCTAGAATAACGAAAGTCGGTCTACATATGGCCAATGACGTTGCCAAGGAGTGTCCTGAATTTCGTTCATCTATCCATCTTATGAGTGTGTGAATCAGTAAAATCATTTATGGAAATTTAACAAAAATGACCAACACCGGGAAAATGAAGCTCAATCTAAGGTAGAAGGAGTCGAGATACGGCAAAAAGTCATAGGACCAAAGTTGTAGATCTCTTCATTTTAAGGGACGAAAGTGCAGTCCGTTTATTGATAACAATTGCCGTTTAGCCACAGGAGAGCTCGAAACGAAAGCCTGCACCGTCATTGAATTTGGCTTAATATTTCGAATTTTTTTAGTGGATAAAATATAAAATATTTTAACTTTTTGCAATTTCTACGTCGGTTACAGGCTAGGAGCTAGAACTTTGCCAAATATTAATTTTCTAGGGCACTGCATCACGGTATCCGCCATTTTGTTTGGGGGGAGGGGGGCAAAAATTTAAAATTTAAAATTTTTGGAAATTTTCCGTAGGTTACACGCTAATAGCTATCACCTTGCCAAATTTCAAGTTTCTAGCTCATGTCGAAGTGGGCAAACATTTATGTCAGTCAGTGAGCCTTGCGGCTTTATATATATAAGATAAGATAGAGCCAGGCAATGTGTACGCTGAATAGTGCAGGCTTTCGTTTGGAAATTTATTGCGAGCAAACGGTGCATCGTATCGCGGTACGGTTTGCGGCGTTAGGCGACCCTTTTAGTGGTCTATATTACTATCTTTGGCGCTTTCTCCTGCCCCGCATATTTATGCCATAGAAAGAGGTGAACGTTTCGATCCATGTCAAATTTCGCCCACTTTTCACAAATTGAAAAATAATTTTGCCAACTTGGCAGACAGCTACAGTCTTGAAACTTTGCAGGCAGGTTGGCGATGAAACGACCTATAATTTTGGTTATTTGAGGTTTTGCCGTATCTCAACGGGTTTCGCCATAAATTGCTTAAGAATCATCAATTAGGCCGAAATTTCAATAGTGTTCCCACATGTACCCTCCGTTTTCCCATACTTGCAAGGCAGCTAGAATAACGAAAGTCGGTCTACATATGGCCAATGACGTTGCCAAGGAGTGTCCTGAATTTCGTTCATCTATCCATCTTATGAGTGTGTGAATCAGTAAAATCATTTATGGAAATTTAACAAAAATGACCAACACCGGGAAAATGAAGCTCAATCTAAGGTAGAAGGAGTCGAGATACGGCAAAAAGTCATAGGACCAAAGTTGTAGATCTCTTCATTTTAAGGGACGAAAGTGCAGTCCGTTTATTGATAACAATTGCCGTTTAGCCACAGGAGAGCTCGAAACGAAAGCCTGCACCGTCATTGAATTTGGCTTAATATTTCGAATTTTTTTAGTGGATAAAATATAAAATATTTTAACTTTTTGCAATTTCTACGTCGGTTACAGGCTAGGAGCTAGAACTTTGCCAAATATTAATTTTCTAGGGCACTGCATCACGGTATCCGCCATTTTGTTTGGGGGGAGGGGGGCAAAAATTTAAAATTTAAAATTTTTGGAAATTTTCCGTAGGTTACACGCTAATAGCTATCACCTTGCCAAATTTCAAGTTTCTAGCTCATGTCGAAGTGGGCAAACATTTATGTCAGTCAGTGAGCCTTGCGGCTTTATATATATAAGATAAGATAGAGCCAGGCAATGTGTACGCTGAATAGTGCAGGCTTTCGTTTGGAAATTTATTGCGAGCAAACGGTGCATCGTATCGCGGTACGGTTTGCGGCGTTAGGCGACCCTTTTAGTGGTCTATATTACTATCTTTGGCGCTTTCTCCTGCCCCGCATATTTATGCCATAGAAAGAGGTGAACGTTTCGATCCATGTCAAATTTCGCCCACTTTTCACAAATTGAAAAATAATTTTGCCAACTTGGCAGACAGCTACAGTCTTGAAACTTTGCAGGCAGGTTGGCGATGAAACGACCTATAATTTTGGTTATTTGAGGTTTTGCCGTATCTCAACGGGTTTCGCCATAAATTGCTTAAGAATCATCAATTAGGCCGAAATTTCAATAGTGTTCCCACATGTACCCTCCGTTTTCCCATACTTGCAAGGCAGCTAGAATAACGAAAGTCGGTCTACATATGGCCAATGACGTTGCCAAGGAGTGTCCTGAATTTCGTTCATCTATCCATCTTATGAGTGTGTGAATCAGTAAAATCATTTATGGAAATTTAACAAAAATGACCAACACCGGGAAAATGAAGCTCAATCTAAGGTAGAAGGAGTCGAGATACGGCAAAAAGTCATAGGACCAAAGTTGTAGATCTCTTCATTTTAAGGGACGAAAGTGCAGTCCGTTTATTGATAACAATTGCCGTTTAGCCACAGGAGAGCTCGAAACGAAAGCCTGCACCGTCATTGAATTTGGCTTAATATTTCGAATTTTTTTAGTGGATAAAATATAAAATATTTTAACTTTTTGCAATTTCTACGTCGGTTACAGGCTAGGAGCTAGAACTTTGCCAAATATTAATTTTCTAGGGCACTGCATCACGGTATCCGCCATTTTGTTTGGGGGGAGGGGGGCAAAAATTTAAAATTTAAAATTTTTGGAAATTTTCCGTAGGTTACACGCTAATAGCTATCACCTTGCCAAATTTCAAGTTTCTAGCTCATGTCGAAGTGGGCAAACATTTATGTCAGTCAGTGAGCCTTGCGGCTTTATATATATAAGATAAGATAGAGCCAGGCAATGTGTACGCTGAATAGTGCAGGCTTTCGTTTGGAAATTTATTGCGAGCAAACGGTGCATCGTATCGCGGTACGGTTTGCGGCGTTAGGCGACCCTTTTAGTGGTCTATATTACTATCTTTGGCGCTTTCTCCTGCCCCGCATATTTATGCCATAGAAAGAGGTGAACGTTTCGATCCATGTCAAATTTCGCCCACTTTTCACAAATTGAAAAATAATTTTGCCAACTTGGCAGACAGCTACAGTCTTGAAACTTTGCAGGCAGGTTGGCGATGAAACGACCTATAATTTTGGTTATTTGAGGTTTTGCCGTATCTCAACGGGTTTCGCCATAAATTGCTTAAGAATCATCAATTAGGCCGAAATTTCAATAGTGTTCCCACATGTACCCTCCGTTTTCCCATACTTGCAAGGCAGCTAGAATAACGAAAGTCGGTCTACATATGGCCAATGACGTTGCCAAGGAGTGTCCTGAATTTCGTTCATCTATCCATCTTATGAGTGTGTGAATCAGTAAAATCATTTATGGAAATTTAACAAAAATGACCAACACCGGGAAAATGAAGCTCAATCTAAGGTAGAAGGAGTCGAGATACGGCAAAAAGTCATAGGACCAAAGTTGTAGATCTCTTCATTTTAAGGGACGAAAGTGCAGTCCGTTTATTGATAACAATTGCCGTTTAGCCACAGGAGAGCTCGAAACGAAAGCCTGCACCGTCATTGAATTTGGCTTAATATTTCGAATTTTTTTAGTGGATAAAATATAAAATATTTTAACTTTTTGCAATTTCTACGTCGGTTACAGGCTAGGAGCTAGAACTTTGCCAAATATTAATTTTCTAGGGCACTGCATCACGGTATCCGCCATTTTGTTTGGGGGGAGGGGGGCAAAAATTTAAAATTTAAAATTTTTGGAAATTTTCCGTAGGTTACACGCTAATAGCTATCACCTTGCCAAATTTCAAGTTTCTAGCTCATGTCGAAGTGGGCAAACATTTATGTCAGTCAGTGAGCCTTGCGGCTTTATATATATAAGACTCGCTTTCGCTCGTTGGGGGCTGCGCCCCCAAACCCCCCATTCCTCTACATTACAAGTGGTCACATGGAAAGTTACTGTGACGAACCGGTACTTCGTTATGAAAAATGGATTGCGCCACCAGACTGCCCATATATTCGCGTACATGTTTGGTCCTCTAATATTTTCTCGTACCGTACATTCACGTTTTATAGAAAAGAAAGCGTTAAACGTTTCGACGTGGTGAAAATTACGTACGATTCTCACAAAATAAGAAATTATTTTCCTAATGTAACGGGGGGATTTAGTCTTGAAACTTGGTAGGTTTATCGTGGTTGAAACGCTCTATATTTCCGTTATTTGATGTTTTGTCGTATCTGCATCGTTTTCACCGTAGATTGGTTTAGAACCTTGGATTAGGAGTACAGTGTTTCCGTTTTACTTTCGTTTTCCCGTTTTTACAGGGTGCTAGAATCATGCATTTTGCTCATCTGTGACCCACGAACGTTCCAGTGAGCCTGCTAAATTTCATGAATCTATCGGTCTTATAAGCGTGTAACACAGTAAAATTAATTACGGAAAATGTAAAAAATTGACGTTAAATCTGAAAAATGCAGCTCTATCTAAGGCATAAGGGAGCAAGATACGACTAAAATTCCCGGGTCAGAAGTTGTAGATCTCTTCGTGATCGAATCCGAACGTCTTGTCCACTTACAGTTTAGCCACCAAAATCCTGGAAACGTTAGTTAGCACCATAATGAAAATTACTTCCAGATTTCGATATTTTCTGGAGATAAAAACGTTATACAATGCAGCTCTTTCGAGTTTCTCCGTTGGTTGCAGGCCAAAGTTGTAACTACGACAAATTTTAATTTTTTGGCGCACTGCAACATATCGTCTACAATTTATTTTAAGGGACGGGAAGTAAAAATAACAAAAATCAACTTTTGGAGCTTTTCCACAATACAGCCTAATAGCTATCATATTGCCAAAATTTCAAGTTTCTAGCTCATGCGGAAGTGGGTAAACATTTATGTCAGCCAGTGAGCCAAACGGTTTCATATATATATATAATATAGAGCCAGGCAATGTGCACGCTAAATAGTGCAGACTTTGGTTTGGAAATTTATTGCGAGCAAACGGTGCGTCGTATCGAGGTACGGATTGCGGCGTTAGACGATCCTTTTAGTCGTCTACATTACTGTCTTAGGCGCTTTCTCATATGCCGCATATTTATGCCATAGAAAGAGGTGAACGTTTCGATCCATGTCAAATTTCGCCCACTTTTCACAAATTGAAATATAATTTTGCCAACTTGGCAGACAGCTACAGTCTTGAAACTTTGCAGGCAGATTGACGATGAAACGACCTATAATTTTGATTATTTAGTGTTTTGCCGTATCTCAACGGGTTTCGCCATAAATTGCTTACGAATCATACATTAGGCCGAAATTTCAATAGTGTTTCCACATGTACCCTCGGTTTTCCCATACTTGCAAGGCAGCTAGAATAACAAAAGTCGGTCTACATATGGCCAATGACGTTGCCAAGGAGCGTGCTGAATTTCGTTCATCTACCCATCTTATGACTGTGTGAATCAGTAAAATCATTTATGGAAATTCAACAAAAATGACCAAAACCCGGAAAATGAAGCTCCATCTAAGGTAGAAGGAGTCGAGATACGACAAAAAGTCATAGGACCAAAGTTGTAGATCCCTTCATTTTAGGGTACGATAGTGCAATCCGGTTATTGATAGCAATTACCGTTGAGCCGCAAGATAGCTCGAAACGAAAGTCTGCACCGTCATTAAATTTTGCTTAATATTTCGAATTTTTGAGTGGGTAAAAGGTTAAATATTTGAACTTCTTGCAATTTCTACGTCTCTTACAGGTTAGGAGGTAGATTTGTTCCAAATGTTAATATTGTAGGGTACTGCATTATGGCGTTCGCCACTTTGTTTGGTGCTAGGGGGGCAGAGGATTTTGATTGGGCGGTGCAGGGGTAAATATGAGAGGGTCGCGTAGCTGTGAGCTTGCATTTGTGAGATTGTGGGTTTGAATCCTACTGTACCGGGCAAGTTGGCCCTGCGGTTTCTTGTAAGTTATAGATTGTATGACTGCTTGTCGTTTTTGCTGATGCATGAACCACGGGCAACTGTTAAGTGGCCACCGTTGGTCCCATAACCCGTTACAGTGAAGCATTTTACTCAGTGGGACAATGTGTAATACTTCACAGAATTTTACCTAGTATAATTCAGGATATGAAAAGAGGATGGGTAACATACAGGTAGACTATTCTGTGCATAGTAGAAACAGCAAGGGAATGCCTTGGAACAACTATATGTAAATACTGATGTCTTCAATGGCAGGAGGGTATTCAGAACAAGGAAATAAAGACTAAGTTATGAATGAACTCTATGTATGACCTGGCTTCGGTTATGAGATGATCAGAACCGTAGGCATGGTGTCAAAGTTGTGGTCGTGTTCCCAGTGGCAAACTTTATTTTCCAGATTATAGGTTTCCAAACGGAACCGAGTGAAGTGGCCGTGCGGTAAGGGTCGCGTAGCTGTGAGCTTGCATTTGCGAGATTGTGGGTTTGAATCCCACTGTACCGGGCAAGTTGGCCGTGCGGTTAGAGGCCCGCGGCTGTGAGCTTGCCTCCGGAAGGTAGTGGGTTCGAATCCCACTGTCGGCAGATCCAAAGATGGTTTTCCGTGGTTTCCCATTTTCACACAAGGCAATTGCTGGGGCTGTACCTTAATAAAGGCTATGGACGCATTGCCGAATTACAAGTTCCTAGCTCATCTGGAAGGGTCTAACCCGAAAATTGAGTCCGAAATTTTGAATCGGGGCGGGGGGGGGGGGGGCGGGACTAAGTATGAAAAATTTGAACTTTTGAATTTTTTCCTTGGGTTACAGCGTAATAGGTATCAGATTGACGAATTTCAAGTTCCTAGCTCATCTGTAAGGGTCTAACCAGAAATCTGAGTCCGAAATTTCGAGTTGGTGGGGGAATGGCAAATGTGAAAAAATTGAACATTTTGGAATTTCTCCTTGGATTGCAGCGTAATAGGTATCAGATGCCGAATTTCAAGTTCGTATATCATCTGGAAGGTTCTAACACGAAATTTGAGCCCGATATATTGATTGGGCGGGGGGGGGGGCTAAATATGAAAAATTTGAACATTTTGTAATTTCTCCTTGGGTTGCAGCCTAATAGCTATCCGACTGCCGAATATCAAGTTCCTAGCTCATCTGGAGGGGTCTAACCCGAAATTTGAGTGATTCGTTGGGGGGGGGGGGGGTAAATATAAAAAGTTTGAACTTTTTGGAATTTTTCCTTGGGTTGCAGCCTAATAGCTGTCCGATTGCCGAATCTCAAGTTCCTAGCTCATCTGGAAGGGTCTAACCTGAAATTTGAGTGATTCGTTGGGGGGGGGGCTAAATATGAAAAATTTGAACTATTCGGAATTGTTCCTTAGGTTACAGCTAAATAGCTATCACATTGCCGAATCTCAAGTTCCTACATCATTTGGAAGGGTCTAAGATGAAATTGAAGTGTTTCGTGGGGGGGGGGGCAAATGTCAAAAATTTAAACTCTTTTGAATTTTTCCTTGGGTTGCAGCCTAATACCTATCCGGTTGCCGAATTTCAAGTTCCTAGCTTATCTGGATGGGTCAAACCTGAAATTTGAGCGATTCGTTGGGGGGGGGGGCTAAATATGAAAAATTTGAACTTTTTGGAATTTTCCTCGGGTTGCAGCCTAATAGCTATCACATTGCCGAATCTCAAGTTCCTAGATCATCTGGAAGGGTCTAAAAGGAAATTTAAGTCTTTCGTGGGGGGTCTAAAAGGAAATTTAAGTGTTTCGTGCGGGGGGATGTGAAAAATTTGAACTTTTTGGAATTTCTCTTTGGGTTCCAGCGTAATAGGTATCATATTGCCGAATTTCAAGTTCGTATATCATCTGGAAGGTTCTAACACGAAATTTGAGCCCGATATACTGATTGGGCGGAAGGGGGCTAAATATGAAAAATTTGAACATTTTGGAATTTCTCCTTGGGTTGCAGCCTAATGGCTATCCGATTGCCGAATTTCAAGTTCGTAGCTCATCTGGAAGTGTCTAACCCGAAATTTGAGTGATTCGTTGGGGGGGACTAAATATGAAAAATTTGAACTTTTCGAAATTTTTCCTTGGGTTGCAGCCTAATAGCTATCCAATTGCCGAATTTCAACTTCCTAGCTCATCTGGAAGGGTCTAACCTGAAATTTGAGTGATTCGTTGGGGGGGGGGCTAAATATGAAAAATTTGAACTTTTTGGAATTTTTCCTTGGGTTGCAGCCTAATAGCTATCACATTGCCGAATCTCAAGTTCCTAGATCACCTGGAAGGCTCTAACATAAAATTTGAGCCCGATATATTGATTGGGACGGGGGGGGGGCTAAATATGAAAAATGTAACCTTTTTGGAAATTCTCCTTCGGTTGCAGCCTAATAGCTATCAGATTGCTGAATTTCGAGTTCCTAGCTCATCTGGAAGGGTCTAAAACGAAATTTAAGTCTTTCTTGAAGGGGGGGCTAAATATGAAAAAATTATACTTTTTTGAATTTTTCCTCCGGTTGCACCCCCATAGCTATCAGACTGTAGAATTTCAAGTTCCTAGCTCACTTCGAAGTGGGAAAACATTAATGTCAGTCAGTCAGTCAGTGAGTCAGTGAGTCAGTCAGCCTTGTGGCTTTATATATATAAGAATAGAGCCAGGCAATGTGCACGCTAAATAGTGCAGGCTTTCGTTTGGAAATTGATTGCGAGCAAACGGTGCGTCGTATCAAGGTACGGATTGCGGCGTTGGACGACCTTTTTAGCGGTCTGTATTACTGGCTTAGGCGCTTTCTCCTATCCCGCATATTTATGCCATAGAACGAGGTGAACGTTTCGATCCATGTCAAATTTCGCCCACTTTTCACAAATTGAAAAATCATTTTGCCAACTTGGCGGACAGCTACAGTCTTGAAACTTTGCAGGCACGTTGACGATGAAACGACCTATAATTTCGGTTATTTGAGGTTTTGCCGTATCTCAACGGGTTTCGCCATAAATTGCTTAAGAATCATAAATTAGGCCGAAATTTCAATAGTGTTTCCACATGTAACCTCCGTTTTCCCATACTTGCAAGGCAGCTAGAATAACGAAAGTCGGTCTACATATGGCCAATGACGTTGCCAAGGAGCGTCCTGAATTTCGTTCATCTATCCATCTTATGAGTGTGTGAATCAGTAAAATAATTTATGGAAATTTAACAAAAATGACCAAAACCGGGGAAATGAAGCTCAATCTAAGGTAGAAGGAGTCGAGATACGACAAAAAGTCATAGGACCAAAGTTTCAGATCTCTTCATTTTAGGGCCTGAGAGTGCAGTCCGTTTATTGATAACAATTACCGTTTAGCCACAAGAGAGCTCGAAACGAAAGCCTGCACCGTGATTTAATTTGGCTTAAAATTTCGAATTTTTTAGTGGATGTAATATTAAATATTTTAACTTTTTGCAATTTCTACGTCGGTTACAGGCTAGGAGCTAGAACGTTGCTTAATATTAATTTTCTAGGGCACTGCATCACGGTATCCGCCATTTTGTTTGGGGGTAGGGGGGCAAAAATTAAAAATTTAAAATGTTTGGAATTTTGATTGGGTGGTGCAGGGATAAATATGATAAATTGGAATGTTTTAGAACTTTTCCTCTGCTTACAGCCCAATTTATATCAGATTGCCTAATTTCAACTTCCTAGTCCATCTGGAAGGGCCCAACACGAAATTTGAGTCCAATATTTTGATTGGGCGAGCAAGGGGCTAAATATGAAGAATGTGAACTTTTCGGAATTTTTCCTTGGGTTGAAGCCTAATAGCTATCACATTGCCGAATCTCAAGTTCCTAGCTCATCTGGATTGGTCTAACCAGAAATTAGAGTCCGATATATTGATTGGGTGGTGGAGGGGGCAAAATATTCAAAATTTGACCTTTTTGGAATTATATTTTTGGTTACAGCCTAATAGGCATCTGGTTGCCGGCTGGAAGGGTCTAACACGAAATTTGAGTCCGGTAATTCGATTGAGCGGGGGGGGGGGCTAAATAAAAAATGGAACTTTCCGGGATTTTCCCTTTGGTTACAGTCTAATGGGTATCAGATTACCGGCTATATGGGTCTAACACGAAATTTGAGTCAAATAATTTGATTGGGCGGAGGGGTGTAACACGCAATTTGAGTCCGATATTTTGATTTATTGCGGGGGATAAATATAAAAAATTGAACATTTTGGAATTTTATCTTGGGTTACAGCCTAATAGCTATCAAATCGTTGAATTTCAAGTTCCTAGCTCATCTGGAAGGGTCTAACACGAAATTTCTGCCGGATATTTTGATTGAACACAAGGGGGGCTAAATATGAAAAACATCAACTTTATGGAATTTTTCCTTGGGTTGCAGCCTAATAGCTATCACAATGCCGAATTTCAAGTTCCTAGCTCATCTGCAAGGGTGTAACACGAAATTTCAGTCCGATAGTTTATTGGGCGGAAGGGGGGGTAATATGGAGAATTTCAACTTTTTGGATATTTTCCTTGGGTTCCAGCCAAATAGCTATCAGATTGCCGAATTTCAAGTTCCTTGCTCATCTGGAAGGGTCTAACACGGAAATTTACTACGACATTTTGATGGGGCGTAAGGGGGGCTAAATCTGAAAAATGTCAACGTTTTTGAATTTTTCCTTGGGTTCCAGCCTAATAGCTATCAGATTGCCGAATTTCAAGTTCCTTGCTCATCTGGAAGGGTCTAACACGAAATTTTAGTCCGATAATTGATTGGGCGCAAGGGGGGGCTATATATATATAAATTCCAACTTTTTTGAATTTTTCCTTGGGTTGCAGCCTAATAGCTATCAGATTGCCGAATTTCAAGTTCCTAGCTCACCTGGAAGTGGGCAAACATTAATGTCAGTGAGTCAGTGAGTCAGTCAGCCTTGTGGCTTTATATATATAAGATAAGATAGAGCCAGGCAATGTGTACGCTGAATAGTGCAGGCTTTCGTTTGGAAATTTATTGCGAGCAAACGGTGCATCGTATCGCGGTACGGTTTGCGGCGTTAGGCGACCCTTTTAGTGGTCTATATTACTATCTTTGGCGCTTTCTCCTGCCCCGCATATTTATGCCATAGAAAGAGGTGAACGTTTCGATCCATGTCAAATTTCGCCCACTTTTCACAAATTGAAAAATAATTTTGCCAACTTGGCAGACAGCTACAGTCTTGAAACTTTGCAGGCAGGTTGGCGATGAAACGACCTATAATTTTGGTTATTTGAGGTTTTGCCGTATCTCAACGGGTTTCGCCATAAATTGCTTAAGAATCATCAATTAGGCCGAAATTTCAATAGTGTTCCCACATGTACCCTCCGTTTTCCCATTCTTGCAAGGCAGCTAGAATAACGAAAGTCGGTCTACATATGGCCAATGACGTTGCCAAGGAGTGTCCTGAATTTCGTTCATCTATCCATCTTATGAGTGTGTGAATCAGTAAAATCATTTATGGAAATTTAACAAAAATGACCAACACCGGGAAAATGAAGCTCAATCTAAGGTAGAAGGAGTCGAGATACGGCAAAAAGTCATAGGACCAAAGTTGTAGATCTCTTCATTTTAAGGGACGAAAGTGCAGTCCGTTTATTGATAACAATTGCCGTTTAGCCACAGGAGAGCTCGAAACGAAAGCCTGCACCGTCATTGAATTTGGCTTAATATTTCGAATTTTTTTAGTGGATAAAATATAAAATATTTTAACTTTTTGCAATTTCTACGTCGGTTACAGGCTAGGAGCTAGAACTTTGCCAAATATTAATTTTCTAGGGCACTGCATCACGGTATCCGCCATTTTGTTTGGGGGGAGGGGGGCAAAAATTTAAAATTTAAAATTTTTGGAAATTTTCCGTAGGTTACACGCTAATAGCTATCACCTTGCCAAATTTCAAGTTTCTAGCTCATGTCGAAGTGGGCAAACATTTATGTCAGTCAGTGAGCCTTGCGGCTTTATATATATAAGATAAGATAGAGCCAGGCAATGTGTACGCTGAATAGTGCAGGCTTTCGTTTGGAAATTTATTGCGAGCAAACGGTGCATCGTATCGCGGTACGGTTTGCGGCGTTAGGCGACCCTTTTAGTGGTCTATATTACTATCTTTGGCGCTTTCTCCTGCCCCGCATATTTATGCCATAGAAAGAGGTGAACGTTTCGATCCATGTCAAATTTCGCCCACTTTTCACAAATTGAAAAATAATTTTGCCAACTTGGCAGACAGCTACAGTCTTGAAACTTTGCAGGCAGGTTGGCGATGAAACGACCTATAATTTTGGTTATTTGAGGTTTTGCCGTATCTCAACGGGTTTCGCCATAAATTGCTTAAGAATCATCAATTAGGCCGAAATTTCAATAGTGTTCCCACATGTACCCTCCGTTTTCCCATTCTTGCAAGGCAGCTAGAATAACGAAAGTCGGTCTACATATGGCCAATGACGTTGCCAAGGAGTGTCCTGAATTTCGTTCATCTATCCATCTTATGAGTGTGTGAATCAGTAAAATCATTTATGGAAATTTAACAAAAATGACCAACACCGGGAAAATGAAGCTCAATCTAAGGTAGAAGGAGTCGAGATACGGCAAAAAGTCATAGGACCAAAGTTGTAGATCTCTTCATTTTAAGGGACGAAAGTGCAGTCCGTTTATTGATAACAATTGCCGTTTAGCCACAGGAGAGCTCGAAACGAAAGCCTGCACCGTCATTGAATTTGGCTTAATATTTCGAATTTTTTTAGTGGATAAAATATAAAATATTTTAACTTTTTGCAATTTCTACGTCGGTTACAGGCTAGGAGCTAGAACTTTGCCAAATATTAATTTTCTAGGGCACTGCATCACGGTATCCGCCATTTTGTTTGGGGGGAGGGGGGCAAAAATTTAAAATTTAAAATTTTTGGAAATTTTCCGTAGGTTACACGCTAATAGCTATCACCTTGCCAAATTTCAAGTTTCTAGCTCATGTCGAAGTGGGCAAACATTTATGTCAGTCAGTGAGCCTTGCGGCTTTATATATATAAGATAAGATAGAGCCAGGCAATGTGTACGCTGAATAGTGCAGGCTTTCGTTTGGAAATTTATTGCGAGCAAACGGTGCATCGTATCGCGGTACGGTTTGCGGCGTTAGGCGACCCTTTTAGTGGTCTATATTACTATCTTTGGCGCTTTCTCCTGCCCCGCATATTTATGCCATAGAAAGAGGTGAACGTTTCGATCCATGTCAAATTTCGCCCACTTTTCACAAATTGAAAAATAATTTTGCCAACTTGGCAGACAGCTACAGTCTTGAAACTTTGCAGGCAGGTTGGCGATGAAACGACCTATAATTTTGGTTATTTGAGGTTTTGCCGTATCTCAACGGGTTTCGCCATAAATTGCTTAAGAATCATCAATTAGGCCGAAATTTCAATAGTGTTCCCACATGTACCCTCCGTTTTCCCATACTTGCAAGGCAGCTAGAATAACGAAAGTCGGTCTACATATGGCCAATGACGTTGCCAAGGAGTGTCCTGAATTTCGTTCATCTATCCATCTTATGAGTGTGTGAATCAGTAAAATCATTTATGGAAATTTAACAAAAATGACCAACACCGGGAAAATGAAGCTCAATCTAAGGTAGAAGGAGTCGAGATACGGCAAAAAGTCATAGGACCAAAGTTGTAGATCTCTTCATTTTAAGGGACGAAAGTGCAGTCCGTTTATTGATAACAATTGCCGTTTAGCCACAGGAGAGCTCGAAACGAAAGCCTGCACCGTCATTGAATTTGGCTTAATATTTCGAATTTTTTTAGTGGATAAAATATAAAATATTTTAACTTTTTGCAATTTCTACGTCGGTTACAGGCTAGGAGCTAGAACTTTGCCAAATATTAATTTTCTAGGGCACTGCATCACGGTATCCGCCATTTTGTTTGGGGGGAGGGGGGCAAAAATTTAAAATTTAAAATTTTTGGAAATTTTCCGTAGGTTACACGCTAATAGCTATCACCTTGCCAAATTTCAAGTTTCTAGCTCATGTCGAAGTGGGCAAACATTTATGTCAGTCAGTGAGCCTTGCGGCTTTATATATATAAGATAAGATAGAGCCAGGCAATGTGTACGCTGAATAGTGCAGGCTTTCGTTTGGAAATTTATTGCGAGCAAACGGTGCATCGTATCGCGGTACGGTTTGCGGCGTTAGGCGACCCTTTTAGTGGTCTATATTACTATCTTTGGCGCTTTCTCCTGCCCCGCATATTTATGCCATAGAAAGAGGTGAACGTTTCGATCCATGTCAAATTTCGCCCACTTTTCACAAATTGAAAAATAATTTTGCCAACTTGGCAGACAGCTACAGTCTTGAAACTTTGCAGGCAGGTTGGCGATGAAACGACCTATAATTTTGGTTATTTGAGGTTTTGCCGTATCTCAACGGGTTTCGCCATAAATTGCTTAAGAATCATCAATTAGGCCGAAATTTCAATAGTGTTCCCACATGTACCCTCCGTTTTCCCATTCTTGCAAGGCAGCTAGAATAACGAAAGTCGGTCTACATATGGCCAATGACGTTGCCAAGGAGTGTCCTGAATTTCGTTCATCTATCCATCTTATGAGTGTGTGAATCAGTAAAATCATTTATGGAAATTTAACAAAAATGACCAACACCGGGAAAATGAAGCTCAATCTAAGGTAGAAGGAGTCGAGATACGGCAAAAAGTCATAGGACCAAAGTTGTAGATCTCTTCATTTTAAGGGACGAAAGTGCAGTCCGTTTATTGATAACAATTGCCGTTTAGCCACAGGAGAGCTCGAAACGAAAGCCTGCACCGTCATTGAATTTGGCTTAATATTTCGAATTTTTTTAGTGGATAAAATATAAAATATTTTAACTTTTTGCAATTTCTACGTCGGTTACAGGCTAGGAGCTAGAACTTTGCCAAATATTAATTTTCTAGGGCACTGCATCACGGTATCCGCCATTTTGTTTGGGGGGAGGGGGGCAAAAATTTAAAATTTAAAATTTTTGGAAATTTTCCGTAGGTTACACGCTAATAGCTATCACCTTGCCAAATTTCAAGTTTCTAGCTCATGTCGAAGTGGGCAAACATTTATGTCAGTCAGTGAGCCTTGCGGCTTTATATATATAAGATAAGATAGAGCCAGGCAATGTGTACGCTGAATAGTGCAGGCTTTCGTTTGGAAATTTATTGCGAGCAAACGGTGCATCGTATCGCGGTACGGTTTGCGGCGTTAGGCGACCCTTTTAGTGGTCTATATTACTATCTTTGGCGCTTTCTCCTGCCCCGCATATTTATGCCATAGAAAGAGGTGAACGTTTCGATCCATGTCAAATTTCGCCCACTTTTCACAAATTGAAAAATAATTTTGCCAACTTGGCAGACAGCTACAGTCTTGAAACTTTGCAGGCAGGTTGGCGATGAAACGACCTATAATTTTGGTTATTTGAGGTTTTGCCGTATCTCAACGGGTTTCGCCATAAATTGCTTAAGAATCATCAATTAGGCCGAAATTTCAATAGTGTTCCCACATGTACCCTCCGTTTTCCCATACTTGCAAGGCAGCTAGAATAACGAAAGTCGGTCTACATATGGCCAATGACGTTGCCAAGGAGTGTCCTGAATTTCGTTCATCTATCCATCTTATGAGTGTGTGAATCAGTAAAATCATTTATGGAAATTTAACAAAAATGACCAACACCGGGAAAATGAAGCTCAATCTAAGGTAGAAGGAGTCGAGATACGGCAAAAAGTCATAGGACCAAAGTTGTAGATCTCTTCATTTTAAGGGACGAAAGTGCAGTCCGTTTATTGATAACAATTGCCGTTTAGCCACAGGAGAGCTCGAAACGAAAGCCTGCACCGTCATTGAATTTGGCTTAATATTTCGAATTTTTTTAGTGGATAAAATATAAAATATTTTAACTTTTTGCAATTTCTACGTCGGTTACAGGCTAGGAGCTAGAACTTTGCCAAATATTAATTTTCTAGGGCACTGCATCACGGTATCCGCCATTTTGTTTGGGGGGAGGGGGGCAAAAATTTAAAATTTAAAATTTTTGGAAATTTTCCGTAGGTTACACGCTAATAGCTATCACCTTGCCAAATTTCAAGTTTCTAGCTCATGTCGAAGTGGGCAAACATTTATGTCAGTCAGTGAGCCTTGCGGCTTTATATATATAAGATAAGATAGAGCCAGGCAATGTGTACGCTGAATAGTGCAGGCTTTCGTTTGGAAATTTATTGCGAGCAAACGGTGCATCGTATCGCGGTACGGTTTGCGGCGTTAGGCGACCCTTTTAGTGGTCTATATTACTATCTTTGGCGCTTTCTCCTGCCCCGCATATTTATGCCATAGAAAGAGGTGAACGTTTCGATCCATGTCAAATTTCGCCCACTTTTCACAAATTGAAAAATAATTTTGCCAACTTGGCAGACAGCTACAGTCTTGAAACTTTGCAGGCAGGTTGGCGATGAAACGACCTATAATTTTGGTTATTTGAGGTTTTGCCGTATCTCAACGGGTTTCGCCATAAATTGCTTAAGAATCATCAATTAGGCCGAAATTTCAATAGTGTTCCCACATGTACCCTCCGTTTTCCCATTCTTGCAAGGCAGCTAGAATAACGAAAGTCGGTCTACATATGGCCAATGACGTTGCCAAGGAGTGTCCTGAATTTCGTTCATCTATCCATCTTATGAGTGTGTGAATCAGTAAAATCATTTATGGAAATTTAACAAAAATGACCAACACCGGGAAAATGAAGCTCAATCTAAGGTAGAAGGAGTCGAGATACGGCAAAAAGTCATAGGACCAAAGTTGTAGATCTCTTCATTTTAAGGGACGAAAGTGCAGTCCGTTTATTGATAACAATTGCCGTTTAGCCACAGGAGAGCTCGAAACGAAAGCCTGCACCGTCATTGAATTTGGCTTAATATTTCGAATTTTTTTAGTGGATAAAATATAAAATATTTTAACTTTTTGCAATTTCTACGTCGGTTACAGGCTAGGAGCTAGAACTTTGCCAAATATTAATTTTCTAGGGCACTGCATCACGGTATCCGCCATTTTGTTTGGGGGAGGGGGGCAAAAATTTAAAATTTAAAATTTTTGGAAATTTTCCGTAGGTTACACGCTAATAGCTATCACCTTGCCAAATTTCAAGTTTCTAGCTCATGTCGAAGTGGGCAAACATTTATGTCAGTCAGTGAGCCTTGCGGCTTTATATATATAAGATAAGATAGAGCCAGGCAATGTGTACGCTGAATAGTGCAGGCTTTCGTTTGGAAATTTATTGCGAGCAAACGGTGCATCGTATCGCGGTACGGTTTGCGGCGTTAGGCGACCCTTTTAGTGGTCTATATTACTATCTTTGGCGCTTTCTCCTGCCCCGCATATTTATGCCATAGAAAGAGGTGAACGTTTCGATCCATGTCAAATTTCGCCCACTTTTCACAAATTGAAAAATAATTTTGCCAACTTGGCAGACAGCTACAGTCTTGAAACTTTGCAGGCAGGTTGGCGATGAAACGACCTATAATTTTGGTTATTTGAGGTTTTGCCGTATCTCAACGGGTTTCGCCATAAATTGCTTAAGAATCATCAATTAGGCCGAAATTTCAATAGTGTTCCCACATGTACCCTCCGTTTTCCCATACTTGCAAGGCAGCTAGAATAACGAAAGTCGGTCTACATATGGCCAATGACGTTGCCAAGGAGTGTCCTGAATTTCGTTCATCTATCCATCTTATGAGTGTGTGAATCAGTAAAATCATTTATGGAAATTTAACAAAAATGACCAACACCGGGAAAATGAAGCTCAATCTAAGGTAGAAGGAGTCGAGATACGGCAAAAAGTCATAGGACCAAAGTTGTAGATCTCTTCATTTTAAGGGACGAAAGTGCAGTCCGTTTATTGATAACAATTGCCGTTTAGCCACAGGAGAGCTCGAAACGAAAGCCTGCACCGTCATTGAATTTGGCTTAATATTTCGAATTTTTTTAGTGGATAAAATATAAAATATTTTAACTTTTTGCAATTTCTACGTCGGTTACAGGCTAGGAGCTAGAACTTTGCCAAATATTAATTTTCTAGGGCACTGCATCACGGTATCCGCCATTTTGTTTGGGGGGAGGGGGGCAAAAATTTAAAATTTAAAATTTTTGGAAATTTTCCGTAGGTTACACGCTAATAGCTATCACCTTGCCAAATTTCAAGTTTCTAGCTCATGTCGAAGTGGGCAAACATTTATGTCAGTCAGTGAGCCTTGCGGCTTTATATATATAAGATAAGATAGAGCCAGGCAATGTGTACGCTGAATAGTGCAGGCTTTCGTTTGGAAATTTATTGCGAGCAAACGGTGCATCGTATCGCGGTACGGTTTGCGGCGTTAGGCGACCCTTTTAGTGGTCTATATTACTATCTTTGGCGCTTTCTCCTGCCCCGCATATTTATGCCATAGAAAGAGGTGAACGTTTCGATCCATGTCAAATTTCGCCCACTTTTCACAAATTGAAAAATAATTTTGCCAACTTGGCAGACAGCTACAGTCTTGAAACTTTGCAGGCAGGTTGGCGATGAAACGACCTATAATTTTGGTTATTTGAGGTTTTGCCGTATCTCAACGGGTTTCGCCATAAATTGCTTAAGAATCATCAATTAGGCCGAAATTTCAATAGTGTTCCCACATGTACCCTCCGTTTTCCCATTCTTGCAAGGCAGCTAGAATAACGAAAGTCGGTCTACATATGGCCAATGACGTTGCCAAGGAGTGTCCTGAATTTCGTTCATCTATCCATCTTATGAGTGTGTGAATCAGTAAAATCATTTATGGAAATTTAACAAAAATGACCAACACCGGGAAAATGAAGCTCAATCTAAGGTAGAAGGAGTCGAGATACGGCAAAAAGTCATAGGACCAAAGTTGTAGATCTCTTCATTTTAAGGGACGAAAGTGCAGTCCGTTTATTGATAACAATTGCCGTTTAGCCACAGGAGAGCTCGAAACGAAAGCCTGCACCGTCATTGAATTTGGCTTAATATTTCGAATTTTTTTAGTGGATAAAATATAAAATATTTTAACTTTTTGCAATTTCTACGTCGGTTACAGGCTAGGAGCTAGAACTTTGCCAAATATTAATTTTCTAGGGCACTGCATCACGGTATCCGCCATTTTGTTTGGGGGAGGGGGGCAAAAATTTAAAATTTAAAATTTTTGGAAATTTTCCGTAGGTTACACGCTAATAGCTATCACCTTGCCAAATTTCAAGTTTCTAGCTCATGTCGAAGTGGGCAAACATTTATGTCAGTCAGTGAGCCTTGCGGCTTTATATATATAAGATAAGATAGAGCCAGGCAATGTGTACGCTGAATAGTGCAGGCTTTCGTTTGGAAATTTATTGCGAGCAAACGGTGCATCGTATCGCGGTACGGTTTGCGGCGTTAGGCGACCCTTTTAGTGGTCTATATTACTATCTTTGGCGCTTTCTCCTGCCCCGCATATTTATGCCATAGAAAGAGGTGAACGTTTCGATCCATGTCAAATTTCGCCCACTTTTCACAAATTGAAAAATAATTTTGCCAACTTGGCAGACAGCTACAGTCTTGAAACTTTGCAGGCAGGTTGGCGATGAAACGACCTATAATTTTGGTTATTTGAGGTTTTGCCGTATCTCAACGGGTTTCGCCATAAATTGCTTAAGAATCATCAATTAGGCCGAAATTTCAATAGTGTTCCCACATGTACCCTCCGTTTTCCCATACTTGCAAGGCAGCTAGAATAACGAAAGTCGGTCTACATATGGCCAATGACGTTGCCAAGGAGTGTCCTGAATTTCGTTCATCTATCCATCTTATGAGTGTGTGAATCAGTAAAATCATTTATGGAAATTTAACAAAAATGACCAACACCGGGAAAATGAAGCTCAATCTAAGGTAGAAGGAGTCGAGATACGGCAAAAAGTCATAGGACCAAAGTTGTAGATCTCTTCATTTTAAGGGACGAAAGTGCAGTCCGTTTATTGATAACAATTGCCGTTTAGCCACAGGAGAGCTCGAAACGAAAGCCTGCACCGTCATTGAATTTGGCTTAATATTTCGAATTTTTTTAGTGGATAAAATATAAAATATTTTAACTTTTTGCAATTTCTACGTCGGTTACAGGCTAGGAGCTAGAACTTTGCCAAATATTAATTTTCTAGGGCACTGCATCACGGTATCCGCCATTTTGTTTGGGGGGAGGGGGGCAAAAATTTAAAATTTAAAATTTTTGGAAATTTTCCGTAGGTTACACGCTAATAGCTATCACCTTGCCAAATTTCAAGTTTCTAGCTCATGTCGAAGTGGGCAAACATTTATGTCAGTCAGTGAGCCTTGCGGCTTTATATATATAAGATAAGATAGAGCCAGGCAATGTGTACGCTGAATAGTGCAGGCTTTCGTTTGGAAATTTATTGCGAGCAAACGGTGCATCGTATCGCGGTACGGTTTGCGGCGTTAGGCGACCCTTTTAGTGGTCTATATTACTATCTTTGGCGCTTTCTCCTGCCCCGCATATTTATGCCATAGAAAGAGGTGAACGTTTCGATCCATGTCAAATTTCGCCCACTTTTCACAAATTGAAAAATAATTTTGCCAACTTGGCAGACAGCTACAGTCTTGAAACTTTGCAGGCAGGTTGACGATGAAACGACCTATAATTTTGGTTATTTGAGGTTTTGCCGTATCTCAACGGGTTTCGCCATAAATTGCTTAAGAATCATCAATTAGGCCGAAATTTCAATAGTGTTCCCACATGTACCCTCCGTTTTCCCATACTTGCAAGGCAGCTAGAATAACGAAAGTCGGTCTACATATGGCCAATGACGTTGCCAAGGAGTGTCCTGAATTTCGTTCATCTATCCATCTTATGAGTGTGTGAATCAGTAAAATCATTTATGGAAATTTAACAAAAATGACCAACACCGGGAAAATGAAGCTCAATCTAAGGTAGAAGGAGTCGAGATACGGCAAAAAGTCATAGGACCAAAGTTGTAGATCTCTTCATTTTAAGGGACGAAAGTGCAGTCCGTTTATTGATAACAATTGCCGTTTAGCCACAGGAGAGCTCGAAACGAAAGCCTGCACCGTCATTGAATTTGGCTTAATATTTCGAATTTTTTTAGTGGATAAAATATAAAATATTTTAACTTTTTGCAATTTCTACGTCGGTTACAGGCTAGGAGCTAGAACTTTGCCAAATATTAATTTTCTAGGGCACTGCATCACGGTATCCGCCATTTTGTTTGGGGGGAGGGGGGCAAAAATTTAAAATTTAAAATTTTTGGAAATTTTCCGTAGGTTACACGCTAATAGCTATCACCTTGCCAAATTTCAAGTTTCTAGCTCATGTCGAAGTGGGCAAACATTTATGTCAGTCAGTGAGCCTTGCGGCTTTATATATATAAGATAAGATAGAGCCAGGCAATGTGTACGCTGAATAGTGCAGGCTTTCGTTTGGAAATTTATTGCGAGCAAACGGTGCATCGTATCGCGGTACGGTTTGCGGCGTTAGGCGACCCTTTTAGTGGTCTATATTACTATCTTTGGCGCTTTCTCCTGCCCCGCATATTTATGCCATAGAAAGAGGTGAACGTTTCGATCCATGTCAAATTTCGCCCACTTTTCACAAATTGAAAAATAATTTTGCCAACTTGGCAGACAGCTACAGTCTTGAAACTTTGCAGGCAGGTTGGCGATGAAACGACCTATAATTTTGGTTATTTGAGGTTTT